>NC_134105.1:16005000-16305000 GCF_040939455.1 Microcebus murinus | reverse complement strand
GGCCCTTGATGTTTTTTTTTTTTTTTTTTTTTGAGACAGAGTCTCGCTTTGTTGCCCAGGCCAGAGTGAGTGCCGTGGCGTCAGCCTAGCTCACAGCAACCTCAAACTCCTGGGCTTAAGCGATCCTCCTGCCTCAGCCTCCCGAGTAGCTGGGACTACAGGCATGTGCCACCATGCCCAGCTAATTTTTTTCTGTATATATTAGTTGGCCAATTAATTTCTTTCTATTTATAGTAGAGATGGGGTCTCGCTCTTGCTCAGGTTGGTTTCGAACTCCTGAACTCAAACGATCCGCCCGGCTCGGCCTCCCAGAGAGCTAGGATTACAGGTGTGAGCCCGGCCCCTTGATGTTTTTTAATAGAGGACTTCATATATACTGGGCCTTGTACCAAGTGCCTTCCAATCTCTAATTTAACCCTCACAACCACTCTACCTACTGATATTATCCCACTATACAGATGAGGAAACTGAGGCTCAGAGAGACTCTATTGTCTTAGTGCTTAGAAGCATGACCCTGAATCCAGAGTTTTGGGTTCAATTTCTAGATCTACTGCATCCTAGCTGTGTGACCTTGTGCAAATACCTTAACCTCTCTGGATCACATATCCTCAACTGTAAAAACAGACATAATAATAGAAATACCAACCTCAGGAATTGTGTGAAGTGTTTACAACAGCATCTAGCACATGGACAGCAATATATAAATATATGCCCTTTTGCGATTATAATTATACTATTGCTATATCACAGAACTTTCTAACTCATTTGTCCCTAAGGCTGATAAAGCCAGAACCAGGACTCTAATCCAATCTAGCAACTTCAAAGCCTGGGCTCTTAACCATTCTCCATGGGACAGTACGAGGGAAGGAGCCTGACACAGTGCCAGGCATTCAGTAAGAAAGGTTAAGTGGATGCCTTTAGCACTGTGTTGTGGCAGGACCAGGTCTCAAACTCCCAGTTTCACGTTTTCTGCTCCATCGGACCATGCCCTCACCATCCACAGGGCTGCTCTGGATCTGGAATACTGAGGGAGGGGGAGGGCAGGGCAGGTGTGTCTCACCCAGACACTGTACTTCACCAGAACCAATACTGTGGGTGTCCCCTTCAGAGCCTGTCCCCACCATTCTGGCCCTGGGAATGGCCTCTCGCCCAGGGCAGATGATGCTGGATTTTGTTTTATGGTCCAACCTCAACCTATAAATCCCAGGCTGGGGTTTGAACCCAGACCTAGAATTCTGGCTCCTACCATGGCCCCAATAAAGGGCCTAAGTCCTGTTCCTAGAAACGGACATTGCCCCAGAGTCAAGGCCAAGGCTCTGGAAATAATTCCAGAACAATGGAAGACATGATGGCAGCAGGGGTAGGAAGGGCAGTAAGATGCTCGGGGGAGGGAGAAGTGATGTGGTGGGACGGCTTCTGGGAGAAGCTGGGCCTTGGGAAGGGCCCCGAAGGAAGGGAATGGGTTAAAGAGCAGAAGGCATGTTTCAGCCAGTGGGGCAGGTGGGGAAGACAGGGAAACTGGTGTGATCTGAGGGCCAGAAAGAAGACAGTGGGATGGGGGTGTTGCGGAGACGGAGAGCGCTCGGCCAAGGCGAGGGGTGGTCAGGACTCACGCGCTCAATCAGTACGTGTTGTGCACCGTGTGGCGGGCTCTGTGGCGTGCTGGGGACTCCATGATGATCACAGTGTGGTTCCTGCCCCCCAAGAGCTCAGCCTCGTGAGGGAGATAGAGAAATAGATGTGCAAATTGCAAGTTTCTAAAGACAGAGTTAAGGATAATGATGGTGGTTGCTAAGGGTGACCAGAGGAGGCCCAGAGGAGAGACCCAAGAAAGCCTCCCTCCCACGAATGAATGAGGTGACATTTAAGCTGAGACCCAAAGCTGAGAATAGGCTTTAGCCAGGGATAGGGGAGGGTGCCAGGCAGAGGGAACCGCGTGTGCAAAGGCCTGCGGGGTGGTCACGGTGGGCTGCTGAGCCATGAGGCCCGAAAGCCAAGACACGGGTTCACTCAGACAGGGCACGCCCAGAGGGGCGAACGCACCATGTAGTAATCGTAGAGGAAGCTCAAGGCTGCAACGCTGTCATCGTCCCCGTTGACCCTCATCATGGCCTTCGTGGCGGCCGTCAAGGGGTTTTCCAGGTACGTCTTCCAGGCCTCATCCTCACTAGTGTAGGGGAACTTCTGGAAGTTGACTGGGTCATTCTTCAGCAGCCGCACAGACCTGAAACTGAATGCAAGTAAGGAGGGTCAAATTTATGCCATCCCAGAGGAAGGTCCATGCATGGGCGGCCTCAGGCCAATGCCAAGGAATTCTGGGAGTTACTGGCTTTGGAAACTAGAAACTGTTCGGCAGTGTGGGGCACAGAATGAACACAGACTCTGGAGCTTGCTGCCACGTAGAAGCTGCAGACCTGGGACCTCAGTTCCCTCATGTACGGCATGAGGACCATCAGCCTGACCTTGCAAAGCTACAGAGAGGATTCAACAGAACACTTCCGCAGTGGACACTTATGCAAGGGGAATTAGTGCAACGGATGGGAAGCGAAACGACAAACTGCAATGTGGTAACGACACAATTTCTGGATAACCCATCACGAGTCCTTCTGAAGAAGTCCTCAAGACCGTGAAAGACACAGAAGGCTGCAGAGCGCTTCAAGCCAAGGAGAAAGCGCGGCCAATGACCGAGAGCGCCAGGGTGAGGAAGCCCTGCGGCAGCACCTGGTCTTGGGAAATGGCATTTCGGAGGAGCCTTTGTTGCAGGGCGCTAGAGCAGCTGCCCAGAGGCCCCCAGCTGGAGTCGACTGCAGCAGGGCACTCAGAGGCAGGCAGGCCCTGGGCACTGGTGCTGAGAAGCTTGGACAAATACAAGGCATCGTCGCTCAAGAGACAAGCCGCGTGGGCTCGAGGGTAAGCGATCAGGAAAGGCTTTCTGCAGGAGGCAGACATTTTAGTTGGGAAAACTCAGCACCGGGGATTATTTCACTGAGATATGGCGGGTAGGGGTGGGGATATAATACAGAATAATGGTGATGGTGGTAAAAGTAATCTCTGCTCTTTATTGAACATAGATCGTATCTTAGGCACTGAGCTAAGCACTTTGCATGAATTATCATCGCACTTACTGCCCACAACTACCCTGTAAGGCAGGTACTGTTATTATTCTTATTTTGCAGTGGAAGAAACTAAAGCTCAGAAAAGTTAAAGGAGTGGTCCGAGGTCCCAGTAGGAGAGTGGCCTCGAGGGGATTCTCGCTCCTGCAGGATGGTGCTGTGGTACAAAGTAGTGTTCTCAAACTCTAGCTGAAGGCTTGTTAAAACACAGACCGCTTACACAGCGGGTGACTATAGCAAAGAACAACGCAGCGGCTATTTCAAGACAGCTAGAAGATTTTGAATGTTATTCTCACAAAGAAATGACAAATGTTTAAAGTGATGGCTATGGTAATTACCCTGATTTGATCATTCGATGTATGCATGCATTGGAATAATCACACTGTACCCTATAAATAGGTACAATTATTATATGTCAATGATAAATTTAAAACATTAATTTTAAAAAACACAGATTGCTGGGCCCCACCCCTAGAGTTGCTGATTCACCAGGTGAAGGGTGGCTGAGAATTTGTATTTCTAACTTCCCAGGTGACACTGATAGTCTGGGAGCCACATTTTGAGGAGTCACTGTTAAAGCATACACTCTTAAGCAAAGGCATCCGAGGGGGTGTATTCATTTGAGAGTGAATGAAAATAAAGTGTGTGAAGGATAGTGGGGGATAAGAAGATGGGGTTGTCCAGGTTGGGAAGAGAGAGCCCAGAGGTGAAGTGGGCGCTGACCGGTCTCCTGGTGCCCAGTGCACTGGCATGACTGTCGTGTACACAGATGCTCTCCTTTCCTTAGCCCCTTCTCACAAGGACACTACAAGGGAAGGACCATTTGCTTCACCTATAAAGGTGAAGAAACCTGAGTCTGAGAGAAAGAAAATGCCCAAGATCATCCAGCTAGTCCACGATACAACCAGGACTTAAACTGAGCCTCATCCAGCACCAAAGCCAGCACTTACACTCAGACACACCGTGTTCCGTGTGCAGGAGGGCAATCTTTGCCACCGCAGAAAAATGCTTTAGTGGTAAAATGTCAACGTGGTGGCAGACTTGTGAGTGGCCAAGGACCTTTAAATCATGCTGCTACAAGTGCCCGCCTGCCACCCAGCTGCGCAGGCCCACATTCTCAGACTCTAGTGGGAACAGAGTCTGAGACCAGGCCAGACGTAGGCACACTGAAGTGGCAGCTCTCGCAGGGGCTTCATCCAGGGTAGTGTCTCCCATCCCACTGGGCCCCAGGGTGTGGGGAGTTGGGCTCTGAGAAGGAGAAGGAGAGGGAGCTGTCACACAGGAAAGAGAAATGACAGAAACCTTCCTGCTCTAGGGGCGTGGAGAGCGAGGCACACCCTGAGTTTCTGCTGCTATAAATCAAGGGTCCTCAGGATGCAGAGGTGAGAATAGGTCTCGCCTAGTTGCCTCCTGGGCCTGGGGCTAGAGGAATTTACCGAGCAAGCCCAGGGGGGCCACCCTGACCCCTGCCAAAGAGACCCAGGCCAAAGAGAATTCTCAAAGCAAGGAGGCCTGGGAACAGCAGGGAAGTAAGTGCATAGTCCTCTAGCCCCTGATCAACCAGGATTACCAGTGCTTAGCACCATTCCTCATTGTTAAATAAGCCTAATAAAAACACCCACCACATCAGATTATGAGGATTAAGTGCGTTGGCATAAGAAAACTGCTTAAAACTGTGCCTGGCATACAAGTGCTTAATATACACAGCCATTATTATGCTCCAGGCCAGCATGCAGCTAGACAATGAGCAGTTGCAAAGGGTGCAAGACATGGTCACACTGCAAGGCAGTGGCAGATCTGGGCCTAGAGCCCCAATTTGCTGACTGTTAGTGGAATGACCACTAACAGTTTTGATGAGCTATGAGTTATCTTACCTTTTTAAAAAATAAATTTTAGAAGACAACAATAAAGCCACACAGAAACAAAAGAACATACAACATTTGCTGTCCAACAGGGAGGTTTTTCTGGCCTCAAGGGTCTCGGATCCACCCTGTTAGGACCCCAAAGTCTGATTCCTTGACAAGCAGCAGCTGCTGCACCTTAAGCGTTTCCCACAGGCAGACACAGCGTCAGCTGTTCCTGTGTCCTCTCATCTACTGCACACGATAGCCTGAGAGACAGGAGTTATCATCCCCTTTTGCAGAAGGGGAAATTGAGACTCAAACAGAAAATATCACCTGCTCAAGGTCTCTCAGCAAATAAGTGATGGAGGCTCAACTTGAACTTGGACCTGTTGGATTGCACAATGCAGCCCTTAACCCCTGGGCTAGTATCCTTTCTAGAAGGCTTTCCTATTCTGGAAAATTTCCTCCTCTGATACACATTGAACCAATTCTCTGCTGCAGGGTAGAAAGGAACTTCCCACCCACACAAGGCAGGAGGAACTAAGTAAGAAGGCAAGCTGACGACTGCAAGAGTTTGTGGCTAGGTACTGGATGCCCTATTGTCCTGGTCTCCAGGCCTGCTCATGCCACCAATCAACCTCATGTTCCAAGACTATGCATTTGGCTTCTAGAAAGTCTTGACAATGGATAAGGTTAACATTGACTTGTGTGTCAAATCTTAAAATCCAAGAACTTTTGGCTCTTGACAGTGGATAAGATTAGCATTGACTTGTGTGTCAAATCTTAAAATCCAAGAACTTTCGGCTCTCTGCTTTCTTGAAGATTGAAAAGGAGAATTGAAGACCCAGTGGGTAAGAGAGAGAAAAAAGTTATCCCAGGAGCTGATAGTGGATCAATGTGAAAAGTGTTCCAAGGAGCAAGTCCTACTCATGGGCAATATGGCCAGAACAGAGAGGGGAAACCAGGTACGCCCCAACCTATATGGTCAACTCTCTGTTGGTGTCCTTGTCCAAGATAGAACTCCTGAGCTATCAGAAAGTGAAAGGGAAATGGGGGAGGAGGGGATGTGCAGAGGACTTGGCCCTGGGGAACATTTGTGACATCACCTCTTTACCAGGGCACAGCACGGGGAGCAGCTCCAGGGCCGCAGCCCATGGGTCTGGTAACTATGTGTCCTTGGGTAAGGCTCTTAGCCCTTCTGAGCCCACTTCCTCATCTGTTAAATGGGTCTCCCATCTGCTGTGTGCCAGCCAGGGACTCTTCTAGGCACTGGGGAACTGGCCAACAACAAGACAGATAAGGCTCTGCTCCCATGAAACTTACAGTCTAATTGGGGAAGATAGACCATAAACAAGTAGGTAAATGAGTTAATTTTAGTGAGTGATAAGTGCTGTGAAGAAAATTAGAACATAGTAATAGAATGGAGAGTCACCAGGGGTGGCTACTTTAGAGTAGGGTTCATCTCATGGGTTGTTAGGAGAATTAAGTGCATTAACGTAAGAAATGCGCTTAGCCTAAAGCCTGCCAGAGGGTAATCACTCAGTACATAATAGCTATCATCACCATCATCACAGAAGCCCCAAATGAGAGCAAAGGGAGATTCTGTCTGAGGTTCTTAAATTATCATCCCCCCTCCAAGCCTTCTGTGAACCAGGTTCTGTGTCAAAAACAAGAGACAGTATAATAACACCCTGCCTTGACTTTCATTCATTATCTCATGGAGCCTCCCAACATACATGATGTGTTATTATCCCTACTTTACAGACCAGGAAACAGACAGCAGAGATGTTAGGTGACCTCCTGTCCTGGGACTGGCCGAATGAGTTACAAATCCAAGACTCCTGGGATCTGGCCTGGGAACTCTGTGACTGGTCACTTTTCCATCAAACCACTAGTTTCCAAGACGGGATGTAATAGAGAGGGAAAAGCAATAAACCCAGGTGGCATCATCCCCGTAGCCATCCATCCAGCATTTTAACAAATATTTATCAAGTAACTACTGTGTGCCAGAACTTGTCTTAGGAGAATAAGACGAGGTCATCCCTGCTGACATAAAGTTTACATTTTAGTGGCAACAAGACAGACATGACCACAAAAACAAACAGCTAATATGAAGAAAGCTAGAAAAAAAAAGAATCAGAACTTCTAGCTTGCCTGAACTCAGGAGAGTGATGGATGTTGGTTGAGAAGAGGGGTGGAGAGGAAGCAGGAGAATGGAGATAGGTGGGGAGGACCTTGGACCTTCCAGATAAAAAGCAAAGCACGATCAAAGGCATCAGCTTGGGACAGCTCCCAGAGCTTGTCTGCCTACTGTGTGCCAGGTGTGAGCCAGGTGCTTTGCATATGTTGCTTTGTTTTAAGGAAGGCCAGCCCACTAAGAAGGAAACTCACATCCGAGATTAGATAATCTCTCACATTTGCATGGCATGTTATATATTTCAATGTGCTTCTCATACACCTGTCATCACCTCTGATCCTGCAACGCCCCTGTTAAGTAGGGAGGGAAGATATGATTGTCCCCATTTGATAGCAAGAAAAACTGAGCCATGGCATCAGGCCTAGAACTGAGGTCTTTGGATCCCAGCATCAAGAACCTTCACAAAACTGTCTCCTCCAAGCCTCCCAGTCTGCCTTCTCCTCCATTTGGGAGAGAGTTGGAAAAAGATCAAGAGAGAGGTGCTCAAGGGTCTACCTGATAGCCTCGCTTCCCGTGGCCTATTGTCCCCAGCCTGTGGGATGTGCAAACTGCCCTGGCAGCGACTCTAGGGTGAGTGAGGCCTTTCCCCAGCAGGTCGCTCTGGGCCCACAGCACAGAAGGGGTGTGGTACCAGCTGCTTCATGCCCAGTCAGCTTCTTAGCCTCCTGACTCCAGCATGCATCATTCTGGGCACCAGTATGGAGAAAGCCTAGTGGGGTTTCATCCCAGCAAGTCCGTTCTGACTCGAAATGCCCACTGCTTTCTGGCTAACTTAAAACTCCCAGCGAGACTAAGTAAATGCTGTCTCAGCCATTAGTTGAGACCTTTATCTTATGTTAGAATCCTAGCAGTTTAGGATAAAAAGAGACCTTAGAAAGCCACTCCCAGGGAGGGACTTGCCTAAAGACACACAGCATATAGCAGGACTGGGACTCAAGCCTCCTAACTTCATGTCCTGTGCTTAATTCAAACACTGCCCTGCATCATAAGCATCTCAGCAATTCACAGATGCAAAAGAAAGGACTCTTATTCAATTTTGCAGAAGGTGGCAGAAAACCCACCAACAAAGGGGGTAGACTTGAGACCCACCAAAGGAGGTACCTGGCAAGCTAGGTCCCATTTCCCTTCAGCCTGAGGAGGAAGAGTTCCAGGGGCCACCTGAGCAGGGTGTTGACTCTCAGAAACACCCAGTCAACCACTTGCCAAACCCTGCTGTGAGCCACCCAGCCTCATTAGCAGTGATCAATCACACTCACTAATCACCCACAGGGAGGCCCTGCCACAACTGCTCACGGAAGAGTCATCCTTCAGTCAGCCCTATGCAAGGTGTTCCCGGGGCAGGACAGGGGTGCCCCAGGGTTCTTGTGCCTGCCAATGGCCCATCTGGTTTCTGGATGCACAGGTTGTGAAATGTGCCTTGTCACATGGGCTGGGGGCTCATTTGGGGGCCTCATTGGGGAAAAGGCAGAGTGTGGGGTATGGCTCTGTAGCAACCCCAGTTGGAATGAAACAGTATGAGCTCGTGGTTATGGGGGTGGGCGCCAAAGCTAAGCAGACCTGGGTTCGAGTTCCAGCTCAGCTACTTACTAGCTGTGTGACTTTAGGCAAGCAACATGACATCTCTGTGCCTCAGTTCTCTTACCTATAAAATGTGTAACTATGAGAGGAATAACCTCACAGAATTATTATGATAGCTAGTGCTCATTGAAGCATTACGAACTGCCAGGTGCTGGCTGAACAATTTCTAGTCATTGTCTTAGCTGATCTTTACAACTTTGTGAAGTTGGAAGATGCAGGTAAAGTCGTCAGCATAGTGGCAGCACATAATGATGTGAATGAACTATTATTATCATTAATACTCACTTTGTGGGGTAGTCCCCAACAAACTGCATGACAATTCACAGCCTCACTTTCTTCTACCTATAAAATGGAACATCTCTTCCTAACCAGCAGAATCAGACCTGACACTTGGAAATTTCCAGATTAAGAGGAACAAGCACCACCAGCTTTCTCCTCTGGATCCAGATGGGTAAGTTGAGGGTGGTCAGGCTCCAGCAAACACTTTTAATTGCCTGGAAATTAATTATGCGCCCTTTTCTAATTACACCAGAAACTAACTTTCTCCCCTTTGAAAAATTCTTCCCTGTATGGGACTTTTTCTTCCATGGTATATTGTCCTCTTTGTTTCTTGTCCAATTTTCCTTCCCTCCCCCCCTCTATTGTTCAACTGAGGTATGAAAGAAGTTGAAATCCACCTCTAAACCCAGGGTGCCACATCCCTTCATTCATTCACTCACTGATTCACTCAACAAACACTCATTGGGGATTACTGTGTAGCAGGCCATGTGCTGGGCACTGGGGACACAAAGGTGACTACCATGCTTGCTGTCCCTGCCCTCGAAAATTCCCAATTTTCGCTGACTTCCTGGAAAGGCCTAGTGAAATAACACCAAATATTAGGAAGATAATTTCCCTTCATGATTTTCACTAGGTCAGTTGTCCTGACCTTTCTAGGAGGCAAAAGGAACAGAGAGGCAGCCAGCCTGGATTATTTGCTGCATTTTACAAAATGGGAAAACTGAGTTTCAGAGAAAGGAGAGAAGGCAAGAGAAGGGAAAGGAACTAATTTAATACAGTCAGGCCTTGTGACTTTTCATTCTCAAACATGCCCTGGGAGGTGGGTGTTTTTATCACCATGGCACACATGCAGAAACTGACACTTAGAGAGGTTAAAGAGCTCATCCAAATCACCCAATCCATAGGTGGCAGAGTTGGGCTTTAAACACAGGTATGCCCCTGGAGCTAAACTCTCAGTCTGCTGACTCAGCAACCATACTGCAGGACAATAGTGGATTGGGGAAACCTCCTACCTCTCAATCCTCCGTCTGGTCTTTTTTTTTGAGACAGAGTCTCGTTTGTTGCCCAGGCTAGAGTGAGTGCCGTGGAGTCAGCCTAGCTCACAGCAACCTCAAACTCCTGGCCTTAAGCAATCCTTCTGCCTCAGCCTCCCGAGTAGCTGGGACTACAGGCATGCACCACCATGCCCAGCTAATTTTCTATATATATTAGTTGGGCAATTAATTCTTTCTATTTATAGTAGAGACGGGGTCTTGCTCTTGCTCAGGCTGGTTTCAAACTCCTGACCTCGAGCAATCCGCCCACCTCAGCCTCCCAGAGTGCTAGGATTACAGGCGTGAGCCACCTCGCCCGGCCTCGGTCTGGTCTTCTAGGCCAGCAGTCCCCAACCTTTTTAGCACCCAGGAACCAGTTTCATAGAAGACAATTTTTCCACAGATGGAGAGTGGTGGAGGCAGGGAGCTCTGCAGCCTGGATCCTAAGAGGCCTCGGAGTGGTACTGGTCCGACTCCCAACTGTGGCTGGGAACCACAGTTTTGGCCAATGGTTTTTAAATTTGAACACATATCAGAATTTCCTGGAGGGCCTGTTAAAACAAATAATGCTGAGCCCCACCGCCAGAGTTTCTGATTCAGTAGGTCTAAGGTGAGGCTGAGAATTTGCATTTCTAACAAGTTCTCAGGCAATGATGATGATGATGATGATGATGATGCTGGTCCAGGGACCACATTTTGAGAACACTGTTATAGGTGAACCAATAATTCTCTTTAATAAAAATGACTCCCTCTGACCTTGCTTCCTATTCCAAAAGTCACACGAGTTTGTAAAATACAAGTTTATAAATTGTGGAACCTACAGAAAAATAGGAGGCAAAAAATAGACTTCATCTACATTCTTCCACTCAAAGATAAGCCCTTTGAACAGCTTCGTCTTTTTTCAAAGTCTAACTACATAGGAAGAAGGGTGGCATATGGTTGTGGTGCATTGTCCTGGCCTCCCGGTTGAGATTCCAGCTCTTCCGTGGCAAGCCTGAGCCAAGCCTCGGTCTCCTCTCCTGCAAAACTGCATTTACACTCCCATTCCTCACTGGGTTGTCTGGAGGGTTAAAGGAGATCCAGTATTTATCAAGCACTCCATACAATGTCTGATGTGGAGTCAGGGCCCAATAAAGGTTGGCTGTCACTGTTGTTTTAACCCCAAAGAAAGCTCGAGCCCTGCTGCCCTTCCTCCCTCCTGTTCCGCAGTGGGGGAGCTCTGAGGACCCGCTGGGCTCTGGCCACACCCTGCGGAGACCGGGGACAGCCCTGGCCGCCGGGCCCTGGGCGCCCGCGCGCCCCCTCCCCGCAGCCCGCAGCGCCGCAGGAGGCCCGCGGCCGGCCGCCGCCGTTAGGGCTGTCTCTCGGCCTCCCGGCCCAGGCCGCCGGTTTTACAGCCCGAGCTCAATGAGGGCTTTTAACTTTTCATTCACCAGCAGCGTAACTCCGACTTTTAATAACACACCTTGTGCACGACAAAAATTTGCTCCTGGCAATCATGGTTTCGACCACAAAACCACAGCGGGGCGGCGTTCCTGGTTAACTCTTTCAGCGCTCCAGGCAGTCTGGAGCCGGCGCTCCCGAGATCAGATAGGCCGTCGGCCGCCCGGCCGCGCTCACGACTGCCGCGGCTTCCCGCCCCCCGCCCAGCCGGTCGCGCCCCTCCGAGGCCGGGGTGGGTTGGGGGTCGGCGGGAGAGAAGACTCCTGCCCGCCGCGGCGGGGCCCACACCGCGGACGAGCGAGCGGCGGGGTCGGATCTGAGGCGCCGCCTCCGTCCCGTAGACCTACTACGTGCCGGGTCCCTTCATTGGGCGCGACCCCCGTGCCTCGGCTGTAAACGACGCCCGACTGGAGGGGAGGGTCGCGACAGTGCCCGGCACACAGTAGGCCCCCAGGGCCCCTGGGCGCGGGCGCCAGCTGTCCTCCTCGGGCGGAGGGCGGGCGGCAGCGACTTCCGGCGCCCGCGGCCGCCGCCCCGGCAGCCCTTGCGACCCGCTCTGGCCCCGGGCGGCGCGAGGCTGCGGGCTCGAGGCACCCGGAGCGGCTTGCGGACGCGCCCGGCGCTGGGCCCGACCACATGAAAGCCCCGGGCGCTCGTCACCTGCCAGCCACCTCGAGCTGGTTTCCAACCACACCGCCCGGGCCCCCTGCTTCTCGAGAGCCAGCCATGGAAGTGCCGCCGTCCGCCCGAGGCCTAGTTATCGGGCTGGGCTTCACGGGGCCGGGTGGTCCACATATGGGAGCTCACTGTTTTTCCTGACAGGTAGGTGTCCATAGCCCTCACCGTGCAGATGAGGAAGCTGAGGGTCAGGGACTCCTCTTAACTCGGCACTTTTTAGGGAACAACAGCTCCAAACTTGCAAGCCAAGCACTTGGTGCCCCCCTCCCCCATATCAGTAGGGGCAGCTGAGCCCCCAGGCTCTGCTATTGTAATCTCTAATGGTAGCTTCGGAGTCTGCCTGCCTGCCTGCAATTACTCAGCAGGCACAGGTTTCTCTCACCCCACCCCAAACAGAGAAGCCTCAACTGTCAGCGGATCTGACTTCAAATCCAACTCATTAGGGAGGAGAAAAGCAGGAAACCTTTCAGTGCTAGTAACCCAGCTTCAGGACACACAACACCTAAGGAGCAGCAATGAATAGATTGTCTGCAGTTTTAACCAGCAGATCTAAGTGGGATGGAGACACATCAAGACTTTTTGTGTGTTCAAAGTATGGGAAGATAGGAAGCAAGAGTTTTGGAAATACTTATTGGTTGGTTATTTCTATATGAAGTAACAATTGTATTATTAGCTTGCTCCCTACCCGGCTTAAAAACAATCACTATTCTAAAATTGTTGAATCCCCTAACAACTCCTTGAAGGTGGGTGGCTACTATAAACTGCAATTTACAGGTGAAGAAACTGAGGCTCGGATGAAGTGACTTGTCCAACATGACACAGCTAATAAGTGACAGCTGGAACTCGAACCCGGGTGTCAGTGCCAATGCTCCTACTCTTATTCTAGTTGTGGTCCAATTGTCAACACATTGTCAACCCAGAAAATTCATTCAAAAGAAATGTAATGCCTTTTAACCTCGATGCTTGTACTGTGAACATAATTGGCCAACCCAGAAGAACCCAAGAGCTAGCTAATAACATAAAATCCTGTCTGCAATCAGGACCCACCGATTGCTCTGCCCACAGGTCTTCAAGTTCTTAAAACAATCTGTTGAGTAGCTAGAAAAAAAAGATTGTTCAACCCTTTCTTCTGCCCACTCACCTTTGAGGGTGGCAGGAAAAGGAGAGTCTGTATTTAAGAGATCTAGTTTCTCCTGCCAGCTCCCTGAACCCAGGCGAAAGCAGCCCAGATCCTAGCTTCATCCCACCTTCTCTGAGATCTGGACCCCAAGCAAGGGCTCCGTGGTCAAGGTCAGCATCGGTCAGGACCCTAAATTTCAGATGTGGGCAGGAAGGCACATGCATCCCGCCAGGCAACTGAGGTGACCTCACTGAAAACCACTTCTCAGCCTCCCCAGTCTTAGAGCTGCCTCTGAATAAATCAACCACATTTTATTGAACGCATCTTTAGATCTTGTCTCTGTGCTAAGCATTTTACAGCCTTTATCATACTAAACTCTTTTAAGAATTCCTACAAAGCATTTTTGTACCCATTTTCCAGATGAGGAAAATGAAGCTCAGATAAGTTAAATGTCTCGTCCAAGATCTCACAGCTTGTGAGGGACAGAGCCTGGATTTGAACCTAGGTCAAGCCCACTACAGAATGCACGTTTAACCACCACACGGTAACCTTCCCACTTGGGATGATTCTAACCCAACAAACAAGTCCCTTTAGAGAAATCCAACTCTCTGCCTAAGACAGCTCTTAGAACCACCTCAAAGAAGTTCCTTTTGGCAGGAAGAGAGAAAGCTTCGATAGGATTGGGGTTGTCTCTGACTTCCAGGGCCCCTTCAGAGTATCAAAAAGTGGTGCCAAAACCTCAGTTTCAGTCCTGTGTTTTCCTACCTGGCTCGAAACTGCTCAGCAGAGAGAAAGAGAAAAACTACTTTCCCAGGGAAACACTCAGCTCTCTAGCTCGAGACCAGGGCTTGCCTCGACACGCCAAAGCAAGATCGTCAGCCCATTCATTTACCCTTACAAATTGCTCTGGGAATCCTGGCGCCGGCCTCCCTGCTCTTCCCCGTCTTGGAAACCCTATCCAGCCTCCATGCTCAGAGAGCGCCAGGCATCCACTGATGTTTACTCACTCAAGTTCATTCGACATCTTCCTGCTCACAGGCTCCGATGATCGGCACTGAGACTCCGCTGACCGCTTGTCTCTAATTCTTGCCTGACACAGACATTCCCTGCCCAGGGAAGTGTTTGATTTATGTTGAGGTTTGAGTGTCGAGATTTTGCTGACAGGTAGGTTCCCAGCAGCGCTGGCGCTGATTGGCTGCAAGTACAGGTGCCGGCAACTGCAGGTATACCTCAACAGGTGCAGCTGTTAACTCTTGGCCCTCCGAGCAGGGCGGAGCTTTGGGGGACTGGCTGGGTGGAGCTGGCCAATTCCGTCCTTGGTGAGGGGGTGGGGGGTGGAGATGAGGGAGGAGGGAAGGAGAAAAAAATGTTGGTTGGAAAGAAGTGAGATAACTAGAGGAAAAATACAGGGACAAACAGATACTTGGCTTAAAGAAAGTCTTGATTCCTGTTTCTAGGAAACATCCCCCTCCCCAAAATTCCTTTTCCTCCTCCTCCTCCTCTACCATTAGGGAATTCTCAAAGGAGAGAGCAAATCTTCCCCAGGTGAGTCTCTTTCGAAGTTCTGTTTTTTTCAGAGATTTCCCCTTAAAGATAAAATCTTATTATGAATAATCTTTTATTCAAGTGATTTCTTTTGATTCTTACAGTAACTCACGATGGTAGATTTATTATGACTTCCTCCTTCCTCCCCAACACACACACTTTACAGATGAGAGAGGAAACGGAGGCCAGAGAGGTAAAGTGACTTGCCCAAGGGCACAAGCTAGTGAGTGTCAGAGCCCAGATCAGATCTGCAGTCATTTCATCTCCAAGTCTGGCTGCCCCTTGGGCTGAAGTCAGTGGTCTCAATTCAACAGACATTCAGTGAGCACCTATTGTGTGCCAGGGCCCACTCTGGGTTCTGAAGAAAAGCCAAAAAAACAGGGCTGCTACTCTGGAGGAGTTTGCAGTCTTGGGGGGTGTGTGTGTGCTGGTGGCAGGGAAGGGGAGGAGTAGGGTGGGAGCAGCCTTTTATTTGGCGTGATACGGATCTGAATGGGGTGTGGGCACACCACATACCTCTGGCCAGCACGGGAGGGATGGAAAAGTTGAAGCTGGCCACCTCTGAAGCCTTAGCCAGCTGGTCATTTCACAAGCTCTAAGTGCTTCGTTCTGTATTGGGAACTCAGGAGAAATCAGATGCCTGTTAGACAAAGTAATTGTAGAATAATTGCTGTGAGCTGTCTTCTATAATGAACAAGGTTGGTAAACCCCAGAATATCCACGAACACAAACAGGAGAATGTTAGAGGTTTTTTAAGAGCTTCCGCCAGGATTAGTTTGAAATTAAATCTAAGCCGAAGATCTTGGTATCTTTTTTCCCCCTTCTCTCCTCCCCTTCTCCTTTTGGCAAATTACCTCTTTGCTCTGTCTTCCTGGGAACCTCAGCTTGGCTCATTCCGTTCTCTTTAGAGGAAAGGCAAGTGGGAATTTAGCTACTCCTGCCAATCTGACGGAGATTTTCCAGGGTAAAGTCAGAAGTCAAAGGAGCCCTCTTGGGGTGGAGGCGGGCCTGTGGAGAAGGGGATACTGAGTTTGGTTTCTCACTGGAGGCTCTGTTGGGGCAGCCCAGGGGACCCTGGCAAATAATAGTTATAATATTGCCAATAAAGCCACTTCTCAGAGCAGCCCTCTCCACTCACTTTTGTTAAAGTGGATATTCAGTCACTCTATCATACCAGTTTATTTTGTGCTCTGCAAAGCCCTTATGACTTTTTGATATTTTTCTAATTATTGAATGTCTATCTCTCCTTCCTTTGGAATGTGAACTCCATAAGAACAAAGACCTTGTCTGTGTTGTTTACTGTTGGGCCCCAGTGTCTAGCACCTAGTATGTGCTCGATGTACTGCAAGTCTCAGGCATTGCGCCAGGCCTTTACATGCATTATCTCATTTAAACTTTACCACAACCCTGGGGGTAGGCACTTTCATTATCCCTATTTTATGGATGAGGAAACTGAGGTAAGAAAATGATCAAGTAAACTACTCACGGTGCAGAGCTAGGCAGTGGTAGAGCTAGAGCTGAGGTTTAATTCCAGAGCAGAGCTCTGGTTATTGGTGACAGGAGGGCTGTCTGGTGCCAGCTGTCACTGCAGAGCTTGCTGCAGTCCAATGGATGGCATGCTTCTCTGTGCGTACCTGTCTGCCCACCTTGTGGAAGGCTGTGGAGTTTCGTCAGCTATGTTGCAACGCACAGGCGAAGGGCTGTGGGGTGACTCATGCTGGCTGGGCTCAGGGGGAGGCTGGGATTCCAGGTGGCGTGTCCGTGCTCGCTGGGCTTTTTTAAATGGGTCTTCTCCCTCTGCCTCTGGGTCCTGCCTCTTTCATCACCCGCTCCCATCTTCAGAGATCAGCAGAGACCCAAACAAATCATGAGGCAGAGGGTTTCTATGTCTCCACGTGTGGGAAGGATCCAGAAGGTGCCCCCGGTTAGGACAGACTAGTGGTCTGAGGTAGGTAGGCAGGGATGGCATGAGCCAGTTTGCAAGGTCACTAGACCCCTCCAATAGGAGTTATACCTCTCAGTCAGGAGGCATGGGCTGTTCTAGGCTTTCTGTCCAAATCAGAGATGCCAAGGTTTTAAAGAGACTACCCTAGCTTTGCTGCTGCCCGTTTTCTATTCCTGTGTAGCATGGGCATGGCCCAGGGGCGGGTGAGGCTGACACCTTTTTCTCCTCCTTGGATTGGCCCAGTTCTTATTTTCTCTATGAAGAGATTAAAAACAGACTAACCAATCACATATAACATAATACGTATATTCACAAGAATGACAGTAAATGATGGCTGCTATTTATTTAGTGTTTGTAGTTTGCAAGCACTGTGCTAAAAGTTACCCATGTTATGTGATAGTATTGCTCTGAGACTGATAGACTTTTCAAATCCTAGCCTGGCAGGGCATGGTGGCTCACGCCTGTAATCCTAGCACTCTGGGAGGCTGAGTCAGGAGGATCACTTGAGGTCAGGAGTTTGAGACCAGCCTGAGCAAGAGCGAGACCCCCTCTCTACTAAAAATAGAAAAATTAGCCTGGTGTGGTGGCGCACACCTGTAGTCCCAGCTACTTGGGAGGCTGAGGCAGGAGGCTTTAGCCCCAGGAGTTTGAGGTTGCTGTGAGCTAGGTGCCACCATGGCACTCTAGCCCAGGTGACAGAGCCAAATTCTGTCTCAAAAAAATGCCAGCCCAAGCACTTACTAGCTACATGATATATGGCAATGGATTAAGCTCTTTGAGACTCAGTTTCCTCACCTGTAAAATGAATATAAAAATAGTATTTTCCCCTCATGGGGTTATTGTGAAGATTAAATGAGATAATGTGTGAGGTGCCTTGTGCTGTATCTGGCACCTAGCACTCAATTATTGTTAGAAAACCCTTTTGTTCCCCCTCATTTAATTCTCATTTAAACCTAATGAAGAAGGTGTTCACCTTATTCCTACAAATGAAGAAACCAAGACCCAGAGATTAAATGATATGTTGAAAGTCAAGAGCTAATAAAGAATTGAGATTTGAACCAACTTCTTTCTAACTGCATTCTTGTAGAACTGGACTAAGTTAGGGAGTGTCCTGGGTTCAAGTTCTATCTGACCTCTGGCCGTTTACTGTGTAACTGAGTAAGTCTTCTTTCAGAGCCTCAATTTCTAAGACCAGATTAGTGAATCACTCTAAGGGTGGCGTTCCATATCAAAATCACCTAGATTTTCTTTTCTAAATTTATTTATGTTCTTCCTCCAGACATCACGATCTGCCCCCATAGAGGGGCACAATCCTTCTGCCCTCCGCTTCCTTTCCAGGATCATGCCTGCCTGTGAGCAGCTGTTCCAGAAGAGTGTGCCGCTTCCCCTCTGCATGTCAGGGAGGAGTAAAGGTGAGGACCCCTGAGCTGAGTGGGCACTAAGAGCCATGCGTGTGTCCACGCGGGTTGTGTATTGCATGACCATGGTGCCGTTTACAGGACAGCACTTGCATTATTGAACATGAAGGCCCTGCTAAAACAGCCCTTCCTTTTCTAACATTGTAAGGCTTGATTATCCAAAACTCTTAATGAAAATCTGGTGACCTAAATAAAAATATTGAAAAGACATATGCCCAACTGTCAAGAGTGCCTCTCTGTAAGCACTGAAACGACAGGATTTTAATTTTTCCCGTCCTCCCCCCAATGTGCTACATTGAACTTTCATTGCTTTTGTAATTAGAAATTCTGTACAAAGCCTCAGCTTAAATAAGTTCCCTTTGACTAAATGGCCATTGTGTCCCTGTCCTTCCTGGAGCAGAGGTGGTGAGAAGGAGAGTGAAGATGCAGAGCCCTTGCTCAGACCTTCCTGGAAAGTGCAGGAGCAGAAGGGGGGCTGTCTGACTGGCAGGCGCTCAGCAGTGAGCTCAGGTGTCAGATCTGATTTTGACTTAGCAATTAAAGTTACTGTCATTTATTGAGCGCTTAACTCTGCGATACTTGTTTTAGATGCTCTGTCACATTCCTACCTGTAGAATGGGGTCAAATGATCCAGCCCAGGTGGGCTTGACTCCTGGAGTATTGGTTGAGTTGCTAGAAGATGTATTCTCTGGGGTCGACTGCCTGAGACCTCGGACCTGCAGCTTTTCTTCTTTTTTATGTCTATCTCCTCCTCCGTAAAGTGATTGTTGTGAGGTTTAAACAAGATAACAGTGTTCTTCATGTGTACCAGGCACTGTTCTAGTGCTTTACACGTATATCGTGTAATTCAAGAGTCCTATGAAGTGGGTGCCATAATTATCCTGTTTTACAGAAGAGGAAACAGGCTCAGAGAGGTGATACAACATCCAGGGTCACTTGGCTATTCACTTAGTGACAGAGGTAGAATTAAACTAAGGTCTACCTGACTGCAAAGCCATGAGATGGGAACAGTCCTTTTAGCTTCCCGGGTTCCCTTCTGGAACAAGGCCTAGGATGGATGTATAGAAAGAAGGGAGATGGGAGGGAGACAGGGGAGGAAGGAAGAAAAGTAAATAGGTTGGTTGATAGTATGTATGAGGTAGATAGGATCTGTAAGCTTCTGGAGGGCAGAAACTATACAAGGAAAAATAAATCTCATGTAGCACCTGTCCTGGGTCTCAACATAATAGGTCTTCAATAAATATTTCTTGAATAAATGAAAACCGGATGAATGAATATAATTCACCGATACTGACATTTGGGTATCAGCTATTGTCTTTTATTTCCACCCCCAAGGGAAGATCTCCAAAGTATGAATCCCTGTTTCACCTCTTATTAGCATATACCAGTGACTTCACTTCTGCAAATGGTTTCCCCATAATGCCTCAGTGGAGTTGACCTGAAGATTAAATTAAATGAGACCTTGATGTAAAGCCAATGGCAAATAAAAGGTAGCTGGTGTTACAGGTGAGCACCCAGTTAGAAAAAAGGCCTCTCAGCTGCCTCCCATTTCCAGCCTCAATACAGAGCTGAGTTCACAGCATTCAACCTCCCTTAAAAACAGTCCCTTCTGTGTGCAGGGCTGATCTCAAAGTATTTCCCTGTGCTTTATTTCCTCTGATCTGTACAGTCACCCCAGGAGCATGGGGCAAGAATGTATTATTGGCTCCATTTGGTAGATAAACTGAGGTTCAGAGAAAGTACTCCTAGTTAAGCAAAGGACCTTGGATTGACCCTCTACTTTTGGACAAAGCATCATCTTAGATACCATTACGGATCCTAAGGGGTCCCAGAAGTACTATCCTGGGCACGCACCTAAAGCTCTGTAAATGCTGCATCATATTCTTAAGTGGAGGGATCGGCCACACATCCTATGTAGAGAATATAGCCTTTTGAAGGCATGGATGGATCTGGAATTTGTGCTCGGCAGAGGGTCAGGACATGGAGTGGGCAGCCTCCAGGCCCTTTTACACTCTGTACTTTAGATTTTTATCACAGTTCTGCCAATAACACCACCCACATTCCTTCCTAGAGGTTCTCTGGATGTGAGGAATCATGGAGTCTAAAGTCACTCTTTAGAGCCCCTTAAAAATAAAAGTCTTTGAATACCCTGAAAACAAACAAGCAGTTATTTTTATTTTTATTTTTTTTTCACTTACTAAGTTGACAAAGACAAAAGAAAATGCTAATCCCAGTATTGGCAAGAGTGAAGGAAAACAGGCGCCCTCCTTGCTGGAAGGAGAGTGAGCCAGTCCAACCTTTGCCTTTCGATTTTAGCTCATCCTTTGATCTAGCAATTTCACTCATAGGAATTTTGTCTAAGCAAATAATCTGTGTGTGCCAAGAATTACCTACAAGGATATGCATCAGAGTGTTGTTTATAATCCTGAAAAATTAGAATGAATATAAATACCCTTCAGCAGAGATTCAGCGAAGCAAATTAAGATACCCGAATGCAGTTGCATACCAGGCTACGATTTAAAAGGATGCTACAGAAGCCTCCTTAGTGCCATGGAAGTTATTTACTGCGCTTGCAGTAACACTGTTAGCATTTATGTGTCCTTATCATGTGCCAGGTACTGGGTTCAGTGTTTAATCTCATGTAATCCTCACAACAACCTTATGAGTTGAGTACTGTTATCCTTATTTTACAAATGAGCAAAGTAAGGCCCAGGAGTGAAACAACTCATCCAAGGTTATTTCCAGGAAGTCTCTGAGCTTAGTCTTAAACCGGGATCTGATTCCCTGCTTTTAAGTCTTTCCGTTACTCTACTTTTAGTAAGTTAGTCCATTTCTATTTTTAAAACCCATTTATGTGAATAGAGGAAGAATTAAAAATAATACCAGGGAGTATCATGGATAATGGGATCAGGAGCGATTTATAGTTTATTTTTGCTTACCTGTTGACATTAATTCTGCTGTTAATAGAAAAAAGAAACTTTACAGTTCCTAAAAAGTAACAAATCAGAGATTTGTTATTTGTTCCCTCCCTTCTCACTGAGGGAACAAAGCTGGGAATGCCTGAGCTGGGAAGGAAGAAGTAGCCAGAGTGCTCTCTAGAATCTTCCTCTGTCGCCAGGAACCAGCCAGGACGGGAGGCAGCCAGAGAGAGGGGTGATGTAGCCTCAGTCTTGGAAGGACAGGGCCTGACTGCTGGAAAGAACAGCACCTAGCTGCCTTGGCCGCAGGCAAGACCCAGAGGCCCACTCTTTGCAGGCACCTGTGCCTCAGGCCCCAGCAGCTCAGTGCTATCTCTGGGTCCATCACCAGCCTGCCTCTTAAAAAGGCCATTAAACAAGACACTGCCCAAATAAAAGAGCATCGTGGAGAAAAACCTATTAATTCCTACTACCAGTATGGCAAACAAAACTGAAAGTGTATTCCTCTCTGCAGGGGTCAGACTGGGGGTTTGGAGGGCTGAGACTAGGGTTTTCTTGAAGAGCTACAGAGGAAAAATGGCCAATGTCTAGCTTGGACAGAGAGGGTCCTGGTGCCCCAGTGCTGAACAGAAGGAGTAGGTGGCCAGGGTCAGGGTGGGGGTGGGGGTGGGGTGGGGTAGAGTGGGGCCTCCTCCAGCTCACAGAGGTTCAGATAGGCATGATTAACCCATGGGGTCCTAAGCATTCCTGTTTCTTAGGAGTTTTCCTTCAAAGGCTGCCATTGGTGTTTATTTAGATATGATCTTACTGCAGAGGGTGGAGAGAGGGAGGGTTTTGCAGGAGCCATTCTGGGTCCTGTACCCTCCTAGGAAGGCAGAGGCCATGTGGTCAGAGGTTAAGTGCTCAGCCCTGGGTCTTGAACATTCAGGTGGTGGTGGTGTTTCTGAATCCACGGCTGACCTCCCAGGAAAGATTTTTAAGGCCCTAAGTTTGGGGCCAGATGGTCCAGCAAGGGAGAATGGGAAGAAGAAGGACGTAGAAACTGGCCTGGAGGAGACTATGAATCATACCTTGCAGCAAGATCAGGCCCCTGTGGCGTTTCTCTCAGGAAGGCAGTCACTCAAAAGTCACCACTCCTCGCTTGCCCCTGCTCACCCTTTCAGCCTGTGCTCTGGACAGGATGCCCACACTGCCTAGGCACATGCTGTGCCATGGCCAACTTTCCTTCCCAGGCTAGTTCATCTCTTTGGTTTGAGCTACCCCTACCTTCCATTCCCCAATTACTTTGGAATTCTCCATTTCAGGAGTTAGCTATCTATATTCATGCATATTCATTCAATGAATACAGAGTTATTTAATCATTATAAATTGTAATGGTATCCCTCATTTTTTGAACACTTAATTATATGCCAGGGTCTGTGGACTCTACCTGTCCTATTTCACTCAGTCCTTATAATTGCCCACATCCATTTTACAGATGTAGAAACTGAGGCCTAGAGAGCCTATGGAGCTTGATTGCGTCATGCAGCTCTAGAGTAGACAAGCTGCTGTTTGAACCCAGGCTGTTTGGCTCCAGTGCTGAACTGCTGCTTCGTTCCCTCAGTGAGAAGTCATAGGTACCTGGGTAAGGACCTGCTCAGGGCAAGCATCTGTACCACAGGCTGGGGAGAGAAATGAATAAGGCATATTCCTGCCCACAAGGAAGCCTAAAGGGGGAACATTTATGAAACCTCTCTACTCTGGAAAATTTTTCCTCTACTTAAAACTGGATTTTTGTAAAAGTGGTTTTGTTATTACATTTCATAGAATCTCTTGTATTGGAGGAGTCCATTAGACTTCTCAAATTTTACCCTTTAGGTCTGCGGTCCTCAACCCCCATGCTGTTGACTGGTACCAGTCTGTGGCCTCTTAGGAACTGGGCCGCACAGCAGGAGGTGACCTGTTACAACTGCTCCGCCTCCTGTCAGATCTCGGCATTATTTATAGGTTTGCATAGGAGCATGAACCTTACCGTAAACCATGCATGCGAGGGATCTAGGTTGTGGCTCCTGATGAGAACCTAATGCCTGATGACCCGAGGTGGAGCCGAGGCGGTGATGCTAGTGCTGGGGAGCAGCTGCAGATACAGATGATCATCAGCAGAGAGGTTTGACTGCACAGTAAATGTAATACACTTGAATCATCCCGAAACCGTTCCTCCCCCTACCTCCCACAGTCCATGGAAAAATGGTCTTCCATGAAACCGGTCTCTGGTGCCAAAAGGGTTGGGGACTGCTGCTTTAGGTGATGCAGAAATCTCCATCGCAGCACGCCTGCCCCCCACACAGACACAGACGGTAGAGCACATACGCCTGCCCCCCCCACAGACACAGACGGTAGAGCACATACGCCTGCCCCCCACACACAGACACAGACGGTAGAGCACATCTAGTTGAGAGCTTGGATTTCGGAGCCAGACTTCTTGAGTTCAAGTCCTAGCTCTACCATTTACTACTTGTGGGATCTTGGGCAAGTCCTTTGACTTCTCTGGGTCTCAGCTTCTTCATCTGTAAAGTAGGTATAACTCCTACCTTGTAAGGTTGTTGCAAATGAGGTAACATGCAAAACATTTAGCACTACTCTGGTGCATGATAGGCGTGATAAATGTCAGCCATTGTTTTTATCATTAGGGATGGGCACATCTGGCCACCCCAGTGAAACAGTGAGTTCCTTGTCTTGTCTCTTCCTTTGTCCCTGCCACCCAGGCACTCAGCCCAGGGCAGATGTGCCTGGTGATGGGGGTTAGTCACCAAGTTCCCCTGCCCCAGAGAATGTGAGTGTGACTGTTGCTGTCTGCCCATGCTCCTTAGAATTCTGATTCATGCCTTGACAGCTCGCTCCCTCTTGAGTTGCTTCCTTCAGCCTCAACCCTCTCCCCTTTCACAATGAGCTCAGTCATTCGCACCCTCCTAGGTCATGTGCAGACATCCCTGATGGGCGCTGGAGAAACCACGAAAATGAGTCTTGATAGGCAGGTGACAGTGACTTGGCTCTCTAGCCTGTGGCTTTTGCTGTTTGGCCATGTTACAAAACTACCAGTGGCCTCTGAATTGACTGATAACCCAATATAGGGTCACAGTACTTCATTTGGCTGCTCTTGGACTAAAGTGACAACTTGGACACAGCCCCATCTGGATAGAACCAGTTTCAGAGCCGTTGGCTTCACTTTCTCCAACTCTTTAGTCTTTGGGGGTTCCCTGGAACCTGTGAAGAGGTTTGGGGGTGTTGAAAGTTAAGGCTTTCAAAGAAAATATTTACACCTTAGATCAGTGTTAATGATTACAGCTCCAGGTTTTGAGACAGATCCAGGTTTGAAACCTGGCTCAGCTTGTTAGCTGTTAACCCTAAGCTTCATAACTTGTTTCTCGGAATCTGTAAATGGGATAACAATAGTGTTTATTTCATAGGATGTTTGTAAAGATTAAATGTGAGCACTTAACATAGTGCCAGGCACAAAGCCAGGGCTCCATACCTGTTACCGACACTCTTACGATGCAGTGGGAGACAGCATCGGACCAGGAGGCAAGAGGTCAGGGATAGAGCTCCAGCTCTGCTGCTTACCGGCTGTGTTGACCTTGGGCAAGTTGTCGCCCTTCTCTGAGCACCAGTTTCTTCAACTGTGAAATGAATGGCTTGAGTTTGGAGATCACTCAGGTTCTTTCCAGCTGTCTGAAATCTGTGACTTTGAAGGCACCAAAAAAAGAAAACGGGGGAAAAAAGAATTAGTAGCAGATGCCTTTATCAGTCAAGATCACATTTCATAAACCCCAGGGCCTTGACACCACCTTCAAAAGCCACCCCATCCGGCAGCTTCTAGGTAGAACCTTCTCAACCAGCTGAGCTGTTTTGCAAGACCCCCAAAACGCATTCTGGAATCACAGGGAGGCTTCACGGAAGGTGTAAGGCTAAAAAGCAAAGCCTGCCTCACAGAGAGAGCAGGCCTAAGAAAAGCAGCAAGCCCCAAGCATCAGACTGGGGGATTCTGCCCTTTGATGCCTTTGGCAAAAGTCACCCTCCACTTCACCAGAATGGATTAGTTTATGGTGAGGGAGGGGTATTTCCACTGGAGCCTAGGGATGTTGTGATCTGTCGTAAAATGGGCCCCACCTGGGAAATAGAACATTTTCTTTTGGGGGGGCCTAGTGACCTCTGACACCCACCCTCTTCCTGGCCCACCAAGCAGTGGAAGTCACACCCAGCAGGAGACAAATGCTTGGAATGGAGGAGGCACTCAGCATCTCTCTTACCCACAGGAGTCTCCACTGAGTTATTCTTTAGCCCTCTTTGAACCCTGAGGGGCATGACATGGGTGGGATTTACAGAAAATAAAAAACAACTGGTTTCAACTTGTTCTACCAGTTTTTACCCCCTACAGTAAAAAGTCACTTAACCATTTTAATGTAACAGATTTCCCTTTACAGAGACAACGGGCTTTAGAGGAATTTTGTGGTGCTCACTAACAAACATAGATACGTTGTACTAAGTTCTTAGTGTCCAACACTGTGCCAAACATTGTATACTTATTATTTTATTAGTTTTAAATTACTGGCCTTACAATAGGGAGAAAAGTATGGTGATTTTCATTTGTCAAGTGAGGAAAACTGAGGCTGAGAGAAGTGAAATGACTGGCTCAAGATAAGAGGTGGAACTGGGATTTGAACCTAGGACCCATGTTACTCTGGAACTTCAGCTACAGCTGTGACTTTGTGTGCAAACCTGACTGAAACCTTGCTGGTGAAGCTCTGCCTACCTTCCGTGGATATCTCAGACTCTATTTTCTGGAAGACCCACCAGATCACCTTCTAGTCCTTTGATGGTTGAGGGAAATGAATATGCTGAGGGAAGGTGACTTGTCTGCGCCATACAGAAAGGGGAACAGCTCAGCGCTCCTCACTCTTCTGTCTTTGGGAAAGAGGCCAGTTCCAGGGGTAGAGATTGTGACAGACGACCCTGCTTCTCCAACATTGTCACATCCAGTGGCCAGTAAACAAGGACTTCTTTCTCCTTTTTCACCTGCCCAGCACATGCAGAATCCAGCTGCAGCCAATTTGAAGATAAAGTTTCCATGGGAATTCTGCAGTACAGATGTCCTTTCAAGGTCCCAGTCCAGCCTTGAACCAGTTCCTTTTCTTTGCTGGGAAATTTCTTACTTCTTCTTTCTTCTGTGTATCTGCGAGTCTCAGCTCAAGCCCACTTCATTCTCCCTTCCCTGTGCCTTCCTGAGGAAGGGGCTCCCTCTTCACAGCTCCAGGCTCTTCCCTGCTCTGGCCCAATCTTCCTGGGCATTTTGCTTTGTAACTCTCTTGGATCTGAACCACTTATGAATCTCTCGAGTCATGGAAGGGAATCTCACAAATGCATTTTGAGGAACACAGGAATTCCCAAGGTTCTCCAGGCAGAAAAGGGTCTGGGGTCAAAACATCTGTGAAAGCTTCCCACCTCTTCTTCAAAATCAGCAAGGCATAGTCATCAAGTCAAGTCTCTGAAAAGTCCTGCAGTCAGGAAACCTATTTTGTTTGTTTTTTTAACCCAGTATTTCCCAAACTAAGATGACCCTGATTTCATCTCCTCCATCCCTACCAAATCTTTAACAACCCGTAGAACCAGTGATCCACTATGGAACACACTTTGGGAAATGCTGTCCCCAGCCCTCCCAAGAAGGCATGGAGTTGACTTTGTTTTCATAGATTTAAGCCCTTTGTGTTTCTTAGGGCTATTTACTTACTAATCTCCTACACAAAACTGTTACTAATTTCTTAGGGCTATTTACTTACATATCTCATAGGAAAGACATATCCAATGGGGATGAAGATTTTCTTAACAAGATTTGATAAGGATATTACCAGAAAAACTTAAGGATTTTCTCCAGAATTTGGGGTAGGGAGAGAATTTGAAACAACCAGCAGGAAGGGTTTACCAAACTTTCATTTGTTTCGTAGTCAGTGAACCAAAGTCAGAGATGGAATGTAATGAACATTAACCAAAGTCTAGAGCCCAGTATCAGATAAATATTTTTGGGTGAATAAATGAACAGGCTTGTTCACTGGTCACAAAGTTGGCAGACATTGTGAATGAATGAATGGGCAATTATCAAATGAACAATCAAATAACTGGTCTCCCAGCCTCTAGACTTATCCTGAACTTCTTTTTATGCTGCGTGCTGTGACTATATATCTTCTCAAAACCCAGATCCCATTAGCTCATTCTTCTGTTCATCTACCCTTGGTAGCTCCACACTGCTTTCAGGATAAAGTCCACATGCGTTGGCCTGGCATTTAAGACCTTGCAAAACAAGCCTCCAACCCAGCTTTCTATCCTTCTTCCTCACTCTTGCCCACTGGACACACCAATCCCCAAATATACTTTATCCTTGCCTTTCTCCCTTTCTTTCTGCCTTTTCTCAAGCCATCTCCTTTGCCTCACGTTTCCTCCTCTGCCTCCACTGTTGCTTATTCAATCCTAGCAGTGCTTTCAGGCTTAGCTCAGAAGCTACGGCACATATTAAATGAAAAAAGCCAGACATGAAAAGAGGACATTCTGGCTGGGCGCGGTGGCTCACGCCTGTAATCCTAGCACTCTGGGAGGCCGAGGTGGGTGGATTGCTTGAGGTCAGGAGTTTGAAACCAGCCTGAGCAAGACCCTGTCTCTACCAAAAACAGAAAGAAATTAATTGACCAACTAAAAATATATATACAAAAATTAGCCGGGCATGGTGGCACATGCCTGTAGTCCCAGCTACTCGGGAAGCTGAGGCAGCAGGATTGCTTGAGCCCAGTAGATTGAGGTTTCTGTGAGCTAGGCTGATGCCACAGCACTCACTCTAGCCTGGGCAAGAGTGAGACTCTGTCTCAAAAAAAAAAAAAAAAAAAGGGAGGACATTCTGAATGATTCCATTTATATGAAGGTCAAGAATAGGCAAAACTAATCTATTGTGGAAAAATATAATCAGAAATGGGGGTGCCTTGGGGAGTGGGGATTAATTAGAAGGAGTTTTTTGGGGAATGAAAATGTTCTAGATCTTGATTCTGGTGGTGGTTTCATGGGTGAATATATTTGCCAAAATTCATTGAATTGTACACTTAAGATCTGTGCATCTCTCTGTGTTACAAATTTAATCTAAAAATAAAAATCTTACCACCCAGATAGGCCTGGCAAGAATTCACTCCTTTGCCCATTCTCTCAAAGCATTTTGTCTATACTGGCACTTCACTTAATACAGACCGCCTTCTGTGAGAATAATTCACATACATGTCTGTCTGCTTTCCCCCTTCATGTGAGTTTGCCCCTAGGGCCTTCACAGAGCAAGCACTCAACAAACATAGGAGATTGACTAGAGGCCAAATTGATAAAAATCAAGAACAAACAACTATCATGTATTAGGAACCTGCCATGTGCAGGACTGTATGCTAAGTTCTTTATACGTATATTTACATTTTTATATAAATGTGCATATCATATATGCCCATTAGGTCTGTGCAAATATGCATAATAAATATGAATGGCTTAGCTATATTATAATTATTCAGGTTTTAGGGTTACTGTGTGATTAAGTACATGTATGTATGTGTTACCAATCTCCAATTTACATTGAGGACACTGAGGCCCACCGTCACTAAAACATGTATTGCTGGAAATAGGATGCCAACCTAGGACAGGCAGATGTCAGAGTCATCAAACTTGACTACCTTCTAAGGTGATATCACATAAATCCAGAAAAAAACATTGTGAGATCTTTCCGGCCAAGAGACTTGAAAACAGCTGTTTCCCTGAAATTGAAATGTATGTAAAGTGTGTATGTGCATGCGCACTGAGAAATGTAGATGTCTGGGGCTCCCCATGGCTCCAGAAAGGGGGTGTTCAGCAACAAGCGGACTTGGATTTATAACCCTAACCACCAGTTATCAGCTGCATGACCTTGGGCCACTTATTTAACCTCACTCAGCCTGGGTGTTCCCCTGCCTGCCAAATTGGTATAATAACAATACCTACCTCTTGGGGATTTAAGGGAAGAGTCAATGAGATAATGCTTATAAACCCCTCAGCATGTGTAAGTTCTCAATAAATATTTATTGTAGCTTATTATCATTTTGCTATTTTTACTGTGATTACAACTACCTGTCCTCCTCCTCCTTCCAACCCCTCCCCACAACAGTTCTTTGGCCAGCTACCAACCCCTCCCTTCCCTCAGATGATAGAAACCCAGGATATGGTTCTCTAAGAGCAGTTGTGATGCACAGTTTCATCATGAGCAGCTATCACAGGGGCCAGTCAGCTCTATGAGTAAAAAAAAGAGCTCCCTGGTGGGTGGTGGTGCTAGGGATCCCTAGCTGATTTTGGGAGAGGGAATCTTTGTTTTTAAAGAATCTTGGCCACTTGGGGCTTCTGTTTGCCTAAGTCATTCCAAAGTGAGGTGTTGGTGAGCCTTCCAACATGGTAAATGTGGCCACTGAGATCTGGGTGCCCACTTAGCTTTGCTGGTGAAGGCCCAGCCTTGGAGTTGAGGGGCTGATGGGAAGACGGAACCCACCAGTTGGAACCTTGCCCTTTGGGACTTGGCCTGAGAAAGGCTGGCTGGGGATGAGGTTCCCTCTTCAGATAGTTCTGAAGACCAGATGTTAGGGTTTCCTGCACTTCATCTGAAACAACCCCATGGCAGGTTGAGGACCTGCCAGGGAAAAACACTCTTAAAGTTTAAGCTTTTAGTTTTTGTGATTTGCAGAGTTCAACAAGCCAGTGTTATTTGAAATAATGTAACTTTTTCCCCATCTAATTACAAAAGCAACTCATTTCCTCATGGAGAGAAAAATACAATGAAAATGTAGATTAATGAAAAATATACATACAATATTTCATCCCAAGAGAATCACCATTATTCCTCCCTACCTTTTTCTGCTTATAGGAAAGCAGTTGCACCAAGGCTGTCAGAGCTGGCTTCTAATCCTAAGTATACACACACAGACTAGTCTCTTAAACTCGCTGAGCCTCAATTTCCTCAGTTGTAAGATGAGAACAAAAAGAGCACTTATGAGGCCGGGTGTAGTGGCTCATCCCTGTAGCCCCAGCTACTTGGGAGGCTGAGGCAGTAGGATCGCTTGAGCCCAGGAGTCCAAGGCACTACAGTGTGCTATGATTGTGCCTCTGAACAGCCACTGCACTCCAGCCTGGGTGACATAGCGAGACCCCCACCTCTAAAAAAAACTTTTAAAAGAGCACCTATGGTAATTTAAAAGTTTATTAACTGGATTTTTTAAAAAGTGAGCATCTATGTTACAGGATTGAAATAATGTCTAAAAGTGACTAAAAAAAGTTAGCTCTTACTATAGCAAATATATATTCTTACAAGAAAATGCTGTCACATCACTTGATGCCATTTTTGTATCTCGCCTTTTCCCCCCAGTAGACAAAAATAGGAGCCTCTTCCCAGCATTAAATATGATACGACGACCTTTGTATGGAAGACCTGCATCTCATTGATCAGTCCCCAACTGAAGTACATGGGTATACCCAATATTTCATTATTATAAACAATGCTGCATGAACATAATTATGGCTAAATCTTTGTGCCCAGTCATAATTGTTTCCTTGGGACCAATTTGAAGAAGTAGAATTGCAGTGTTTTAAGGGTAGGCACAGTTTTATGACTTTTGATAACTGTTACTAAACTGCCCTCTAGAAAGGTTCTACTAAGTTTCTTTCCTACTGGCAGGGGATGAGTGACTATTTCCCTGCACCATCACCAACACTGGGTTTTATTATTTTTGCCCATCTTTAAGCAATTATTCTTGGGTAAGGGTATTTCTTCTATCTGCCTGATTCAACTGAGAACTCCCAGAGGGTGGGGCCAGAGGTAGTTCCTTCATCTCTGCATATCTCCTGTGCCTAGTACATGCTCTGCCCACAGTAGACACTCAAATATTTGAACTGAATCTTAGAAGCAGCCAAGAGTGACTTTTTAAGTGCCCTGGACAACCGATTCTTATTGAATGCAAAATCTAACAACTAAGAATTGTATCTGGATGAAATTCAGAGACTGCACCGAGAAAGGCAAAGGCATTTCCAGAAACACTGCCCTGATATTCAGATATTAATCAGCCAAGTGATAAGTTCTGAGATCAGCCTGGGTTGGGGCTGTTTATCTGCCAAGAGATTTGCATGTGTAACCAGAGATCATTCTAGTTTCATATACTCGGGAGCTCTGAACCAGGATACCTGAGTTTTGCGCTGTCATCGTTTTGGCGGTGGTCCAGGGCCTGTCACTTCATCCTTTGGGCTTGGTTTCCCCATCTGTTTATGGGGAACATCATAGTATTTCTACCAGAGATATTTTATTAATAACAATCTGCCTCCCTCTCCCTTCCAACGTCTATTGAGGACTCATCATACCTCCTACCTGTGCTGAAAGCAGGTTAGCATGGTGGGTGAGGAAACTGACTGAGACTGCCTGGCTTGAGAATCTTTGCTCTGTCACGTCCTCACTGGGTGAACTGGGCAGTGGGACTACTAATACCTACCTCAGGGTTTGCTGGGAGGATTAAATAGGCTCATCTGTGCAAAGCACTTGGGACAGTGTGTCAGCAGTAGTTATACTATTTAAACTTTGACCCTGTGAGGTAACTATTTGTTATTTACTTCAATTTAAGGGTAAGAAAACAAAGTGTGGAGAAGTTACTCAGCTGGTAAGTATAAAAAAACCAGGCTTTGGTCCCACATCTGTCTCACTCACTCAGGACTATTTTCAGAACTCTAAAATGTTAAAGCTGGAAAAAACATAGATTATCCCATGAGTAAATCAAGACCCAGAGAACAGAAGAAACTTGCCGAAGGACACACAGCAAGTTAGTGGCAGAGCAGGAGCTAGGTTCCAGCCTCCCGACAGCAGCTCAAGGCCAGCCCCTGGTGCCCAGAGGTAATGAAGCCTCTCACATCGCTGCCCTTGCTCCTCGGCTAAGGAGGGAGCCCAGCTGCGTGTAGGTACTTGAGCAAAAAGAGCCTTGGGCACCCCATGGCCCAACATAGGCCAGGTGCCAGGGGAAGGCATTATTGTCATTGGCCTGCTCCAATTATTCCTTTTGTCCAATAATTCCAGCCCTGGGTCCCCTCCCAGAGGGAAATCATCTGCCAACTCCTGCCTGGACTTGTACTTTCTGCAGCTCCCCTAAGTGCCAAGGCAGAGTGACTCCAAAGGGGCCACTCCTCCCGGGCTCTGCCCTGGCCCTCATTTCAGGTCCACCATTGGGCGGGGTGAGCTGCACAAGGAGATCCTGGGAGGAGGGTCCCTGCCCTGCCTCCTGAGCAGTCACGCCCCCTCTGCCTTGTTTCTACGCATGATATGTTTTATTCAACCTGATATATAAAAATATATCGATGTGTAATGAATATAAATAAATTATTTATTGAGGTATTTTATATTTCTTTTTATATAAGTATTTGAAATTTTCTGTGTATTTTACACTTACAACACATCTCATTTGAATGCTACATTTTCAGGGGCTAGGAACCAAAAAATGGAAACACCCAAATGCCCATCAGCTGACAAATGGATAAATGAAATGTGGAATATTCATACAATGGAATATTATTCAGCTGTAAAAGGAGTAAAGTACAACATGGATGAACCTTGAAAACATGTACTAAGTGAAAGAAGCCAGACATAAAGAGCACATAGTGAATGATTACATTAATATGAAATATCCAAAATAGGCAAATCTATAGAGACAGAAAGTAGATTAGTGGTTGCCGGGGAATTTGGAGTGACTATTACTAGGTATGGGATTTCTTTTGGGGGCAATAAAATGTTCTGGAATTAGATAGTAGTGATGGTTGCATAGCCTTGTGAATACACTAAAACCTGAGTTGTAACACTTTAAAATGTTGTATTTTATAGTATGTGAATTATATCTCAAGAAAAAATTAATAGAAATAAAATGTCCTACCAAAACAATACAGTTGCCTTTAATAGGAAAATATTTTACACAATTCGGTTTCTAAATTTAAATGTAAATTAATTAAGATTATAAAACTTAAAATTCAGTTCCTCAGTTGCACTGGTCCACGTTTCAAGTGTTAACAGCCCCATGTGACCGGTGGCTGCTGTATTGGGCATCAAAGCTGTGAGGTCCCTCTGCCCCTGGTAACCAAATGAGGCCTGAGGGGCCATCCTTGGCCACTACTTGGGTAAATGCCGAAAGAACCAGAGGCAGGTTGGTACCAGGGCACTAGAGAGGACAGAAGAAGCTTTGTTATACAGTCCCTTTTTCCATCATGGTGCAGAGTCATGTCAATTACATCATTTCTTTCCAGCAACAACTCTGTCTTACAGGTGAGCAAATCCATACAATGTCAAAACCAGAAGGAATCTTTGAGACGAATTTTTAAAAGATTTACATACAGTACAAGTTGTTCTTTATGGCATACAGTTCTATGAGTTTTGACAAATGCATGGAGTTGTGTCTCCTCCACCTCAATCAAGATACCCCCAAATTCTCTGGTGCTGCCCGGTGACTGTTTCAAGCTTCTGTTTCTTATCTGCCCACTGTTTTCCAGGCCCTACACTGCACTGCCAAGGAGCTTTCTCAATCCCTTAACCACCCTGTGTAGTGGGTGTTTGGTTCCCGTTTGCTCAAGGCCTTGCTGGTCTTAGTAGCAGAGCTGGGATGTGAACCCAGATCTACCAGCTCCATAGTCTTAACTAGTAATTAACTACGAGTTAACATAATCATTCTTAACTACTGCTTTACAAGCTTCATTCATTCACTGACTGCTCACTGTGGACCTACTATTCATTGGAAGCTCTATGGATCATGCTCAATGGCCTAGTTCAGGAACAAACAGCCTAGCCCTGCCTTTCTGGAAGCTTCTGTTCTGGTGCTGGAGTGCCAGAGTGCTGGGCGCCCTCGCCTGCCTTTGTGGTAGGAGAGCACAGGCCAGACCCACACGGCTGCCCTGCCTTCCTCCAGCTTCCCTTCTCCGTGTGCCAAGCCCGCCAGCCTCCACCAACAGAACCAAGAAGCCTCTCCTGAGCCCCTTTTCTGTCAGCTGAAGGCAGGTCCCCTCTGTCACCATTTGCCAGAGGAAGGGAAGATGCCCCCTTCACCCAGCCCTCCTCCCAGGAGCTTGTGTCCCTCCGAAGCCCGTGCCTCTCATCCGAAATGGCAGCTGGGCGGCTCCGAGGGCCCTGGCACACCACAGTGTTTTGCAAACTGGGAGGAGGGAGGCACAGAGAACATCCCCAGGGGCAGTATGGGGGCCACTTCTCCCAGCCCCATCCCATAGGAAGCTGCTGTCTGGGGTTTCAGAATCAGTTTTCAGGCTTCATCAACTAAAAATGTTATTTTACTTCCAAATGACGTGTTATCTTCCTGATCTTCTAGATATTTTTTTTTTTTTAAATAAACCCCTTCCTTTCCTCAAGTGAGGCGATGCCAAGACTTCCCCAGCTGAGCTTCGGGTGAGGAGCCAGGCGTCTGGGGGAGCTGAGGAGCGGCAGTAGCAGGCGCCTGGGAGCAGCACGCACCAGAAAGGCTGGGAGGGAGGCGGCTTGTTCCACATCAAAGTCCTGGTTGTCTTAACCCAGGTTGAAACAGCAAATTTTTATAAGCAAATCCCCTCCAAGACCTGCATAGTAGTTCTGATCCCCGCCTTTCAGGATAAAGCCGAGGCAAAGGGAAACCAAACATTTTATGGCTGTGGAAAGAGCCACTCCCACCCCTGCGTACTTCTGTGACAGCTCTCATCCTGGGACAAAAAGCACCACAGACTCACACATAAATAATGGGTGATATTTCTCTTTAGCCTCAACTCCCAGGCTTGTGGGAGGTAGGCCTGAACTGAGGGAGGAGGTGTAAAAGCAGAAATCAGCCGCTGATACTGAGATATTTTTGTCTGACTGTCTCAGAGACAGTTTAAGCCACGCTGGGGTTGGATTTACCAGGGATATCCTAGGGTTTACTTCTATTATTTATTTTTATTTTTATTTTACTTTTTTAAAAATGGAGGTCTCACTATGTTGCCCAGGCCAGGCTGGGCTCAATTGATCCTCCCACCTCAGCCTCCCAAATTGCTGGGATTACAAGGTGTGAGCCACCACGCCTGGCCTAGTTGTTTTTTATTTCAAATGTTATGTATGTTTGTTGGAGAAATTTTTCAAAATTACCAAAGGCAATAAAATAACTCAAATTTCAAATAACATTATACCACTATTCAACGGTAATATTTTTAAACCCTCCAAACTGTTTTTCTGTCCATAGGTAGATTCTCTCCTACAAAAGCAGAAGCACAGAGAAGACACTGTGTTTTATAAACTTGCTTTTTTCCAAAAAACTACAATTTTTTTTTGTCATCAGTTTTAATGAACATATCTATAGTTCTTGGGCACACCAGGTAAATTATTAATACGGTATAAGCAGAAATGATTCCCCTTCTGGAAGATGGACATGATTAAGCACACACGACCTCGGGGTGGCTTATTAAGGAGATAAACTCCCTGTCTCTTCTTGCGAAGCGTCCTGTTAAACAGTCAAAGCCTCAGATGAAAGTGGCTCGGCTGAATCAGCACTTTGGATCCGCCGTGGCTGCCACCTGTTTTATTAAGCGTGCCGGTGTGTCAAACACCGCAGAATGAGAAGAAAGGAGTTTTTGTTGCCTGGGACTCTGTCACCTCACCTCCCTCTGCCCCCGACCCGCCTCAGCGTGAGAGGGCTGGCGGCTGAAGGAAAAGCCCTTCAGTGACAGCCGATTTACCTCAGAAAATAGGAAGCCCCCAAAAGCTGTGACCAAGGTATTACTGTGCCATCTTTGGAGACCAATTTCCAGGTGTCTGAATTTTAAAAGAAATGTAGATACGGAATCTCCTCAGCTCCACACTAGTCGTGAGGGTTATGTCTGCCCTCTGGGGACAGGAAATGGCCAGCAAGGGCCCAGCTGGACCTGAGTTGAAATGGCTCCCATCTGTCCAGGAGAACGAGCCAGGCTTTTCTGTTCCTTAGCCTCCCCCTTTTCCTTTCCAGTCAACAAACCCAGCTGCCCGGCACAACATCAGACTTTGCAAGGCTGTAAACGGCCTATAAAAGTCCCAAGACAGAATACTCAGGAAGGAGGAAATGCTAATTAAGGAAATCCTGAATATCCTAAGCCCGCTCATTAATGGGAGGCGGGTAACGACAGCCCAAGTGCAGAAGCTCATAAATCGCCCTGCGAAGCCCCAGCGTGGCTGGGGTGGGGCCTGGCAGAGCAGAACCCGGGTTCGTCTCTGGGGTTGGTGGAACCGTGATGGCTCCTTGGCATTGCCCAATGCCAGGCGCGGTGTTTCCTTCCTGCCTGGCTGGGAGAGGTGAGTAAGTTTGAGGGAGGTGACCATCACACAGTCACCCGCAAATCAGAGTGATACTCGCTCTGGGCCAGAGGGAAGTGGGTCACGGGAGAGTATTAGAAATCCAGGCTTTGTCTTAGAAGGGACTCACTCCCAGATCAGCAAATACCACTCCCTGCTCTTTTCCCTCCCTATTGCACGTCTTCCCCTCCCAGTCATTTATCACAGGCTGAAGAAAACATTACTAAAAAGAAAAGGGAAAGGAGGAGAAAAAGACCTAGGACTTCTAAAACCTCTTTCCCTCCTAGAGCTCCAGGCTGTACCCTGAGGTCACCATGAGGAGCCTCCTGGCCAAAGATTGACACATTCAGCTAGAGGAACAGAGAGGTTCACTGACTGGCTTCTGCTCACACAGCAAATCAGGGGATTGGTTTAATTTGCTTGCCGTGAAAGGTCCTATTGCCTACCACAGATCTCATAACGTGTGAGCTCAGTATAAGCAAAACGGAAACCCTGTGATTCAGCCCACGTTTTCATGACTAAGGATCTGGATGAAATTGGAAGATGTATTATCAAATCTCATGTTGGCAAGTCCAGCACCAAGAGGTTTCCTAATGCCCTGGTGTTTGTAACTATGTAGACAGTGATTTCATGGCTCCATCAATAAAGACCAACAGTAACAACAGGGGAACAATGGGATCCAGCCCTCATTGAACCTTGTTTATTTTATCCCAGGCATTTACAGACATGTACACCCATTTTCACATCCAGGCCTCACAATAAACCCAGGAAGAAACCCCAAGCTCAGAGAGGTGATACGACTGCCCAGGATCACATAGTGTCAGAGCCAGGACCAAACGCAGGGCTGCTGGATTCCAGAGCCCAGTTTCCTAACTATATGATTACAAAAAGATTTTGGTCCCATTTGGGAGGCAAACTGGGATGGAGGTTAAGATTGTGGGCCACGGAGCCTGTCTTGGACCCTTACTTTAGGGTGAGTCACTTTGCCTCCCTGAGCTTCAGTTTCCTGATCTGTAAAATGGGGAAAATAACACTGTCTGGGAGGATTAAATGAGATGCTTCGCATAAAGTGCTTAGCACATGCGTAACAATAAGTCATCAGTAACTGTAGCCTGACGGGGACTGGGAGTGCTGACTTCTGGGGGCACCCAGGAGGGAGGGGGTGGGGAGGGCCCCAGCAGGGCCCTCAGAGGGGCCCCAGAAAGCAAGCGCTTGTCATTTCCACAATTTCGATGAAACCCATAATTATAACCCCTCCTGCCACCCCTGGCCCTGGGGCAGTGATAGAATCTTGCTGCTTTCAGGGGTCAGGTCTAATCACACATGGATGGGCAGGCACAGAGCGGGGGTGGGGGACGGGTGGGAGGGGGCGCTCTCTCTGAGTCAGGCAGCAGGACACACCCAGAGCCACACCGTGGGGCACCCACCCTAAGGAGAAGCAGCTTTGGCCCCTTTCACAGGAGATCGCAGAGTGAGATTGCAAGCCCTAGAATTTCTGCTCAAAGATTTTTGTTTTGTTTTTTTCCCCAAGAGCTCATATGTAATATGCTGAATTGGAGCCAAATTCTTATTAAATAACACTCTCTTAATTGCGCTCTTTATGTATGATTTAATTTAGTCCTCACAGCAGCCCTCTGGGATGGTACCAATTGTGCACATGTATGTAGCAGTTACTATGTGCCGAGACCATTCTAAACATTTCATGGGTATGTATTTATCCAGCCCCACGAGGTGAGTATTATTATTACTCCCTTTTTACAGATGAGGAAACCAAGGCTCAAAGAGGTTAAGTAACCTGCTTAAGGTCACAGGGCTACAAAGCTAGGGAGCCAGGTCTCAAAGCAGAGCAGTCTGGACCTGGCCACATCTGTCACCTCCACATTCTATATAGGGCTTCTCTACCCCGTGAGCTCCTGTCGTTATCCCCATGTGGCAAATGAGAAGACCGAGGCTCAGAGGCCATCCCCAGCCAACCAACGCCAGAGCTGGGATCTGGCGCCCAGCCCAGTGCTCAGGTGGCTGTACCAGACTGGCCTTCGTTCTGACTGCGGTGGTCTTCTTTCCGGTGGACGTGAATGGTGTAACTTGGGGAGAAGACAGAGCAGCCCAATGCCTAGAGTAATCACAATCTGTAGCCGGGTCAGTGTTATTATTCTTCCCATTTTATGGATGAGAATCATGAGGTCCAGAGAGGCGAGGGCCCTGTCCAGCCAGTGAGCAATGGGGCTGAGGCCTGAGCCCCTGACCCCTTAGCCGGAGCCCCAGTGCGGCCCTCCTTCCAGGCAAGGTGTCTGAAGGTCCACTCTAAAGAATTAATTCTTTTGGGTCCTAAAAGTGTTTGGTTTTCAAATCATTTAAAAAGTATTCATTGAGCAAAAACCTATGCCAGGTGTCCTGCTGAGTCGGGGGTTTCCCAGTGGTGTTGCGGAGGCCCAGGAGCTGCAAGGAGGGTCCCAGCCAGGGTCTGAGATGACCACAGAGGCAGGGCTCCCCTCAGACCCCTTTCCACTCTGTCAAGAACTGCTTTCCTTGCATCTGCTTGATATTGAGATGCATGGAGATTGTTTTCTTTTAAAGAAAGAGGCCTACTTCTAAACATGCTTAGAAGTCACCATGTTTGGTCTCAGGGACATAGAGATGATATGACATGTCCTGGCCTCAAAGAGCCATCAGGGGACAGACATACAGACAAATCCGTTGCAGTACAGCGGCACAGTTAGAAACCTCCCAGGCAGGTGTGAGGTACAGACATCTCAGAAGGAGGAGGGTCAGTGCTGGGGTGAAAGAGGCGGAAGGCTTTCTAGAGGAAGGGAGATCAAACTCACTTTGGAAGGCTTGGATGCTCTGAACAACTGAGGTGGGGGAGAACATTCCAGATGGCAGGAGCAGCATGGCAAAGGCATGGAGGTGTGATGGAAGATGGTGTATACTGAGGGAATCTTAAGGACCCCTGGCATGGAAGGCTTTGAGACTCCAGCATGCTGTTGTCAGCTAGTGGCCGGACATGGGCTCATGGGGCAGATCACTTTTCAGCATGCTTTACTGTCAATATACTCATGCCGGGTCTTGTGCCAGGCAGTGGGGACAAGGACACAAGCTAGACAAAGCTCCCTGCTCTCCCACATCCCCATACCTGGGGTGGGAAGGGGTGCAAAGCTGCAGCCCAGCTGCTGGTCAGTGAGGATTTCTTAGAGTTGGATGTGGGGCAGGGAGTGAGGCGTCCAGGAGTTAGGTATTGAAGCCCAGAGGCCGGCAAGGTGTGCTGCATTTCCACAGGGACAGCAGGGAGGGCTTCACAGGCAGGGCGGCATCAGAGTTGGGCTTGCAAAGGTGGGGAAGGTTGCGATAGGCAGGGATGGGAGAACACATTCCGGGCCAGGGAAGGAACAGCAGCAGGAAAGGCCTAGACACAGGAATGCACAGGGTGTGACAGGGAACAGGGAGTAGCTGGGCTGGGTGCAGTGCTGGGTGCAGGAAGGGAAGTGGCAGGAGATATTATACAACTGAAAAGGTCTGCGGAGAAATGCGAAAGAGGCAAGCAAGGGAGTCCACGCCCAAGGATTTGGGCAGCGGGATGAGCAGGACACAATACAAACCCTGCATGGTCAACAGCCTGTGGGGTGTCCCCTCCTGAAATAGCCTGGAGGGACAAAAGCAATCACAGCCCAGAGATAGTGACCGTGGCTAAGAGGGCAGCCTCTGGGGCCCACGTTCCCACTAACCAGAGGTGCAACCTTGGGCATATTACTTTGCTTCTTGGAGCCTCAGTTTGCTCATCTGTAAAGTGGGGACAATAACACTTATCTCCTAGGATTGGAGTATGGATTAAATTAGTCTACACGCTCAAACTGAGCAGAACAGAGCCAGTCCCAGAGTCAGTATACCTATTGTGCTAGCATGTATTATGTAGCCGGCCAGTTCGTTTAATTGCTCTCTTTCTCCAGTGGTGGTCAGGGAAGGACGGAGCTGTGAGGGGCGCTCCATTTCATTCGTTCCTCGGTTCATTAGGAGGTTTGGTCATCCGGTCAGTAGGTCAGGCATTCTTCTCCCTCCCTTCCTTTTCCTCCCTGCTTCCATGAATGCACACTGAGTGCTGACTGTGCTTCACTTTCTATTCAATTTTGGGGAAAGGTTGGGGTGGGGCGCTCAGTTCACGCCGGCTCCCTGTTCTCTCAATTCATGGCCATTCACGGGGCTCTGACCTGCGCCGGCCCCCATGCTGAGTGTGGGGAGACTGAAGCATCAGCTACCGTCCTGGCCCTGCGCCGCCGAGGCTCTTGACTGTCAGCCGTAACCCAGCGGGATCCGAGCTAGGCAGTCTCATGGGAATCCCAAGGGGAGAGTGGAGACCCAGGGCCACACCAGATAGAGAGGGGAGGAGAGGCTTGTCATTTCAAAGGGGAAAAGTCCTGACTTGGCCTGGTGTCATGAAATCATTTTATTGACTACAATTTTCAGTGTTCAGATTATTGTCTGAATAGCCAGAGAGGAGATGGATGGGACAAAGACTCCATGCAAAGGGTGCCAGCCTGGAGTTCTAGTGCTGACAGACCTTCTCCAAGCCTTGGTTAGCTCCCCACGCCCGCCCCCGTGTATAGAACACAGGTTCATGGGGGCCATGATGATAATAGTAACAACAGTCGTTTATTGAGCACCTACTGTGTGTCAGGCACCATGCTAGGTATCTTACAGATATCATTTTCATTTAATTCTGACAATGACTTTGTGAAGGGGAAGAGACCAAGTTCCAATATTGAAACACCCAAGATCACACAGCAGGCTAGTAGTGGCCTGGCGTGGGCACCAGGAGAATGCCAAATTGAACCTTAGAAGTGGGAGGAAGGGCTGGTGCGGTGGCTCATGCCTATAATGCCAACACTTTGGGAGGCCAAGGTGGGAGGATCACTTGAGGGCAGGAGTTCAAGAACAGCTTGAACAACATATTGAGACCCTGTCTCTATAAAAAGAAAAAAAAAAAAAAATTAGCCAGGCACAGTGGCACGTGCCTGTAATCCCAGCCACTAGGGGAGGCTGAGGCAGGAGTATCACTTGACCTCAGGAGTCCAAGGTTGCAGAGAGCTATGATGACACCACTGCACTCCAGCCTGGTTGACAGAAGGAGACCCTGTCTCAAAAAACAAAAACCAAAAAAAGTGGGAGGAAGTCTGCAGCATACACAGTCAATCCTGATCATTTACAGGTTCCATATTTGCGAATTCACCTGTTTGCGTAAACCTATCTGTGACCCCAAAGCCAATACCCACAGGGCTTTTGCTGTCACTCACGCACCCGCACGGGGCAGCAAACGCCTTCAGCTGCCCTTGCCACCTTCCCAGCTGCGACCAAACAAAGCGATGCTCTGCCTTCTCGTTTTAGCTCTCACACGATAAACAAGTGTTCGTTTGTGGTCAAATTATTTAGTGCCACACTTTTCATATTTTTGTGCTTTTTCTTGGTCATTTTGCTGTTTAAGATGGCCCCAGGGCAGTGCTGAAGTGCCGTGCGGTGTTGCTAAGCTGCCGGGTACCGTGCAGAGAAAACACGTGCCAGAGAAGCTTCGCTCACGCACAACCTGCAGCGCTGCTGGCCGAGCGGCCGATGTTAATCAATCCACGATTTATGTTAAATAAGGTGTCTCTGAACAGAACCGCACATAAAATGAGGTTCCACATTGCTCAGCTGATGACAGTGTTGTGATTGGCAGCCACGGGAACTGAAGCCTGGACTTCTCCTGGGAGCGACGGTTCAGTGTTTGTGGCGACTTTATGGGGGGGGTACTTAGGGTGAATAATGAGCACTGACCGCATATGACAGAAGGGGTTCTTCATCAAAAGTGCTTCTCTCCTACACACACTTGCATACGTGAATACACACACGTATACTCTTGTTATTAAAATTTTAAAAACAACTCAAAAGAAAATGCAATAAAAGTTTGAAAGTCTACCTTCATCCAGGTTGATGCCCACCCCCAACCAACCACTCTTTGCACATTGACAGTTTGATGGCTTCTTCTCTCTCTCTTTTTTTAAACATTTATAAGATATTTATTATTTTTCTGACCAAAGTGCAATGATTTCTAAAACTCCATGATCAGACTCTTACATATGTTGACAATTCTATCGAAGGACCAATGCTCCTATTTAGGGCTGTTTTTAAATTAACCTAAACAGACAGACTTCTTTTTCCACTCCATGGCAGGTTGTGCCTGCCCTGCTGTGCCCCAGACCTGCCTCACTCTTAACTACCTGTGTGATGCCAGAGCGTTTGTCCTCTCATGTATTTAACCGTTTCCTCCCTTGAGGGACATTTGGGTTGTCCTCAGTTTTCGTTATTGCAAACATTTCTTGTTGGTGGCAGTGGAGATTTGTAACGGGCCCTTTTGCAGAGCCGCTTCCATTCCTTCGCAGAGGGCTCTCGCTGGGGAAGCTGGGGGCCGAGACTGGGAAGACCTGTGGACAGAGCTGAGCCAGAGGACCCGGCATCCCAGCAGAGCTCCAGTTACCTGTGCGAGAAACAGGTGCCTGTGAGGGCAGGGAGGGTGGTGTGGGCAGAGAGCCTCGCTCCCTGGCAGTGCGTGTGGTCCCATTCCTCAGGCCTTGTGCAAACACCTGGCTTTGTCACCGGCTGAATAGGAAAGTCAGCCCCAAATTAGCACTAATGTGAGGGCGTTTAACCCTCTTGTGAGGCCCTTTGAGAAAGCACAAAGGAACTGTTTCAGGGGCTGACTGTCCAGCCCAAACAGGTCTGACTCGGAGACACGTGCCCAGCGGGAATGCCAGCCCTTGGGAGACTGCCCTCTTCTGTCGCCTCTCAGGGAACCCAGCACATGGGATTTGAATGCAGCCCCCGGTCCTGGAAGGCCTGCACCCCTCAGGCTGTGGCAAGCAGGGGCAGGCCACGGGTGCCAGGAGGACGCGGGACCTCATGGCCGGTTAAGGCTTTGACATCAAGACAGTCTGGCTTCAGATACCAGCTCTGCCCTCACAGGCTGAGACCCTCTGAGCAAGTCCGTTCCTCCTCTGAGCCTCAGTTCTCTCAGCCATAAAATAGGGACCATAAGAGTACTGACTTCAAGAGCTTGTTGAGAAGGTTATATGGGACAACACAAGGTCACCTCCTCAGGGGGACTTGACCGAGCTGTTTAAAACCACAGTGTGTCCCTGCCCAGCTCCACATCTCTCTCCTTTCCTGCCTTCCCTCCTTCCCCAGCACGTGCCTCCTTCTCACCTGCGTAACTCCCTTGCCTGTTTCATTCATCATCTGCCCTCCCCAACCACGAGCCGCGCAAGCGCACGGCTTTCTGCCTCTTTTGTTCACTGCTGTATCCCATGAGCCTCACACAGCGCCCAGCGCTTAGCAGGACCTCAGTAAACATGGGTTGTGTACAGAGCACCCAGCGCAGTGCCTGGCACATAGACGTCCCGGATAACAGGCAGCCTGGGCAGCTGCCGCTCTTGGCATCGTTCTTATTCTCAATGTGGCTCCCCGAGGCACACAGACACCAGGCCCTGGGGCGCGGGCTGTGCCTAGCAGGATTCTCGCCCTCCTCAGCTCATAAACCAAGAAAGGGAAATATTTGGGCCCATGAAAACCCACAGTAGAGGGCTGGGCCTTGCCCCAGAGTTTTCTCCGAGCGGAGTCTGAGTGTGTGTGTCGGTGCGGGCGTTAGCCAGCGTGCCTGTGTGTTTCCCTTCAGCACAGGAGGCTGAGGGGCCTCGTTCTCGCTCAAGATGGAGGTCGGGGTGTAACTGCGTCTGGGGAAGCAGCCGCTGCGTTCCCCTAGGCGTGTAGCAGCCTGCGTGTGCCCCGGGGGGCAGGTGGCGTGGGTGAGGCTGCAGGTTTGCCCTCCCCGGCGGCCTCTGCTTCGGAACAGGCCTGTCTGGGCCTGCCCACCCCTAATCTGACCACAGAATCAGGGAACCTACTGAACCCCAAGTTCTAGGGGGCCTCATTCTGAACTCGGAGGCTTCCGCGACTGTCTCCCTGGCCGTGGCCCAACCCTCATCCACAAGATGCTAAGGCTAAGGGCCTCACGCAGCTGTTGGTGGTTTCAGACCCACAGGCCAGCTCCCGGGTTCTGAAGGGGGCGCTCAGTGTCCTGACTGCCCACTAAGTGGCAGACCTGCGTGAGGAGCTGGGGTTCGAGAAATGAGCGACAGAGACCCAGCCCTCCTCGACGGGCTCCCAGACTGGGCCCAGGAGGCAGACTTTAACTTAAATCACAGTGTGACGAGGCTGAGGAGAAAAGGTACAAGGCAGTGTGGCTGCTTTTAACTGGGCACCTGAGCTAAGCTGCAGTGTTCTCTGAAGAAATAACGCCTCAGCTGTGGCCAGAAGGACAGTTGGCGTTGACCAGTTGGAGGCTGGGTTGTGGTGGGCCGAGGGGAATTGTGTCTCAGAAGGAGCATGTGCAAAGGCCCAGTAAGCAGACACCCGTGTGAGCTTACTGAAACCCTGCAACACCCCGAGAGGGAAATGTTTATTCACCGATGAAGAAACTAAGGCTTGGGGAGGTTAGGTCACCTGCCTGGGATTCCACAGTTTGCACTAGAGCCCGTGGGGGTTAGCTGAGGACTCAACTTGAGTCACCGAGGACTCAACTGAGTCCAAAAGACCCGTCTCATTTACCTATGGAAAATGTTCCAGAAGTTTCTGAGTTAGTGAGGTTTATGGGGAAGAAACTCACCTGGAAGGAAAGGGAGCAAAAGAAAACGGCGACTCCTGCTTCCGAGGTTACTGGGAAGGTAATTCCGGGATTCAAATGTCCCTTCCCAACCTGGTTCCTCCTTGGCTGCTGTCCCATCTGATACACATACCTCTCCCAAAATGAATCATCATGCAAAGCTGGCCAGATGTGTGTAGATAAGTAAATAAATAAACCAAACATGTGGCCCAATGCCCTCCTCCTGGAGGAAGTAGCTCCGTAGTCTCCAGACACAAAACCGAGTGTGTCTTGAGACTTTAGTTTAATTAATCACACAGTTGATTTTCCCTGTGTTGTTGAATAAGGTCAGCTCAAAGGGGTGATGAAAACCCTCATGTGGTTGGGTCCTGGGTGAGTAAGAGAAGGCAGCATTTGGCAATTCCTGGGGAAGGCCTGAGTGGGGTGTGGGCCACTCACTGTGACTTGCTCTAGGTGTATTTACGAGCCCAGCAAGCTGTCCCCCGTCCCAAGGTGAACAACCACAGCTTGCCTTCCTAAGCTGAAGAAGGTGGTGTCTTTTTTGAGGAAGCCCCAGATGGCATCCCCCATACTCCCTAACAAGTAGGAAGTGAGGCCCACGCACCCTCCTGTCCCCAGGTAACCACACCTAGCTGGGGGAACATTGGGTAACTAGGCATGAGCCACCCATTGGCATAGGCAATCGGTGAGATTCTCCCATTTGCCCAGGTGAATCGATGTCCACCTGCTGCAAACCTTGGGGTCCCACCTCACCTGTGCATCATCCAGGGGAGCAGCCCAGGAGGGATGTCTGGTCCAAAGGGCGAAGGCGCCCCTGACCCAACTTCAAATACAGCCTCTGGGTTCAGAATGTGGAGGGCCCTGGAGACATTTGAAAAAACAATCCAGAAACAACTGCCTTAGACTTTTAAAAACAGGGTATGCGCTTAATTAACTTGCCCAAAGTCACACAGCAAAAACATGGTAGAGTCAGGACTAGAACCAGGCACAGGCAGACTCCAGAGCCCCCTCCTTCCCTTGGGTCAGTACACTTATATCTATTGTTGTGTGTGTATGGAAGAAAGGTCTGGAAGCATGTACATTAAAGTGATTGTCCTTTGCTCATGGGATTATAGGGGAGGGAGGGGAGCTTTCACTTTCTATTTTTCACATTCATGTATTGTCTCATTTTTTTCTCCCCCACAAATGACATTCATTTTATATTCAAGGAAAAGTGAAAAGATATGTTTAACATGGTGCTCCAACTTGGTAATGTTTATCAAAGGCCTTAAAAATATCCTAAGGTAATAATCACATGTAGTCTACAGGATATAAGGCTATTTCTGGAGTCATTGCTCTTGAACCCACTGTTTTATCACCTTACACATGTTAGACACATTCCAAATGGGGTGCAGCTGTTGCTGGAACATTACACATCCTGTAAGTACCTTACACAGCCCTAAAGAACATGCAATGACATAGGAAGATGTTAATGATATAGTATTAAATATAGAAAAGAGGATATGAATCTGGATATAGAGTACGAAGCCAATTGTGTTTTTTTAAATTTGGTTTTAGAAATACTAGAACAATGCACCAAATGTTAATAACAGTTATCTTTGAGTGGTGGAGGTATGATGACTTTAAACTTCTTTCTACGGTTATAGTCTAAATTTTCTACAATAATCATGTGTAACTTTTCTAATCAGATACAACAATAACAAAACAACTAACGTTTATTGGTGTTTACTGCGTGTCAGGCACTGTGCTAAACGTGTTAGGTGCATCATCTCATTTGATCTTCACAACAAACCTATGCACAGATTGGAGGGAATAATGTTCGTATAATAATGTAGAAATGTTAAGTAATTTGTCCGTTGTCACATAGCTGGCATATGGTGAGACTGGGGTCTGAACGGGGCAGTGTGACTGCAGAGGCAGTCTCAACCAGCATAAATGTTATTTTTCTTTAAAATGAAGATGGTACTTCAAGGGCTGGCTCCTACTCATCGTGCCCAATAGGCAGGGAGACTGAGGCAGAGCCGCCTCGTACAGCTGGGCAGGTTGTGCTCTGCACAAGAGAGCACTTTCTCTGCTTGCTAAGCTGCGAGCCTTGGTAAGGAGCTGTATCCATCTGGAGAGAGAAGTGCCTTTTTTTTGGAAATGTGAATTGAAACCACAATGAGGTGCTACTACATACATACCAGAAATGTTAAAAAGACTGACAATACCCAGTGTTGACAAAGCTGTGGAGCAACTGGAACTCTCATTCATAGTTGGTGGCAAAATGAGACATTGTTGGTGGCATAATAAAATGATACAACCACTTTGGAAAAGGATCTGTCAGTTTTTTATAAAATGAATCACACCCACCCTGAGACCCAGTAATTATAGTCCTATTTACTCAATAGAAATAAAAGTATATGTTCACAAAAAGGCTTGTGTAAGAGTGTTCACAGCACCTTTCTCCTAACAGCTCCAAACTGGAAACAGTCCAGTTGTCCATCAATAGGAGAATGAACAAACAAACTGCAATATATTCCTGCAAGAGAACACTACCCAGCAATAAAAAGGAATAAATTAGTGATATGTGTAACAACATGGACGAATCTAAAAAATATTACAACATTGAATGAAAGAAGCCTTACACAAAAGAGTATGTACTGTATAACTCCATTTATATGAACTTTTAGAACAGGTAAAACTAAGCTATCATGGAAAAATATTAGAACAGTGGATTGCCTAGGGGGCTGGAGGAGCAGTATTGACTGGGAAGGGACATGAGGGAACTTTCTAGAGAACTTTCTGGGGTGATGGGAATGTTCTCTATCTTGATAGTGTTTGGGGTCACACGGGTGTATGCATTTATCAAAACTCAATAAATAAATGCACTTAAGATTTGTGCATTTCATCATATATAAATTTTACATCAAAAGGACAAAAATTGTGAGCAAATACTGAACTCTAGTTAATGATATACCTCCCTGAAGTATTTAAGGGAAGTATATTGATGTCTGCAATTTACTTTGAAACCCATAATAAAATAGATACATTAATAGAGCAATGGCATACATAAAGCAACGGCTTTATATGAAAGAAAAACAAGGACAGTAAAATGTTCGTAGTAGAATTTAGGTGGTAAATTTAAGGATGTTCACTATAAAATGTTTCCAATTGTTGCTGTGTGTTTGAAAACTTTCATACTAACATGTTGAAAAACACGCTTCCTGTATACACTCATAATGTTGCATGAAAGAAGCCAGGCACAAAAGAATATAGATGTGTGATTTCATTTAGCTAAGGGACAAAACAGACACAATGAATTGATAAGACTGGATGTCAGAATAGGGTCAGGACAGGGGGTGTGAGGGGTGTCTTGGTTCATGGGAAAGTTCTGCTTCTGCATCTTGCGGTTGACGGTGGTGTTCAGTTTGTGAAAATTCGTGATTGGTATACTTTTCTATAATGAACCCTACGCTTTTCTGTGTGTATAGTATACTTAGTAAAATGGGTTTTTAAGGCTTGCCATGATACCAACTCCTGCTTCAGTCAATATATGGTAATAACTCACCGCCCATCCTGCTTACACTGCCTTAACTCCTTCCCCCACCTCCCCTGGCACCCCTCCCCCCTCCCCCGGCACCCCTCCCTCCCTCTCCCCGACCAGCACAGCCACCATCCGGCCTCTGAAACACTCTCCCAGGTTTGGCGGGATGTGGCAAAGTAAGTAAAATGGAAAGGAAAGATCCTGGCTTTGAGGTCCGGTGAATTTGGGTTCAAGTTCTGCTTCCGCCACTCACCAGCTGCAGGATCTGGGACAAATGCTGTCCATGAGTCTCAGTTTCCCCATCCGCCAAGAGGCATAATGATGCCTGTCTCAGAGGGGCGATGTGGAGATCCAAGGAGACAATGCACACTCATTGCTTGGCCTAGCGCCTGCCACATGGTAAATGCTCTCAACATTAATGGTGGCTTCGGGCCAGGAGGCTGCTGCTGTGGGAGGATCACTTGAGGCCAGGAGTTTGAGACCAGCCTGGGCAACTTTGCAAGACCCTATCTCTGAAAAACTAAAAAAAAATCAGCCAGGCATGGCGGTGCACACCTGCAGTCCCAGCTACTTGGGAGGCTGAGGCAGGAGGATCACTTGAGCCAGGAGTTTAGGTTGCAGTGTGCTATGATTGCACCACTGCATTCCAGCCTGGGTGACACCCAGAGGCCCTATTCTGGAAAAAAAAAAAAAAAAAAAAGATGGCGGATTCAGTTCTCTCAAACTTCCTCTACTTTCAACACCACCAGGAGGTCATGGCTGGGGAGCAGGAAGGCTTTTAGGTTGGCTGGATACCACTGGGGCATTCAATTAACTTCAACCTCTCTGAGACTCAGTTTCCTCATCTACAAACTAATCATAAATCGCGCCTGGCAGGGTTGCTGTAAGGGGACTAGTTACATTTTAGATTCATTGAAGATCCTGGGGATTTCTGAGGACCCTCCTCTTCTTGAAGTTTCCAGACCTCACTGTGGCGATAAGAGGTGTAGCTTGGACATCTGTGGGTGGAGTGGTCCAGAGCTGTGAGGCCCTGGGGTCCCCCCAGGTGCCCCTGGAGACCAGCACAGCTGTCCTGCTGGTGCAGCCCGGCAATTGCTCTGGTTACCAAGTTGCTGATTGCCCTTTGGTGAGTAACCTGCCACCCAGGAGCAGTTATCCGCCGCTGCCACTGCACAAAGGAAGCTCTGTTCAGGCACAAAGTTCCTGCTCAGGGTGCCTCGAAAACCAGGGCTTTCCCTGGGCCTCAGGCCAGGACCTGGGAGCTGGATGCCCAGCCCTAAGGGTGGGCCACAGCTTCCCAAAGGTGTCTGCCAAGCTCAGAGTCATTAGGATGTGCTCATTCCTGAGCTTCAAGCCAGCTTGTCTTCCACCCGCCCACTCTGCCAGGGCCGAGGCTGGCTTTCCCGGGGGCAGCTGGGCATTCTAGTGTGGAGTATGTGCCAGCCGCAGACCAGCTGGTCTATAAACCAAGGATCCTCAAACAAAGACCCCTGAACCCAGTCCAGGACTCACCAGGTGGAGAATCAGCCCAACTCTTGCCCCAGAGGGATGGGTGCTTAGGACCAAGCAGACATTTGGTAAACACACATTAGAGAGTACAGTAGCTAAGGGCTTAATTGCTAGGCAGCATGCCAAAGCATTACACACATTGTCACATTTGGTACTATTATTATCCCATTTCTCAGATGAGGAAACTGAGATTTACGGAGATGAAGTAACCTACCTGGAATCCATGGTTTGAGCCCAGGCAGGGTGACTCTGGAGAGCCCCCACCCTTGCCCACCTTGTTGTCCTAGCACCACAGTGATGACAACGATGATGTCTCTGATATTTATCAAGTGTGGACGGTATACATGCTAAACACTGTACATACGTTATTGCACTAAATCACTAGAATGGCCCTAGGAAGCAGATATTCGGACTATTCCCCATTTCATGGCAGAGGAAACTAAATAAATGTATGGCTGCTGGGCTTGGACTCGGAAGAAGCACTACCCTTTATCCTGTGCCTTCTGAACAGAGTTGGGTTTTGGGACAGGCACGTTCGCTTGATGATCTCCTCTAATCTCTACAGCACTCATGGGAAGTGTGAGTCCTTCCATTTTCTGGGTGAGAAAACTGAGGCTCGGAGCAGTTAAGTTACCTGCTGCAGAGCCAACAGTGCCAGGGCTGGGATTCAAGTCTACAAGCCAGTTGCCTTCAGCCACACTTAATTAAAGAACAGTGCCATGCGGAACATGGCTGGCTGGGCTGATTAAATCAGCTGAGTGTCAAAATACCTGAGTGGATAGGAAGAGAAGTCAGTGTGAGTTAAAAGGAACGTGTAACTGCCCCCAGACCCCTAGTTCTTTGGGGCTGTATTGCTTAGTGGTGAGGAGCCCAGAGAGCCAGAGCCAGCCTGCCTGGGTTCAAACCCCAGCTTTAGGCTGGGCATGGTGGATCATGCCTGTAATCCTAGCACTCTGAGAGGCCGAGGCGGGAGGATTGCTTGAAGTGAGGAATTCAAGACCAGCCTTAGCAAGAATGAGAATACCCTGTCTCTACAAAGATAGAAAAATCGGCCGGGCGCGGTGGCTCATGCCTGTAATCCTAGCACTCTGGGAGGCTGGGAGGCCGAAGCGGGTGGATTGCTCAAGGTCAAGAGTTCGAAACCAGCCTGAGCAAGAACGAGACCCCCGCCTCTACTATAAATAGAAAGAAATTAATTGGCCAACTAATATATATAGAAAAAATTAGCCAGGCATGGTGGCGCATGCCTATAGTCCCGGCTACTCTGGGGGCTGAGGCAGGAGGATAGAAAAAATTAGCCAGGCATGGTGGTGCATACCTATAGTCCCAGCTATTCGGGAGCCTGAGGCAGGAGGATCACTTGAGCCCAGGAGTTTGAGGTTGCTGTGAGCTAGACTGACACCACGACACTCACTCTAGCCTGAGCAACAAAGTGAGACTCTGTCTCAAAAAAAAAAAAAAAAAAAAAGAAGCTTAAAAAAAAAAAACAAAGATAGAAAAATCAGCCAGGCATGATGGTGCATGCCTGTAGTTCCAACTACTCAGAAGGCTGAGGCAGGTGGATGGCTTGAGCCCAGGGGTTTGACGTTGCAGTGAGCTATGATGTCACTGCACTCTAGCCTGGGCAACAGAGTGAGACCCTGTCTCAAAACAAACAAACAAACCAAAGGAAAAAAAAAAAGGCCAGCTTTACCATTGACTAGCTGTATAAGCTTAGGCACGTTGCTTAACTTTGCTGTACCAACTTTATTCTTCTGTAAAATGGGGATGATGATAGCAATATAACAGTACTTGTTGCATAGGGTTAATAGGATTACACCAGTTAATGTATTTAAAGTGCTCAGAACATGGCCTGGCAGGCTGCAAGCATTACACGAGTGCCTGTGATTCCATCCACAAGTTAGGCAATGTACCCAGGGCACTTCAGTTTTACTGCATGCAAAAATATCTTTGCTGAGTTGTGATTTGATATTATACCCTAGTTTTTATAGAGGGTGGATGTGACAAACAGCCATTGAAGAATGTGTCAGTATCACTGTGGAAGCCGAGGACATTGTTCATGGTTGCACAACGCCCTTTATCTCAAGATTCCCATGCTCTCTGTTACTCCTGGGGCTGAGCACCAGGAAAGAATGTGTCTCTCCAGACCAGCCTGCATGACGTCTGGGGGCAGTCTGAGACCCCCGTGGCTGTCAGGGGCTTGAAAATAAAATGAAATGTGATGTTTATTGGTTTAAGTCCAGGTTCTAGGTATAATGAAGATTTCTCCCTTTCCTGTTGGTTGCTTTCTTTATTAAAAAAATTTTTTTAACCTTGATTTTTTTTCCAACATAGACATTGTTTTATAGATTATTTCTTTTTGTTTGTTTGTTTTATTTGAGACAGAGTCTCACTTTGTTGCCCAGGCTAGAGTGAGTGCCATGGCGTCAGCCTAGCTCACAGCAACCTCAAACTCCTGGGCTCAAGCAATCTTCCTGCCTCAGCCTCCCAAGTACCTGGGACTATAGGCATGCGCCACCATGCCCAGCTAATATATATATATATATATATATATATATATATATATATATATTAGTTGGCCAATTAATTTCTTTCTATTTATAGTAGAGACGGGGATCTCGCTCTTGCTCAGGCTGGTTTCAAACTCCTGACCTTGAGCAATCCGCCCGCCTGGGCCTCCTAGAGTGCTAAGATTACAGGCGTGAGCCACCGTGCCCAGCCTATAGATTATTTCTGATTTAAAAATAAATGCATTCTGATTTTAAATACAAAATTCAACATTTTGAGCTGGGTGTGGTGGTTCACACACAGGCGTGGGACTTGCCTGAGGTGCTTGCTGAAGACACAGGGATTGTCTCCGTGTCACTCTCCAGGGATCTTATTTGCTGCCTGGCTTAGGGAGACCAGTGCTTATGAAATCATTCACCAAATCCACAGGTAGGACTCTTTACATTAGCTTTACAAAGTGGGAAACTGAGGCTCTGGAAGCATAGGTGGCCGGCATAAGCTGGCAGGTTCCCCTGACTTCGCACCTGGACACCCAAGCACTGCCGTGGAAATGCTGGCAATAAATACGGTGCCACACAGTGATTTAATAGCTGCCCCAAATTCCACTTTATGGATTGCCTGGCACCGGGCACAATCTTGCCTTTTCATCTTGATTTTCCCTGCTTTGGGGTGTGACACGGACTTTGGTTCGAAACCATGAGCTTCAGATCCGCTCTAGATGTAGAGTGAAGAGTGAAGGGCCACTTCAACAGCAGTTAACTACGTTTGATGATAACTGATAACACTAATAATTGCAGCTCCCATTTATTGAGCAGTTACTACGGGCCTGGCCCTGTGCCAAGCACTGTGAACACATCAGTGCCTTCATCCCGCCGCCCAGTGAGTGTGGGCTGGGGATGTTCACACCGCCCGCCCGTGGTTCCTCCCTCCCTTCCAGGATATCGTGGGGAGACAGAGATACTATCAGCTCAGCCTGGTGATTAAGCCTTTGCTACTATTTCGATAATGAGGCAGTGGCTTTTGACCCACTTCCTAGGCCCAAACCAGCCTCACCCTCTCTGGGGATTTGGTGGCTCTGTGGCAAAATCTGCCCTGTGGCCTCTCTCCTTATGGTCAAGAACCAGGCTGGGGCAGCGGGTGCCGGGGGAGGGAAAGGGGGAGGAAAGGCTGAAGCGTGGATCGGGCCTTGGCCCCACTAGTGGGCGCCAGGTGTGGTGGCGTCCCAGGGGCTGGCGTGACTATGGCAGCTGGAATCCGACCACTGTCGTGTCCACCCTGATGACGCCTTGAGAGAGGCTGGGTGGTCACGTGGGGCGTGTTTTCTTCCCCACTCTTCTCCCACAGTCTGTCCCACTCTCAGCCGAGCCCTAGGGTTGTCCCTGGGGGGGAGGACAGAGAGCCATTAGGGAGGAATGCTTGGCGTGCAAACACTCCATCTGGGGACTCTTCTGTTCGTGCACTCAGTGGTTCCTCTGCCTGTCCATCCATCCGTCCATCTGTCCATCTGTCCATCTGCTCATCCATCCAGCAAACGTCTATGTCGAGGCTAGCTGGTAGACACTTGGGGATATCCGAGATACAAAGGGGTACCACACAGACCCTGCTCTCTAGGAGCTTACGGCCTCGCGTGGGAAACAGAAGTGAACTGACAATGCCATAGACTTCGAGGGGAGTTTCTAGGGGGCTCCCTAAACCGTGCTGAACAAGTTCAGTTGAATTACTCAGAACCAGGGCTGGGCGCGGTTGGCTCACGCCTATAATCCTAGCCCTCTGGGAGGCTGAGGCGGAGGATCCCTCGAGCTCAGGAGTTCGAGACCAGCCTGAGCAAGAGTGAGACCTGTCTCTATAAAGAAAAAAACAAAACAAAACCAGAATGAATTACTTAGAACCAGTCTGGCCTCTGAAGGTACACAGCCCAGATCAGATCTGCCAGTCTGCATGGCCTTGGGTAAGGCACTTCACTTCTCTGAGCCTCAATTCCCTCAACCGTAAAACAGGGGTAATTATAAGACCTACTTCATCAAGTTGTTGTGAGAATTAAAGAAGATGTGTGTGTACAGCACAATGCCTCGCACATAACACATGTGCGATTATTGGTCATTTCATTTCCCTTTTCTTCTTTAAGCTCTCTGGGAGGTCCAGGAATTGATGAGATCTAGTTCCTGTCATAAAGGCACTTAGACTGTAATAGGAGATTAGCCTTACTGTTTGCCAGACACTGTGAAATGCTCTCTGTTTATGTTCATGTTTAGCTTGTACAACACTGTGAGGGGGGTTTTATGATCTCTGTTTCACAGATGAAGAAACTGAAGGTCAGAGAGTTCAGTGACTTGCCAAGTTTGCACAGGGAATAAGGGGCAAAGCTGGGATGTGAACGGCCGTTTATCTCACTGCAGACCCCACGCTCAGACTCTGGGCTGCAGGGTCTATACACAGCTATACGTAGTAGAGGGCAATAAGTTCCCTAATAAAGTTTCAAGCATATTATTCTGGAAACACCGAGAATGGATTTCTTTGAATTTCACAGAGAGGATGGTATCTGAGCTCCATCTTGAAGTAAAAAAATCTAGAATACCATCTCAGAGAAATCGCAGGTGGCAACCACGCTCTTCCAGGCAGACAGCCCAGCTCGGGTAAAAGCACGAAGGAGAAAAGAGCACAGCATGTTGGGGGAGTGATCCCAGAATTATACCATTTATAAAACTTGAAGATTGTTTTAGTCCAAACACATCATCTTACAGATGACAAAACCAAGGTCCCGAGAGACCTCAGGCCCCAGGCCCCATGATAGGTAGGGATCAGCCCAGCATGGTTGGGGACAGAGCATGGGACACACGAGGCTCGCCAGAAAAGCCTGGGTCAGATCATAGAAGAACTCAGTGCTGGCGTGAGGAGTTTGGATTCTAACCTGTAAGAGGTGGAGAGCTGTGGTTTGAACACAGGCGAGTCCTGGCCTGTTGATAGTGGAACTGGAGGGGCCACAGCCCCAAGGGATAGGAACCCTGGGTGGGGCCCAGGGACCCACTGGCCTCCTGGGATTTGAGCTGCTTCAACTGCTCTGCAGCTCTTGCCCATGGGACATCTATTTGCTTGACTATTAAAAAAAAAAAATAGGTATGTTCGAGGATTGCCAGTTTTTTGTTTTATTTAATTTAATTTTTTTTAGAGACAGGGCTTTGCTCTGTCACCCAGGCTATAGTGCAGTGGCACAACCACAGCTGACAGCAGCCTTAAACTCCTGGGCTCCAGGGATCCTCCTGCCTCAGCCTCCCAAGTAGCTGGGACTACAGGCATGCCCCACTGTGCCCAACTAAATCTTTTAAATTTTTTTTTGTAGAGACAGGGTCTCACTATGTTTGCTCAGGCTGGTCTCAAACTAGTAGCCTCAGTGATCCTCCAGCTCAGCTTCCCAAAGTGCTGGGAATACAGGTGTTAGCTATCTTGCCTGGCCAAGGATTGGCAGTTCTAACAAGGTGATTGATTTTTTTTAGAATTTGGAGGCTCCTCCCTATTAAATGCCTTCATAGAACTCGGTATTTTCTCTTTTGGAGCATTTATCACACTGTACTTTTAAAATTCACTGTGTAACATTAGAAAACATCTGCCTCCATGGTTAGATCAAAGCTATAGGGTAGCAGGGCTTTTCATCTGTTCTGTTCAACACCATGTACCTGGTATCTAGCAAGAGCCTGGCAGAAAAGGGCTTAACCAACAGTTTTTTGAAAGAATAAATGAATGAATGAATCAATAAATACTAAGTTCAGCCAAATCACCTTCCAGATGAGAAAATGGAGGTCTAGAGTGAAGCAATTCATTCATTCAGCTTGACAAATACTTCTCGGCCTTCTACTGTGCATCAAGCAGTATATGGACATAGTGAACCAGGCAGATGACGTCCCTGCCCTCACAGGGATTATGAGTAAACAGTAAATGGGGAAACAGATAAATAAAGACGGCAACTCTGCTAGGTACAGGCCGCCTGTCTTGCGAACACAGTGGCCCTTGGAAACAGGCTGTCTTGCGAACACAGTGGCCCAGAGACGACCCTTCCTTTCCTACCACACACTTTATCCCTCCACCTCCTCCGAACATTTGGAAGGTACTGGTTTAAAATGAACATATGATATCAACTCTCGGGCATTTCCACCCAGACCAGACTGAACGTTGGGTGTCCTGCAGGTGACAGGTTTGAAACCACTAACAGCATAGGTGGAACACACATCTGGTGCTGGAAATGTGGGGCAGAACAAGAGACAGAGCCCTGAGCTTGCGTCATCCCAAAGGTTGAATTCTATTTCGTAAGGCAGAGAAGTGTGGGGACCCTCGCTGTGTTTTAATTTGCATTTCCTTGATTATTAATGAGCTGAAGCAGCTTTACATACATGTCCTGGCCATCTGAGGCTGCTTCTCTGTGCAGTGCTTGCTCACACCCTTCATTTCTTCTATGACCTCCTCCTCATTTTGCACAGGAGGAAACTCAGGTTGAAAAAGCCACAAAACTTGCCTATGGGCAGGTAACGAATTTTATATAAAATCACAGAAAACAATGCTATCTATTGGATGGTGCCTTGCTCAAGGTGGGCACTTGCTGACCTGAACAAGTCTAAACGGGAGACACCATCGCCGGGTGGCGAAGGGAGCACGGACGTCACCCGCCAGCCCGGGGACCCTGCACCTGCTCTGCCTGGTGTTTGCCGTGTGCTCGCGGGCAAGCGCTGAGCCTCTCTAAGCCTCGGCTTCCTGGTGGAAGTATAAGCATCTCTGTCCCCAGGTGTGTCAGGACACCTGCCACAGGCCTTGCCCAGTAACCATTCATGTTTCCCTCTCGCCCCTTCCTGAAGGAGCAAAACAGCCAAGTGCACAGTGGTGTGGGTGGCCATGCCAAGTAGGCATGGATAGTGCGAATAATGGCCTCTCCGAAACGTCCGGTCTAGTCCCCAGAGCCTGTGGGTACGTCGCTTTACGTGTGTGCAGACGGGATTAAGTTAAGGGTCTTGGGATGAGAGCTAACCCCGTGGGCCCAGTGTCATCACAAAGCTTCTCATACGAGGGAGGCGCGAAGACCAGAGACAGAGAGAGGAGTGAGGACAGAGGCAGAGGCTGGAGTGAGGCACTCTGAAGATGGAGGAAGGGGCCGCAGGCCAAGGAATGCAGCAGCCTCCAGAAGCTCAAAAATCGAAGGAAACAGATTCTGCCCCGGAGCCTTTGAAGGGAGCATGGCCCTGTTGACGTCTGGGCTTGGGCCCAGTGAAACCCACTTCAGACTTCGGACCCCTAGATCTGTGAGAGGATACATTTGTGTTGTGTAAAGCCACTAAGTTTGGGATAATTCATCACAGTGGCAATAGGAAACCAATACAGATGGCATCTCTGAAAAACTCAGTTTTCTGAAGAAGGGGAGAGACATGAATGGTGGCAAAGAAACAACAGTAGTTCCTTTTTTTTTTTTTTAGTGTTTATTTTGTACTGAGAGGTATTTAAAACTCTTGTTTCAAATTATCTCATTTAATCCTTACATCACAGGGAAGGTAAAACCTATCACCCCATTTGCTCACTGAGAGAACAGAAGCGCAGCAAGTACAAGGAACCTGGTTACGTTAGTCAGCGGAGGATCTGGGATTCGAACCCGGGTCCACTTGTCACCCAAACATTGCAGTTTTCCCAAAGTGAATGTCTATGGCACGGACAGAGGCCAGAGGAAGTTGGGAGTGTTAGAGCTGGCGGGTTACTGCCAAGTCCACTTATCTGCACACTGTCTATGTGCCTTGAACGGCACTAGTGCGGGGGAGACCCAGCTCCCTGGAGAGGCCGGACGCAGTGGACCACCAGAGACCCAACCTGAATGAGTCTGAAAATGTAACCATGCTATGAAACACCTACCGTGCTTAAGTGGAGTTAAAAGGGAAAGAAAAATAGAGTCTGGGGCTAGCAGGGTAGGCTTTTGAAAGAAGATGGAGGCTTAACTGGGCCTTGAAGAAGGTACAGGAATTAGGGAGATAAGAGAAGGCTCTCTAAGGCTAGAGAAGGGGATGGGGCTTGTTATCAAAGGCTGCGATGGCAGTCGTATGATGCATCAGAAACAGGGTCCTGGGAGAAAGTATGCAACTCCGTAAGAAAAATCTTGAGGCCCGGCATGGTGGCTCACACCTGTAATCCCAGCACTTTGGGAGGCCAAGGTAGTTTCCCTAGAAACCACCATTCTACTCTCTGTTTCTATGAGCTTGATTACTTTAGATAGCTCATGTAAATGGAATTACAAAGTATTTGTCTTTTTGCAATTGGCTTATTTCACTTAGCATGACGTCAAAGTATTTTTATTAATAAATGGTATTTTTAAAAGGATTCAAATAAAATATACCAAAACGTATGGCTTAAACTTGTAATATTCTTTTAATAATAAGACTCATTTCTTTTTAAGGAGAAAGAAAAAGAAAGTGGGCCCAAGGAGGCCTCGGATGCAGCACATTCTCAAATTCCTCACGTTCTATGGAGGAAATGACCTGATGCAAAGAAGACCCTAGGCTCAAGAAAAGGCTCCAGTATGAGGTCCAAAGCATCCTAGCTTGTGGCTGTCATCTTGTCCTCCCAGAGGGCCAGTTGCCTTCTGGGTAGCGCCTGAAAGCCAGGGATGTGGAGTCTGCCCTGGTTCTCTTCCCCAAAACTCTGCCGCTCCTGGCACTGATTAGAGACAGGGCCAGCTGACATTGTGCCCAAGACAGCCGGTGATTCATTCCCACTCTACCAGGGAATGTTGGATAGCTGTCTGCTCTTGGCTTCCTCTAAATCCTCCCAAGCCAGACAGCCCTCAGGGACTTAACCACTCTGGTACGAGTGTCAAACTATAGTCGATAGCCACAGATGAACGTGCACAGCGACTTTAGCCAACAGCCATGATATGACTTTTCTAATTTTTCATTTATCAAAATAAAATTGTGAATATTTAAAAATAATGTAATAAAAGCATATATGTATATGTTACCTATTCTGATTTACATGACAAGTAAAGCTGCCTGCAAAGTAAAACAAGCTTTCAGTGCCTTAAAGCTTTCCTCATCACACGAGAGCAAAATGGATTCGTCGTCACTGCACAGCACAGACTATCGTGCGGACTGTGAGTGCCGGCCGTGGGCAAGGTTTTGTGGCTGGTGAGCGCCGTACCGAAGTGGTTAAAGAAGTCAAACTCCTCCCACTGCGCCCAGAGTTAAAAGGAGGGACTGACACTGATTTAGAGAGAACCTTAGTGGGTATGAACTGGCAAGTAGGTGGAGGGGACAGAAATATATCCGCCCAGTACTGCTTTCTGGATGCACTGCAGTGTCGGAAGATCCTCGGGGGCCCAGATCTTTTGTTGTCCAGCACCTCCGCCCTCCAGCCCTGATTACAGGGTTGTAGGCCTTGTAGAACCTTCATAAATATTCATTGGATGAACCAAGAGCATCCTATCATTTAGGCAAACAGCTCATTTGAGGTGTGGTGCATTCGTCTTGGGAAATCACCAAGAGACTGGAAAGTTACAGCAAAAGGCAGAGGACGGGCAGGGAGGAGACCTCAGGCAGGGGAGCTGGAAAGGATGCCAGGCACAACAGAGGGGCTCTATTTCCTCCAAGCCTGCCCTGCACTCCCCTACCTCTGAGTGCTAGACTTGTCCCCAGCTTGATGTTCACCCCATCCCTGGAAAGCATGACAAGAACACAGGGAGGCTGAAGGACAGCCCCAATCACGTCTCCCATCCAATTCAGGTCAGCTGGAATATATTAATAATAAGCGCCTACTGCTACCATCCCCAAACCAAGGCCAGGAGAACTGAGTGTGAGCCCAGCTCTCCCCACTAAGTGACCTTGGGGAAGTCATGTATCCAGTGGGCAACAGACTGTATAATAATTAGGTAAGGCATAGCTAATTTTTTAACATTCATTTTTTGAGTTCTTAGAAACTTGACATAGATCCTCTAATTCCCACAATATCCTGTGATGAAAGGACTATTCTTATCCCCATTTTACTGACAAAGGAAGCCCAGATTTGGAGAGGTTTAGTAAATTTCCCCAAATCATCAGGCTATTAAGTGGTAGAGCTGGGATCTGAACCAGGTCTGATAATTTTACAACTGGGGTTCTGTCACCAGGCCAAGCTGCTTCTTACCCACACCTACTGCAAAGCACTGCTGTGAGGCTCACAGGTGGGGTCATGTATGTGAAAGTATGTTGCGAACTCCAATGCATGGTATGATTGTTAGGCTGGCTGCGGAGACAGTTACAGGACTGGGAGAGGGGACAGGACTGGAAAATTTCATGACTACCTGCCACCCCTGCACCTGTCCCTGTAGCCTCTCAATTCCCATCAGGTGTTTGGCCCTCAGGCAGCCCATCCCGCCCGAAGTGGGCAGGAAGAAATTTTCCATGGTCTGGAACCAACAGCAGTTTCACAACAAGGGCTGTGTCCTGTGGGCTCTCTGCATCACCCAATTGCTCTACCCTGCTGACAAGGTGACCAGAGAGTCTCATATGTGCTCAGCACAGTGCCAAGTCCTCTGTCCCCACTGGGGGGCCACATCAGGTTGGAGGAGGTGGGTCTTTGCCCCATGACAGCAGCCTAACTCCAGGGCCCTGGACAAAGAGAGTGACTAGAGAAAGGCCTCTTTCAGATGTCACTGGCGGTAAGAAAGCACAGGTGACAAAATCACAAGTTGTGTAGGTCTGGCTGTCTGCGCTGGCTGTTGACTGACTCAACCGTACAATTCATCACTCATTCATCATGGTTACTGAACAACTTCTTAGCAAAGGTGGGTGGCACAGTGATCAACCACATGGGCTCCAGAATCAGACAGACATGGGTTGGAACCTGGCACTGCTTCTTCCTCACTGGGTGACTTCAGTGGAACCACTTCAACTTCTGATCCTCAATTGCCACATCTGCAAAATGGGGCTAATGCAACCCCGTCCCAGGATTTCTATGATGAATGGAAGAGACAATGCACACACAGGCTTCAGCACAGTGCCTGGCACAAAGTAGGTGCTCAGTAAATGTACCTGTGTGTGGCCAGTGCTACTGGGGGTAAGTGGGTCACTAGGATGAATAAGAAAAAGGCTAGCCTTCAAGGATTTGATACAGTCAGTAGCAGTGGCTGAAAACTACAGGGCTATATCATAATGATTACTCCTCTTAACATTTAGTTATTTTACACAATCCTTGTGCAACCAAGATAAGGCAACAAAAAAGTTGCAGAGCCAGGATTTGAACCAAAGTCTGGCTTACCAAAAGAGACACTAATTGATTTGGAGAAAAGGGATCAGGTCCAGAGTTAGGAGACCTAAGAATGAGTCCCCATTTTGAGTCAATTTTCCTGTTACTTGTGTGTGTGTGTGTGTGTGTGTGTGTGTGTGTGTGTGTAGATGGCATCTGAAAATGAATGTGTACTTGTCAAGTTGATAATAATGATCACATAAAGTGAATGGTAGAAACTGAAACCAGACATGGTCCTATACACAGTAAGTTACAGAGGCAATGTCTGAAATCCTTTCTGACTTCTGAGCCTGTCCTCTCCCATGTGCCACGCCACCCTACCAGCCTTGAAGGATGGGAAATTCACCACAGGTCGGTCAATGAAGCAACAGGCTGACCAATCAGTCATTGTTCTGCTCTCAATCATTATTTTGAGGAATGGATGGATTTGTACAGGGGTAGTGGTGTCTCCTAGGTGACCTAATTATGACACCAGGCAGTGAAACAAGGAGACAAGAGAAAATGCTCTTATGGAGCCTGCATGTATTCATGACCTACTGTGTGCTCAGCCCTATGCTAAACCCCTAGTGTATAGATGTCATGCTCTCTCTATGCTTCTAGGATTGTGGTGAGCCAAGGCAAACACTCATGAAGTATCCAGCCACAGAAGATTCTAACCAGAAGCTGTTTTACTTTGAACTGTAATTATTAAGACCTTGGAATCATACAGACCTGGATTCAGAACTGGATTCTGATACTCCATGCCTGTGCAGTTTTGAGCAAGTCACCTCACCCCTCTGAGCCTGTGAAATGGAGATAAGAGGCATCTACTCAGGAATGTTGGCTGATAAACATTGTTGCTGGGTTATGCAAGACAGTTTGAGTTCCAGTACCATCTAGGGGGAACACTACAGCCTCACAGCTGTCAACTAAAAAAAAAAAAAAAAAAAAATCAGCCTTTTAAAAAATTAAAGTTAGTTTAATTCAGTCTTATTGAGGACTGCAACCAGGGACAGTCTTTCAGAGAGTTCGTTAGACTTCTTCAAAGCAGTGTATCGGGGCATAGTTTATATACAGGTGGTGGTGGTTCTGCATGTCACATCAAACCTGCTCAGAAATCACATTAGAGCAAGATCCCATCAATGCTTGGGTGCGAGGGTACATTTGGTTATATATTACAGAGGCATAATCATAAATCCTGTCAGCCAGTATCTTATGTACAGAAAGAGGTAAGGGCTAGGATCGTTGAACTTATCTTTTCTAAAACTGCAGAGATTCAGACAAGAGATATGGGAACATGTGTTCTACCCTGCTTATCTTCTGGGCATTCTTCCCGAGGGCTGCGCTCAATCACTGAGTCAGGGGCTTCATGAGATTCTTCTGGCAAGGGATTTTGTGAAATTCTGCTGGTAAGCAGAATGAGCAACACAGCTTCTTAACTCTGCCACTTTTTCTCACGGTTAAGAGCCGGCTTGTGTAACAGACAGACCAGGGAACGAATGCTAACTGTTTTGTCCTAGCTGCGTGACCCTGTGCAAGTTAATCAACTTCTCTGAGCTCTCTCTTTCCTCTAAGGACAGAATACAGTCACAGAAAGCTTCCTAGAGGAGGCGGGGCCTGCATAAGCAGCTGGGAAAGGAAATAAACATAAAGGAAGAGGAATAGCAAATCTCCAGGGAAAAGGCTCCCCAAGGGACGCACCCATGATATTTGGCTTGATTTAAAAGAAAAAAATTAAAAGCGTCTGGATGATGGCACCAGCCTTGCAGCAACCCTATAGGGTCCCTGTCCCTGCGTCAAAAGCAAGCGCCTCGTCCTGCCCAAACATGGAAACCCAGAAAAACCGCCTTTGCGGGCCCCTGAGTGTGAATTTCCAGTCCCAGGCTACACCGCGCCTGCGTACTCCTACTGAGAGACTCTGATTGGGTCCGCTTGGCTCTGTCCAACATTGAGCTCTGCTATTGGACAGAACCTCGTGCTGCCGGCCTCTCTGTGTCACCTTGAGCCAATCAGCTGAGGCAAGGCTGCGGGGTCACCCAGGGGAGTGGCCTAGCTACAGTCACCGAGAAGGAGCCGTTTGTTTCCCAGAACTTCCAGGACTCCAACAGTTTACGGCTGGGTCTGTTTCTCTTCCCTATGTCCCAGCTCCTCAGGGTCACTTACTTAGATCTGCATATGGAAAAGTCAAGTCTGTCCTTCACACCCACGTTTATGAGGCACTGGCCAGAGTGGTGTCGCCCGTGGTCCCGGAACAGAATTTGGCCCACCCCAAGGCCAAGATGGGGAAATTACCTCGCCCATTTGTTGGAAGCCTAGACAGGAGGACTTTATTGATGGCTACCATACTCTCAACACCAAGAGGAACATCAGGATGATGCAGATGTAGCCCATGTCCACAAACAGCATCTGCTTCCTTGGAGAAAGAACAAAGACATTTGCAGAAATATACCAAATAGAAAGTATCTTTGCCTAAAAAGAGACGAAGATAGGGAGCTATAGTGCTCTGGGAAGGCACATGGAGGTAGTAGCGTTGGAACTCTGGAGCAGAAAGGATGGAGGAGATGGCTCCCTTGGATAATGCCATTCTGGCCATCACTGAGTGTTGGTAAAGAACTCACAGCCCTGACAAGATCTTGCTCAGTGGGAGGCAGAAGAGTATAGTGGTTAGAGGCACAGGCCTTGGAGTCAGTCCACTGGTTTCAGATTCCTATTCTATTTTTTTAGCTCTGTGACTCTACCCTCCCTACCTCCTGGGGTTGTTAGGAGGTTTAAATGAGATAATGAAAGCAGTTCATTGCCTGTTATGTAGGAAGAATGGTTATTATTCATTCTCAAATGAATTACTCTATGCCCTCAAATCAACACAGCACAAACTACAGAATCCACAATGATAGGAATGGAACTGTGGACTCTTCTCATTCCCAGTGACCTGCAATTCACCTGAATCGTGAGAAGACAGGATGGAACAGACAGTCCCACGCAAGCCTTTATTCATCTCCACACCACCTCTCTGTTGGTCCCAGGCGAGGCTGGGAAGGCTCACCAGAATCCCTGAACAGCTCTCCTCCTCAACCTGACATCTGCCTAGTCTAGCAAGCTGGCAATGAGTGTGCCCTGACCTTCCTGCCAGCCTTTGTCTGGAGCTGACCTTTCACTGGATGAGATGGAGCCCTTCAATATTTGAGGAAGAGAAAAGATGACCCTTGCCCTCTGTGGCCTATCATTAGGAAGCAGTCAGCAGCCTAGGGACATGCAAAGGTTTCCAGTCCTTTAACTCTTGTTTTTCAACTTCTGCCTACCCTAACTCTACCCCAAGCATCTTAGGAACAGTGGAGGCTTCTGGTGTGACTCCATTCCCTTCAAAATTTAGGACAAAATTTCATCACCAGTTGGCACTCTCCTTCCAGTGGTTGTCACTATATTCTCATCTGTAAGCTGTATTTTAAGGCCTCAGCAAGGCAAGAATTGTTGGGCCCTGCTTCACATTTTGCAATTGCCTTTGTTTTAATAGTAACCTCAAACTAGTTATCTGTGGCTGGGTCAGCCTCCACCGTGGTCCTCAAGGGCCAGACCTGTGTCTGATTCATCTCTGTGTTCCCAGAATTGAGTGCAAGGCCTGATACAGAGTTCTTGCCCCATGAATATTTGAGGAGTAGATGAATGGATGGCACAGCCCATTCATTTGGGCCTAGTCACTTGGGAGCTCATATCCTAACAGGAAACTGTCCCAATATCTCATCCTCTGACCAGAGCTAGGTTACAGCCTTAAATGTCCCTATTTGACACAAATGAATTCATCATTTCTCTGCCTGGCTTACTGGAATTTAAATTCTCTTCTAAATCAGTTGGTCAGGGGTTTTTAACCTGGTGTTCAGAGGGTTTCAGGAGGTACGTGAGTCCCCTGAAAATGTGTGCAGAATTTCCAAAATGTGGCTACAGTTTTCTGGTGGTGAGGGTGAAATCTGAAGCTTTTGTCAGATTTCAAAAGTGGTGGTGATGGGGATGAATGAAGAAAATCAGTCAGGATGAGAACTGCACCTGAAGACTTTCTAAAAAGTTCCTGGATCATCAGTCTTCCTACAGCATTTATTTCACGAGTCCTCTTACAGAGAGGGGAGAGCAGCATTGACCTCATAGGGTTGTTGGCAGGATTCAGTGCATTTTCAAGGTTACTAAATTGGGTTGGGTCTCCTATATACACCCCTGAGTGCACACTTGAACTTCTTTGAAGGATTTCCATTGTTCTTGAAGCCTTCCTGTGGCCCACATGGCCCTCCAGGCTCTCTTCACAGCTTTCTCTCCCCTCTCTCCACTCCAGCACAGCTCTTGAGTAAGCTTTGCTTCTTCCCATCACGCCTCCTGCTCCCTCTTTCTGGAAGGCTTTCTCAGATGTCTCCCTTGCTCCCTCTTTGCCTAGATAATTCTTGCTTTTCTTTCAGATCTCTGCTCAATTATCCGTTTTACAATGATGACTTCCTGACCATCCTGACTAGACCAAAACTCTCCTTCACTTGCCCTTAGAGCACCATGAACTGCTTCATTGCGCTGCGGGAGTAATTTTATGATTTTATATTGATTTCTGTGATTCCTTAATTGGTATCCAGATGTGGGCTCCAGGAAGGCAGAACCACATGTGTTTTTCCTCTCCATTCTATTCCCAGTACCTATGTGCACAAGATAGGTGCTAAATGAATGGGTGTTGGGAGCAGCAAAACTACTGTTTCCCACACTGGAGCAGCCCTAGCTGAAACAGCTCCTTTAATGCCTTTTATTGTTTCTTAGCCTTCATGAGGGGGCCTTGTTCATGTGACTGGTATAGGGTGGTCATCCTGGGTGTGGATTCTGGAACCAGACTGCCCAGATCAAATGTGGCTCTGCCACTTACTAAGCCTGTAACCATGAGCAGGGTATTCAATCCCTCTGTGCCTTGGTTTTCCTCATCTATAATATGGGGATAATAATAGTACCTACTTCATAGAGTACTTGCGAAGATTTCATGAATTCACACACAGAAAGCACAGAACAGTGCCTGACATGTGGCTATCATCATTAGCATAGATCCAATTTCCTCCTACATTTAGCATTGAATATTCAAATGCATCTAAACTTAGGAACTATCACTTTTTTAGAATTCTTCACTTTTCATTTACTTAGCTAGCACAAGTAGTAAGGTAATGGTAAAGCCACTGCTGAGATACGGATCCTGGAGGTTCACTAAGCTTATTCGCTGAATGAACCACTCTCTCCCTGACAAATGACTGCATGTCTTTGATCTTGGAGTTTGCTTACTAAGAGATGAAATCCCAAATGTTATATCAGCATATGCAAGCTAGGGTTTTTAAGGGAGAATTCACTAATGCCCTTGACTCTTCAGCATGAGTAAGGGCCCACGATTTCTCCTTTAAGCCCAGGAAGGAACTAACATTTGTTGAGCATCTACTATATTCCTGGTACTTTGCAAACATTATTTTCTAATTCAGTCCTCACGTCAATCCTACATTTTGGAAATGAAGAAAGCAAGGCTGAGAGAGGTTAAGCTGTGTACCCAAGGTCACATAGTGGAAAGACTGGGATTTGAAAATAAGTCTGACTCCAAAATCCATACCTTTTCCATTCTAATACGGGGCACTTTTGTTAGAAAAAGCTCTGAAAGTTCTTTGTGGTGTTAAAATAGTTCTGTATCCCGATTGTGGTGATGGTTATACAAATCGATACATGTGATCAAATTTCAGAGAAACACACACACACACACACACACACACACACACACACACACACACACAGCATGTAATGTGAAAACTTGTAAAATCCAAAGAAGGTTTATTTCTGAGTTCATAGTGTTGTGTCAATGTCAGTTTCCTGTTTTTGACAGTGTCCTATGGTTGTATAAGATGTTATCACTGGGGGAAGCTGGGGGAAGTGTACACAAGAACTCTCTAAACTATATTTGCAACTTCTTGTGAGTCTTAAACTATTTAACAATAAAAATATATTATTTGTTTAAAATAATTCTGACAGTTAATAAAGGGTTACTGAATGGGGAATTGAGGGTGGCCAATATTACTTTGGGTCTCTTGGGCTAGGGATCAGGAGACTTGCAGAGGCCAAGGAAGAGGCAGCCCTGCCCCAGTCCTACCCACACCCACAGCGCCCCACGGCACTGTCCAGTGGACACCCCTAGAGTGATATGATTGACAGTCATGCTCATCCATAAGGCAGACCTGATTGGTCTGATCCAGGGGTATGCTGAAGCCAGCTTGTACCAGCTCTCAAGAGCAAATGGTGTGCACCCCTTCCCAACTCTGCATTTAATGACGTCAGACTGACAGCTTGAAACTAGCCGTGGAAGAGTCTTTACAATACAGAAATCAGCAAATGCAAGTTTTTTTCCTGAACAGGATACCACTACCCCAATCTATATTATATGTCCACACCAGAAAGATAATCTTGTGTTTCCCAAAGGGAAATAGTACCTTAAATGAGCTGGCTCTAGCACCAGCCCAGCTTTCAACTGTCTTTACCAAGCCACAGGCTTCTCCCAGCCACATGAAAACAAGGCCTTGTGACCATCTCGGTCACCCTGAACTATGGCACTAGTTAGTGCTCCGAGATCCTCAAATGACAAATCAGGTGATGTCTTCACAGCTGTGTTCTGAACCAGCCAGAGGGACTGCAATGAGTGGGTGGTACAATGGACACAGTCCTGGACTAGCAGCTCTGGGCTTGGCTCTAAGGCACCTTGGGCAAGTCAGTTCTCCTCTCTGGGTCTCAGTTTCCCGAGGAAGAGAAGGAAGGGTCAGAAGGAACATTGAGCTAGATGGAATAATACAATATTCGTCTTTTTGTAATTGGCTCAATTCACTTAGCATAAAGTCTTCAAGGTCTATCCATGTTGTAGCATGTGTCAGAATTCCCTTCCTTTTTAAGGGTTGAATAATATGTCACTGTATACCACATTTTGTTTCTCCATTCATCAGTCAATGGAAATTTGGGTTGTTTCCACCCTTTGGCTATTGTGAATAAAAGTGTTATGAACATGGTGTACAAATATCTGTTCAAGTCCCTGATTTTAATTCTTTTGGGTATATACCCAGGTGTTTTGTGAAAAGGGCTTTTGTGAAAGGGCTTTCACATTAAAGAAATGCATCCCGTATCTCGCAGGACTGTAAACTTCCAACGACATCCTTTATGTGCCTGGCATGAAGAGTGCTTCACGAGCAAACATCTATGCAAAAGGTGGCTTGGCTCCCGCCCCCTGGGGCCCGGCACCCATCCTGGGCCCCCATGCAGCCCTGCCGGCCCCAGCTTCTGTATGGGGCAAGGGGCTGCTGGTGTCTTCCTGGCGACAGCCACCTCCGACTCACCCCACACGCAGACTGTAAATGGCGGCGGGAGGGTTGGGACAGAAACCCTGAAACTCCTCCTGTCCTAGGAAGCAGTGTCCCAGCAAGGAGTCAAAGGCGGGAGCAGGGTCATTTGGTGCGCAACCCTACGACGACTCTATTCCTCAGCCCATGACATTCTTCCTCCACCTTGCTTGGGGGCCCCTACTCATGGCTAGCTCAAACATCGCCTCCTCCAGGAAGCCACCCTTGCTCCCCAGTCTGAGTCAGGAGCCTCCTCTGGCTCCCTCGCACTCTCCCCATCACAGCACTTGGCACAATAAATCCCAATCGCCTGTCCGCTTGCCCAGTGCTACTCAGCCACGCATCTCTGCCAAGTAGGCTGGGAGCTTCGGGAGGGCAGGGAGCGTGTGACGTTGCCCGCATCCCTGGCATCTAGCACGGGCTCAGAGTGGGCCCTCGATCGTCATGTACGTGAGTAAATGCCTGAGTGTGTGAGTAACTTGGCCCACTTTGTAGGGTAGTGGTTAAGAATCTGGGCTCTAGATCCAGACAAGCCTAGATCAGATCCCAGCCCCGCGTCTGCTGGGCTTGGAACAAGGACAGGTTCCCCCTCCCGGGGCCTGGCAGTCCTCACGCATAAAATGAGAATGACAGTTCCTGTGAGGGTTAAAGGGAACAGGCACCAGAAGAATTAGCTCAGTGCTTGCACACAGCAAGTGCCACATAAATGCCCTCTGTGCTTCTGTTTCCTCAGCTCCTAAAAGTGTGGCAGCTTGAAGTCCCCACTCCCGCCCCCGGGCACGTGGGGACAGGGAGGGGTGGGTGGTGGGCTGCCTGGCCTGCGACCCCTGCTGCTTCTGAGAGCAGGGTTGAGGCGCCGGCCTCAGCCTGGCTCACCCCTCCTGGGCCTCAAAGGCTGGGGCTCCCTCTCTCCTTGCCAAAAATTAGCCTATCGCATCCTGTGAAACTCAGGTGGGTGACTCAGAGACAGGCGGGCCACCTTGATTGCTGTTCCCAGGGCTGGGCTCCCAGGCAAGGCCGAGGCGTGGGCCCTCCACACCCCCACACCTCCACCCCGCCGGGACCCCAGGGCGGCAGAGAGCACCCCCTCCCTCTCGAGACAGCCAGGAAGCCCCCTCCCCCACCCTTTCTCCCCTTTCCTCTCATTCCCACTGTCTGGCCTGTTGTTTTCTCACCCGAGGTGAAACGTGAGATCTGTCATTAGAAATTATTGCGACTGTCTAGCAGCTGACAGTGGGCGCAGTGAGAAGGGAGGGCCGGGTCTTCGGGGCTGGCTCTGGGCTCAAGTGCGCAGTTGGCTTTTCCCCGGTCCCCTCCCCACTTCCCTCCCGGGACGCAGAGCCAGATGTGTCCACGCCCAAAACACACCGGTTGTTTCTGGAAATAGTCTGGCAGGGTCTTCCTGCACCTGCAGTTCTCAAAAGGCGGTCTGGGGACACCTGGGTGCCCCAAAGTCCCTTTCAGACTTTGATTTCTCTTCAGGATGAATAAATCCTTCACTTTTTACCAAAGATCCTTTGAGGGGGGCCCACAGGCCAAAACTATTTTCATAATATAATGTCCTGAGACATTGTCCTTTTCACTCTCATTGGCTCACAAGTATATGGTGGAATGTTCCAGAAGCTCCATGATGTGTGATATTGCAACTGATTGAATGCAGAAGTAGACACAAGAATCCAGGCCTCTTCTATGAAGACATGGAAACAGCAGACACTGAAGAGATCTGCAAACATATGAAGCAATACGACTTCCCAAATTGTATTTTTTTTTTTATATAAAATTAGTTCCAACTTGAAGGTCACTGAACCAAATTGTATTTTTTTAATTTGGAAAATGTTGTTATTTCTTATAAAAATTTGTTTTTGTGTTAACATGTGATGAGTTTATTATCCTCACTTTAAATCAAAGTTTCTCACCCTAGGCATAGTGACATTTTGGGCTGGATAAGTGTTTCTGGGGCACCGTCCTGTGCACTGTGGGATGTTTAGCAGCATCTCTGGCCTCCAACGCTACACGCCAGTAGTGTTCCCGTCGCCTATGGTGAACAAAAATGTCTCCCGACATTGCCAAGTGTCCCCTGCAGGCAAAATTGCCCCAGGGAAGTACTGCTCTAAATGAATTAATAAATGAATATCATTAAAATTTCCTAGTTTCAATTTCTAATATGATAATTAGCAATAAATATTAATATAATGGATATAATCCACAAAACCCTTCAATGACCTTGAAGAGGGTAAGGCAGGCCCAGCGTGGTGGCTCCCGCCTGTAATCCTAGCATTCTGGGAGGTTGATGTGGGAGGATTGCTTGAGCTCAGGGGTTCAAGACGAGCCTGAGCAAGAGCAAGAGGGAGACTCTGTCTCCTCTAAAAATAGAACAAATTAGCTGGGCATGGTGGCGCATGCCTGTGGTCCCAGCTACTTGGGAGGCTGAGGCAGGAGGATCGCTTGAGCCCAGGAGTCTGAGAACAAGACCCTGTCGGAAGAAAGGAAGGAAGGAAGGAAGGAAGGAAGGAAGGAAGGAAGGAAGGAAGGAAGGAAGGAAGGAAGGAAGGCAGGCAGGCAGGCAGGCAGGCAGGCAGGCAGGAAGGGTGTAAAGCAGCCCTGAGCCTGAGAAGTTTGGGAACCGATGCCATGAACAACACACAAGGCATCCTGGGCTTGCAGATAAGGACAAAGGACTTGCCAGCCCCCGTGTTTTCCACTGGCCTGTTCCTGCAGAGGAAGTCCCTTTTCACTGTGTCGCTGTGGGAGGTGTGAGTCAGCCTCTCCAGGTGAAGGGGACTCTTTTTACCCCTTTAAATAACATTTATTTTGCTTTTTCAAAAAACCCCAAAAACAAAAACCCCAAAATCGGTGTAGAAAACATACAAAACACAGGGGAGAGCGGGAATCCCCGAGTAACCCACCATCCCGGGAACAACTAGGCTTCACGTTTGGCGTCTGTCCTAATATTTAGGGTGCTTCGTCTCTGCAAGGTTGGCACCAGCATTGTAACATTGGGCACTGGGAGATGGCTTTCTCCCCCAGCCCCGCTGGGCAAGCTCCCCAGGAGATTTCGGAGGTGACTTCAGGTGCTCTCTGCTGAATCGGGCGGAGGGTGACTGAACACATGATGAGACTTCTGGAATAGCTGTAAAGCCAGATGCCTCCAGGCTTCCCACGTGCCCCAGGCCTCCTTGATCCCTGCTCGCTGCTAAGATCTCGCCTCTGGGTGGCATTCCTTTAACTTAGGCTCCCCTCCCTACCAGACCTTCTAGAGGAATTTGCTTGAAACCCTCCAGGTCCTCCATTATCTACAAGCTGACATCCCAACACATTTGCAAGAGTTAATAATGACAGTTCCCAAATCACCGCACGCCGTGTCCCAGGCCCTGTGCTAAGTGCTTTCATGTCATAACTCATTTATTCACATGACCTACCGTAAGGTGGGCATCACCACCCCATTTTATAGATGAAGAAAACAAGGCATAGAAAGGCAAAAGTGACCTGTCCAAGGCCACCCAACCAGCAAGTGACAGCCTGTATTCCTATATGCCACATACCACATGCACACATGTCCCTTACTGATCACCTGCTCCTCCAGCCTGTTCTCCCAGGAATGTCCACAGTACAAGCTTTGGACACAAAGGGATTCCAGCCTTGACTTCAACTCACAATAACTATGTGACATGGGGGCAGTCACTCAGCCTCTCTGAGCCGCAGGTGCCCCATCTGCAAAATGGAGTGAGAATGACACTGACTTCCTGGGGCGGTTTGAGGACTCACTGATGTGAGGCACGTCGAGTCCTTCGTACTGATCCTGCCCACTGGTAAATGTTCACTAAAAGGAAAAAAAAATCCTACAGGCAACCACACCAAGATCCTTATGGTTTCCTGAACACCCTGAGCTCCGTGAAGCCACTCTGCCTTGGTGTGCCCTGTCCTCTCCACCTGGAATGTCCTGCACTTTCAACTCCTGCTCGTCCTGCAAGAACCTATTCATGCTCCGTCTCTTCAAAGTCTTCCTTGCCTTCTTCCCCACCCTCTGCCCAGCCAAGCACTCCTCCCTCTGACACCCACAACGGCCGGGCCTCAGAAGCCCAGGCTTCGAGTTAAGTCCATGCATGTCCACTCCCCCATCCCCACCCCACCAGCTGAATCAGAAAGCTGAGGGTGAGGCCTGGAGCCTGTCTTGCAATAGGCTTCCCTAGTGATGAGGGTACACCCTCCAGGCCCGCAGTGCACCATCCTATAATTATTTGTTTCCAGAACGCTCAGCACGGTCTCCCACAGAGGGTGGGGAGGGCGCAAAGGGCAAGAAGTGGCCTCCTTGTTTTTGAATCTCCAACCAGCTCCTAACATTTGCTGAGCACCTACTTCCTGTGTGCCAGGCACTGTTCTAAGCCCTACACTTGTATTATCTCATTTAACCCTCAAATGGCCCTAGGAGCCAAGTATTGTTATGAGGGGAGGAGGGTTCTGCCTATGGATTGATTTGCTCAGCCTCCAGTGCAGCCCTGAGTGCCTGCTTAGTAACCTTCCTGCTACGGGGAGTGTAATTGCCCAAGAGCCCGAGATGCTGGACTTTGGAATCCATCCCCATGCGGTGGTTCTGTCAGTGACTGAGTGTAGGAGGGACACTAATTAATGCAGACCCATTCCTTGGGGATGTGGGACTCTGGTGTCAACCAGCTTTGGTTCAAGGACTCCCTGATGGCTTTGCAGAAGCTTCCCCAGGCTGCACAGCCTGCCATGCTTCCACCCAACCTTCTCCCCTCTCGCCCTCTGACTGAGAGTCAGATTTGCTCGGCAATCTGAGGACTCTTCCAGCCTCACCTTGCTCCCTCCCTATTCTTTCTTGTGCAGACATTTCCCCTAATAAAATCTTTGTATGTTTAATTCTGTCTTGGCATCTGCCCCAGACTATGTTACCTTTTGTTGAAAAGCTTGGAAAGCTAAAAACTACATTTCCTAGACTCCCTTGTACTTGCGGTTTGGGATATGAACTAGGTTCTGCCTGTTAGATGCTCCGGTGTGGTATTTGTAGGTGGAAGATAAGGCCCTTTCCCTCTCTTTGTAGGTTTCTTCTGGCCAGCAAAGTTGGGAAAATATGGCCGGGCGCAGTGGCTCACGCCTGTAATCCTAGCTCTCTGGGAGGCCGAGGCGGGCGGATTGCTCGAGGTCAGGAGTTCGAAACCAGCCTGAGCAAGAGCGAGACCCTGTCTCTACTATAAATAGAAAGAAATTAATTGGCCAACTAAGATATATAGAAAAAATTAGCCGGGCATGGTGGCGCATGCCTGTAGTCCCAGCTACTCGGGAGGCTGAGGCAGGAGGATTGCTTGAGCCTAGGAGTTTGAGGTTGCTGTGAGCTAGGCTGACACCACGGCACTCACTCTAGCCTGGGCAACAAAGTGAGACTCTGTCTCAAAAAAAAAAAAAGTTGGGAAAATATGAGGTTTTTCTCTGGCAGATTCCAGTACCAAGAGGTGGTTGCAAAGGTGTCTTCCAAATCTGCCTTCCTGTCCCCTGACTGGCAGTGCAGGGTGTGTGTCTTGAGCAGGGGCCGAGGTCATAGCTCCCCTGAGAGGTCGATTCTGGATACCTTTCTGGAGGCCCAGCCTAGAGCTCGCTCCCTCAGCCCTTCTAACACTTTTGTAAGCCCCTCATTCCCTGTGTTAAATCCTTCTTGCTTAACATACCTTGAATGGCTTTCTGTGTCTGTATAATTCTTCTCCTTTTGTAGACTAGAAAACTGAGCCTCAGGTGGTTAATAAACTTCCCTTCGGAGATCGGGAACTGACACCAGAACCCGGCAGTCAGGCTTTGGAGCCGTGTCCCCGGCCACCCTCTGTCTGTGGCAGCCGGCACAGTGCTTAGCATCTCTCACATTCTGGGAACATCCTCGATAATTAGATTAGAGGAAAACATACTTCTCACTTTGCAAATGCATTCTACTTTGTGTTTTTAATACGATCTTTTTTTTTTCTTTACCTTGCCTTATTTCATAAAAGACTTCAAGTGGCTTTTCTTTACACAAAAAACCCTTGAAAATATAAATCATATCAAATGGCATGATGTGTTTTAGAACTGCCTTAACATCAAGGGCCCAAATGCAAAATTCAGAAAAAATATATGCCTTTTTAAAACTAAGAAGACATTTGGCTTTTTCTATTCTAAAAGGAATATACAGTCATCTCGCAGTATCTCTGGGGGGTTGGTTTCAGGACCCCCTGAGGATACCAAAATCCACAGATGTTCGAGTCCCTTATTTGAACATAATTCCCACACATCTTCCCATATACTGGCAAACCTCATTTTACTGCACTTCTCAGGCACTGTGGTTTTCTACAAAGCGGAGGTTTGTAGTGTCGCTGTGTTGAGCAGTCTATTCTGCCATTTTCCCAACAGCATGTGCTCACTTCAGGTCTCTGAAGTCACATTTTGGTAATTCTTATAATATCTCAAACTCTTTCATTATTATTATGTCTGTTAGGGTGATCTGTCATCAGTGGTCTTTTATGGGACTATTGTAATTGTTTTAGGGCCCCATGAACTACACCCATATAGGATGCCGAACTTAATCAATAAATGCTGTGCGTGTTCTGACTGCTCTATTGCCTGTCTCTCTCCCTGTCCTTGGGGCTCCCTGTCCCCTGAGACAAAAGAATATTGACATTAGGCCAATAAGGGTCTGTACGGGTCAAGTGAAGAAAAGACTCGTGTGCCTCTCACTTTATATCAAAAGCCAGAAATGATGAAGCTTAGTGAGGAAGACATGTTGAGAGCTCAGAAAAGCCAAAAGCTGGGCCTCTTGCACCAAACAGTTAACCAAGTTGTGAACAGGAAGGAAAAGTTCTTGAAGGAAATTAAAAGTGCTACTTCTTAAACACACCAATGATAAGAAAGTATAAAAGCCTCATTGCTGATATGGAGAAAGTGTTAGTGGTCTGCATAGAAGATCAAACCAAGACAACAATCCCTGAAGCCAAAGCCTAATCCACAGCAAGGCCCTGATTCTCTTCAATTCTACGAAGGCTGAGAGAGGTGAGGAAGCTGCAGGAGAAGAGTCCAAAGCTAGCAGAGGTTGGCTCATGGGGTTTAAGGAAAGAAGCTGCCTCCATAACATAAAAGTACAGACTGAAGCAACAAGTGCTGATGTAGAAGCTACGACAAGTTATCCAGAAGATCTAGCTAAGATCACTGATGAAGGTGGCTACATTAAGCAACAGGTTTTTGGTGTGGATGAAACAGCCTTCTCTTGGAAGAAGCTGCCATCTAGGACTTTCATAGCTAGAGAGGAGAAGTCAATGGCTGGCTTCAAAGCTTCAAAGGACAGGAGTAACTTTAAGTTGAAGCCAATGCTCATTTATCATGCTGAAAATCCGGGGGCCCTTAAGAATTATGCTAAACCCGCTCTGCCTGTCCTCTGTAAATGAAACAACAAAGCCTGGATGGCAGCAAATCTGTCTACAGCATGATTTATTGAATATTTCAAGCCCACTATTGAGACCTACTACTCAGAAAAAAAAAATTTTTTTTTTCAAAATGCTACTACTCATTGTCAATGCACCTGGTCACCCAAGAGCTCTGATGGAGATGTATAAAAAGATAAATTTGTCTCCATGCTTGTTAACACAATATCCATTTTGCAGCCATCCATGGATCAAGGAGTAATTTTGACTTTCAAGTCTTTTTATTTAACAAATACACGTCACGAGGCTATAGCTGCCGCAGGTAGTGATTCCTCTGGTGGATCTGGGCAAAGTAAATTGAAAACCTTCTGGAAAAGAGTCACCATTCTAGCTGCCGATTAGAACATTTGTGACTCATGGGAAGAGGTCAAAATGTCAACATTAACAGGAGATCGGAATATGTTGATTCCAACCCTCATGGATGACTTTGAGAGGTTCACAGCTTCGGTGGAGAAAGTCACTGTGGATGTGGTGGAAACAGCAAGAGAACCAGAACTACAAGTGGAGCCCGGAGCTGTGACTGAATGGCTGCCATCTCATGATGAAACCTGAACGGATGACAAGTCGCCTCTTATGGATGAGCAAAGAGAGTGGTTTCTTAAGATGGAATCTACCGGTGAGGGCGCTGTGGACATTGTTGAAATGGCAACAAGGGAGTGAGCATATCACATAAACTTAGTTGATAAAGCAGCAGCAGGGTTTGAGAGGACTGACTCCAATTTTGAAATAAGTTCTACTGTGGGAAAAATGCTGTCAAACAGCATTGCATGTTATGGAGAGATCTTTGGTGAAAGGAAGAGGCAACCGAAGCAGCAAACTTTGTTGTCATCTTATTTTAAGGAATTGCCACAGCCAACTCGACCTTCAGCAGCCGCCACCCTGTGCCTGACACTGTGCCTGGCATGCAGATGTGCTCTGCAATATTAATTGAGTGAATTAATTCTCATCGAGGAAAGGTTCACGCTGTCCACTGTTTTGAAACCCTGTCATTTAACAGTATAGAATGCAACATTTGACTGTTAGTAAGCAACTGCCTTGAAAATTCTGGGCCTGTGGCCACCAAACCCACAAGCAGTTGAAAGTGTTCCCAATAGGCAGCCATATGTGTATAAAGCTGGCCTGTTGGATACCGGTGACATCGTTTCAGATCCTTCCTAGATCCCTCTAACCCAAGATGTGAACCAGCTGCTGACCTTAGCGGCAGGGGTAGGGTGGGGCAGGGGGTGGTGCTTTTTTCTAAGGGATCTGCTGGCCGAAGCCCACAGCGATCATGGTCGCCAATGGAGGGGCGATGGTTCAAGGCCTGTCCTTTGAGAGTCACCCTCTCTTTGAGGGCTTCTCGCTGATCCCTGCTGTCTTGAGGAGGGGGCACCGTGCTCCCTTCGGTGGTCTGCTCAAAGCATGGCCTCAGCCATGTGTGGGTGGGATAAGGAGGAAATAAGCATGAGAGCAGCACAAGGCTAAGTCACCTGTGTCGCATGCCACAACTCCTCTGCCTCAAGTTCAGTGACCTCAGCAAAGACCCAGCTCCCTGTCTGCCGCTACCCATCGCCCAGGAGCACGCTCTGCCTAGAACACCTGGGCCCTCCAGGTGCGGATCACAGAGAGCCAGGCTGGGAGGGGTGCGGCGGCCCCTTCCTCCGCCAGAGTCCTGCCTTCCCGACCCAGGACCTGCCAGGTGGTCAGCCCCCTCTAACCCTAAAGCAGGGATGGAAACGGCCCACCCTGCTCCCTCCTCCTGTGCCCATGCCAGATGGCACTACTCGTCCCTTGTCCCCACCGAACCCACAGATGGCCTCAGAATCCTTGACTTAGGGCCCCCCACCAAATTCACTGTGGTTGTTGGGGCCCATTGACCCTAGCTGCTTGCTGTCCTCGACTTGCAGCCTCAACCAGCTCCGATAATAACCCTAGAAACCCAGATGGCGGCGAGTGTTGTATCTTCCCAGGAAATCACCCTTCGAAGAGACCAGTTGCCTAACAAAAATGAGATACCAGGGCCCCAGCTCCGGCCCTTCCACCTCGTGCAGAGGAGACTGGGAGGGAACAGTCGTGGAGAGGAGAGAGTCAAGGAGACCCAGGATATGGTTCCGGGGACTTTGTCCCCAGATACAAAGGTCGTCCTTGAGAGGCCAGGCCAGGCACTGATGGGTCAAGAATAGCAGCGCTCGGCCTTTGCTGTGGGATGTGATCCTGTTCGAGCCTCACAGCGGTCTCCGTGGAGTGACTTAGGCATCATCTTTAGGGGTTCAGGGCTGTGCTCCGGCACCCTGTGGACCTGGGTGAAGTCCAGCCCAGCCTCTTCTGAGCCTTGGGCAACACTTCGCTCTCTCTGAGCCGCAGTCTCTGCGCCTCTAACAGTCTCCCAAGCAGGGGCAGTGCTGGCCGGCGGCATCTGCAACATCTGGAGACATTTCTGGTGGTCATGACTGGGAGGTGGGGAATGGCACTGGCAGGTAGTGGGTAGCGGCCAGGGACGTCACTGGAGCTCCTATAACGCACGGGACGGCCCCTACGACAGGTCACCGTTGCCAAGGTTGAGAAACTCTGCTCTGTCATAAGAGGACAATAATAACACCCATCTCAGAGGTTGTTTGTGGGATTAAATGAAGAAGTCTTCATGAAACATCTGGCTGTTACAAAGTCCTCACTAAATGAGAAACATTGCTGTAGGGAAAAGCCCACCATAACACCGAAGGTGGGGCCCCCATCGTGTCATTTGGGGGCATTTGGCCCCCATCGTGTCAAATGCAAGATTAAGTTATTGCCATTCAAGCTGCCTGTGTCGCTAGCCGGACCTCTAGGGCACCAGGAGCCAACTGCTGATTGCACTTGACTGGGACTTGTGTTATCATGGGGTTTTACTGAATTTTTAAAATTCTCATTTTATGAGTATGAAGCCCAACTTCCAGTTGGAACTGTTTCTGCTGAGTTCTCTTCCGCCTTCGTCTCCACTGCTTCTTCCAGTCTGGGGTGGGCTTGCAAACCACCACACGCTCTCATTGGGCTTACTTCTAAGCCAAGAGTAACTAGGTTAAAAATGAGGGTCAGAGGGTACTTCTAGGAAGAAAGTCAGGTATCGGCGCATGAACTTGATACTGTCTGTTTTGTGTGTTCAGAGGTCTTTTTTGCTTACTTCCTGGTTCATAGATGAGGCTGCCTGATATTGGGTCTGAAGAATTGAGGTATTATCATCACCTGAATAAATTCTATCTGCTTTGGAATGTATTTTTTTTTTTTTAATAAATTGTCCCTGGAAACTTCCTTAAGTTGGACTTAGAAGAATTTTTTCAGCAAATACATATTAGGTGACTACTCTGCCAGGCACAATGGGTGCAGAGGGGCAGCCCAACCAGCATGGGATTCAGAGCTGAGTACACAGCTCAGCATGGTGAACAGTTATCCAAAAATCCATTCATTCATTCCTCAAGAAATATTTAATAAGCACCAGTGTGCAACAAGCATTGTTCTAGGAACTTCACTTAATTAAATCCTCTATCTTCAAAATTACAATGCAAGGTAGGTCTAATTATCCCCACTTGAAAGATGAAAAGACTGAGGGTCAGAATGGTGAAGTCACTTGTTCAAGATCACACCTCCAGGAAGCGGTGGAGCTGGGCCTGAGCTCTCGACACTGCCCCTCCCTCCTGCCACTCCCTGCCACCCCCACCCCCACTACAGAGCTTCCAACCCCCCCAAGAAAGGTTTTCGTAACTGCTCTCTAAGAACCTTGCATCGAGCACTTGGCTCTGCCTGGCTTCGGGAGCTGCGAGACGGGTATTTCATTAAGCTCTTTGCAAACTTGCATGGTTCCACCCTTGAGAGATACCTAAGCTCCAGCCTCCCATGACAGAGGGGAAACCCAGCAGCTATGGGGCCCTGGTGACGCTGGCCTGGTGCCAGCTGTTCCTAGTCCCAGGGAAAGCTGGGCCTGGTCGTGAGGACTGAGGGCTGGCAAGGATGGAAGGCAGGGGGAGGGCCGGTGGTTATCAGGACCGAGGGGTGCGTAAACCTGCCGGGGAGGAGTGCTTCGCCCCTAGGAACACCTGCATTCTCTCCTGGTTTCGTGGGAAGTAGAGACCTTGGGGCCACAGACCTTACCCTGTCCCCTCTCAGCTGGGGTACCTGGGACATGCTACATCATCTCTCTGTTCCTCAGTCTCCTCATTTATAAAATGGGGATGATAAGCCCTACCCATGAAGATGGAACGAAATCGTGTCCTACTGTACTCAACATACGATTATCCAGGGGTATGAAAGTTCACCTCCCAGCCTGTGCTCATGGCAGACATCACTAACAGATCACAGAACCCTTCCCCACCAACCAAACCCACTGACAGCTTCGCGGGCCTGCTCAAGGCAGCGTCCCAGGCACCCAGCTCAAGTGGATCAGAGGTGACATGTGTCCCAGTAACCTCTTACAAAGCTGGTCTAAAACAAGCATTTTATTGTATCTCATGATTCTGTGGGCTGGGAATCCAGGCAGGGTAGTCTGGGCAATGCTTTGGCTTCACGTGGTGTTGACTGAGGTCACCTGGTGGCATTCAGCCAGGCTCCCCTGAAGGGCCCTCAGCTTTATTCACAGCTTGGTGGGGACTACGGCAAGGCTGGGGCCACCTGAGCCTTCTTTGTCTCCATGTGGTCTCATCGGCAAGGCAGCCAGCCTTCTCACCTGCGCTCAGGCTCCAAATGACGGGCACTGGAGCCGCAGTCCCAGGGCCCAGCCTGCCGTCACTTCTGCTGCGTTCTGTCGTTGGGCTGGTGGGAGGCGCGTCAGAGAATCTGTATCCATCTTTAGTCGCTGCAGCGTGCGAGTTGCAGCACGTCCGCCCCTAGAACAGTCAGCAAATGCCAGGGCGCTTCTCGTCCTGGGCACCCACCGTCCCCATCTGCATTTATTCCGAGGCTTCTTAGTGCCACACCCTGTGGCGGGTACAGAAATAAGCAGTACTTGGTTCCTGCCTGCCAGGCGCTCACTGACGGTCTGAGAAAATGGGCCATGTTCCAGAAAGAACTAAAAACAGGGCCAAGGGGCTTAGCCCAGGGACAGAGAGACATGGGGAGAGAGAGACAGAGCCTTCGCAGGCTTCCATGTGGGGACAGGGTCGGGGCAGGTGGCGTCTAAGCTGCATTTTAAAGAGGGCTATCACTTACAGCTGGAGTCATGCATTCGCTGAGCATTTATTAGGTGCCTACTGTGTGCCAGGGACCATCTTTGGCCAGAGCAGAGTCCCGGGCACTGACCATTCTGGTTGGGGAAGGAAGTCGGTAAACAGACAGCAGAGGTTTCGATGGCGATAAGCCTGGGAAGGCAATGAAGTGGGACAAAGGACAAGAGCAGCTGGGGTCGGGGGAAGCGTGCAGGTGGGGAGCCAGGCGAGGCTCCAGGGAGGGGCCTGGGAGCAGGGGTGTGATCGGCGGGAAGACACCGGCCTGGTGGGCGCCGAGGCCCCACACGCCAGGCAGGGTCCCCGAGTGCCAAGGCCGGGAGGTGGCGGTGGTCGGAATTCTGTCTGAAGACTGAGGCCAGTGAGGATGGCGCTGCCAGGAGAGGGGAAGGGAGGTTCGGGGGTGGGGGGAGGGTCCGTGGAGACCCCAGCATGGGGTGTGCACGGGACTCGAGCTACGCTGAAGGATGGGAGGGCTGGGGTGGGGTCAGGAGGCCAGGGAGGAGGCTGCTGCCATGTCTGGGGAAGCCTTGGGCTGCATGGCTGGGTGGGGGTGGTTTGGAGGTAGAGCCAAGCATGTGCTGATGGGCAGTGTGGGGTGCGGGGTGTGGAGCTGACTGGACTGGGTGCCATTTTCTGCGATGAGGAGGACGGGGAGCAGGAACTGAGCCTGCGTCAGGTCGCATTTTTGTCATTTGAACTTTAGCTTCAATTTATCAAGCACCTATTATAAATGAGACATGGCACTTTATGACAATTGTCCCTTAGAAATGTCACCGGTGAGACAGGCTTACTTATGCCCACTTCACAGCCAAGGAAACCAAGGCTCGGGTGGCTCCTGCGTGGTCCCATGGCGGGCAGCAGGGGGGCGTGACCCCCGGGTCTGGCCAGTCCCTTGCCATATTCTAAATACCAGCAGGTGGTATTTAGTATCAGCCAGGGGCCATGGGAACCACCGCTCTCTGGGGACATTTGGCAATGTCTGGGGACATTTCTGGTTGTCACACTAGAGGGGGGCAGCTGGCTTCAAGTGGGTGAAGCCTGAGATGCCGCTAGACATCCTGCAGCATTCAGGACAGTCCCCCAAGAGAAAGAGTTACCCTGTCCCAAGTGTTAGGGGTAACAAGTTTGAGAAACCCTGGCACAGGTCGGCCAAGAGAGGCCAAGAACAGTGTGGGGGGGCGGGGGAGGGGGGTGTGGGAACGTGCAAAGGCACTGGGGCCAGAGAGCCGGAGCCACACATGGGGAGGAGAATTGCAGGCTGGCCAAGGGAGCACGTGCTCCTATGGAGTGTGCAGAGAGAGCTGGGGGGCGGGGAGTCCAGATCCCAACAGGGCTGCTGCCCTCTGCGGGCAACAGGAGTCCAGAGGGTCTAAGCCAAGGGCCGGGGCAGGATGGGAGTGCGTGCTTCCCTACCACACCTGCTTTCAGGAGAACAGCTGTTAAACTCCCTTCTACTGAGGGATAAATGACAGAAGAGTGTACTGGTGACCCTTCCCTGCCCTCTCTCTATTTTAACCAGGGCAAAGTCTTAAGCCAAAGAAATGAAGCAGTAATGGTGGAATTTCAGGCACTATCATGACAGGTCTCGGGGGAGAAGTGCGCCAGCCACACTCGGCCAGGGCTGAGGAGGTCAGAGGCCGGGACTGGATTCAGGAAACCCAGGTGAGGAAGTGCTGCTGTTTTTTCATCAGCCAACACCCACAGACCTGTGAGGGGGTTCTGCTGGACCCGAGCACCCCCGGGCACTCAGGGATTAGGAGGCAATCGGTGGAGCTGGCACCCGAACTCAGGCAGTGCCCGTCTGGGGCTGCATTCTTTATCTTGGCCAAGTCCAGGGAAAGGACCAGAACTGTTCTCATTTATTGAGCACTTACTATTTTCTGGCATTATTCTAAGCTTTGCATATATTAACTCATTCATGCCCCATGACAAACCCGTCAGGGAGGACCGTTATCACCCCCATTTTACAGGTTAGAAGATTGAGGCACAGAGAGGGAGGTAACTTGCCTGAGGTGCAGTAAGTGTAGGAGGTGGCTCAGGCCTAGGCCGTCCTGCCGGACAGCCGCATCTTTGCCATCGTTCTGAGCGGCTAGAAGGCCAGGGCTTCGTGGCAGGGAGGAGGGGGGCCCACCCCCTGCGTCCCTCCGTTCCCAGCACAGCCCTTCTGCTCTCACGCTGGGAGATTAGCGCACTGAGGATCTGAGACACCAGGGACAGGGAGGGCGCTGGGGAGGGACCAAGGAAGAAAATACAGGACACATTCTTGGCTTGAGGCCAGTGGTGAAAGTTAAAGAAAAGACCAAAAAAATACTCTTTTGGGGGCCTGGTGCTGTTTTGCAAGGTGTAGCCTTTCTCCTCGACTGTATTTGCTTTGCCAAACTGGAACGCTTTTCTGAAATACAGCAGCCCAGGGGGCCCGAGGCTGTTTGCCAGGGGAACAGAGCCAGGGCAGGAGGGGGCGGTGGAGGCCCCGGCATCTCCCTAGGGGCCCACCTCGCTGCCTGCTCCAGGGAGAGCAAGCAAGGTAGAAAGAGCACTGGGCTGGGAGTCAGCAGGCAGGTGACTCCCTGGCCTGACTCTGGATGACTCCCAAATTCGTGCCTCTCTGGGCCCTCTGCCCCTGCCCCCAGTGGGATTTATATATCCACCTGCCCACTCTATGGGGCCTTTTGGATGTCTCTTTAACATCTCAAACTTAACAAGTCCCCAAGTCAGACTCTGACCGTCACTCCTTTATACCTGTTTATCCCCCTACCCCAGTACAAGGCGGCTCCATCCCTCCAGGAGCCCAGGACAAATCCCCAGGAATTGCCCTGGATTCCTCTTCTGTCCCCCGAGCCCCACACCGGTCCATCGGCAGTTCCCAGGGGCCTAGCGTCAAAATATATCCCGCAGCTGACCCCCCTTGCCACCAATCACTTCTAACCTGCCACCCTGTCCACCTTGCCCCTATACAGTCCTGCACACAGTGGCCAGAGTGGTATTTTAAGAATGCAAATCAGATTGTATGACTCCTCTGCTCAGAACTTTCCACCGGCTTCCCGTCACACTAGGCATAAAGGCCACTCTTCTCACCACGGCTCTGCTGTCTGCTCTGGCCCCTGCCCGCTTCCCTTCCGCATCGGCCCCCACTGCCAGCCTGGCTCACTACGCACTAGGCATCCGGGCTTCTGTCTGTGCTTCTGCATTGATCGTCTCCCCTCCCTGGAACGCTCTCCCTCCAGAACTTCCCATGGCCCCCTCCTTTCCATCATTCATGTCTCATCTCAAATGTCATCTCCTCAGACAGTCCCTCTCTGACCACTATGGTCAATCACTCCCTGTCCCTTTTTGCCTTTTCTTTGCATTTTATATTCTGAGATTATTGAGTTTACCTGTTGTCTTTCTCCTGTAGAATGTCTACTCCTTGAGATCAAGGATTTAATCTCTCTTTCACTGCTGTGACCTCGGAGCTGAGGACAGTGGCCTGCACACAGCAGGCGCGCAGCACGTTTTGTTCTTTAGGTGCGTGAATATGCTTGTGGGGGTCGCCGTGAGCCAGTCATGGGCACTGTCTGCCCCCAGTGCTCTCGCGTGTACAGTGAGGCCCCTCACCTGCGTGGGCCCATCCACCTCTGACATTGTCTCTAAGTCTCTTATTGTTTGGAATTGTAGAAGTCCAGATAAAAGATTTGGCAATAGATGCAAAAAAAAAGATCAAAAAAGACTTTTCTGAAGATAGTAGAGGAAGGGTTTGAGCCCCAGGTGACTCGGGCGTGAGTGTTGGAGGGAGGCTGGAATAGGGAGAGCGGAGTCCACGTGCTGTACCCTAACCCTCTACCTGCTGAACAATCTTAGACAAAGGAATTGGCCTCTGGAAGCCTCAGTTTCCTCTTCTGTAAATAGCTATGGTTGCCCACGCCCTGCTTACTTTGCAGGGTTTCAGGGAGGATCAAACAAGATACACTAAATGGGTTAGGAGTTTACGAACAAGTATACGGTAAAAACAACCAAACAAAAACATTTGACAAATCTTTACCGAGTGTCTGGGGGCCAGACACAGCTCTGGGGCCTGAGGGTGCCGTGGGGAGTGACCTTGGCCTTCAAGGAGGAGGGTAACACACAGACAGGTGGCCAGAGGGAGGGAGGCGTGCACAGAGCAGGTCTGGCGTCCCCTGAGAGCCTCGCCTGCGTGGTGGGTCGGGGGAGGGCGTCCCTGGGGAAGTGCCGTCTGGACAGAAGGTGCGGAAGAAGCAGGAGTTAAGTAGGGGAAGGGAGACGAGGGCTGGGAAGGGTGTTCCAGGTGGCGGATACGGTTCATGCAAAGGCCTGAGATGGGAAGGAACACGGAGAGGCAAAGATAGCTGGTTTGGCTGCAGAGGTTGAGGGGGAACAGCTCAGAGGAGCTGGCGAGGTCTGCAGGGACGAGATCCTGCCAGGCCTCAGAGGGCAGGGGAAGATTCTGTCCTAACGGGGGTGTGACCCCCGAAGGTCTTCTGTGGGGTACGGTGGAGGTAATGACCTAACCCAATTTGTATTTTGAAAAAGGCAACTCTGGCTGTTGTGGGGACAGAAGACTGGAGGGCAGCAAGGTGGATGTGGGCAGACAGCTCAGAGACTACTGCACTCGTCCTAGCAAAAGCCAGTGATGCTGAAATGGGATAGAACTTGCACACGCTACGTTCAAGAGGGTGATTTCTGAGGGACTGATTGGCAATCTGTAGCAAAATGGCAAATGTATAGACACCTCAATAGAGCGGCTCTGCTTCTACGAATCAATCCTACAGAAATGCTGGACAAAAGCTCAAAGATCTGTGTACAAGATGTTCGTGTATCATTGTTTAAAATAGTAAAAATTAGGAGCAAAAAAAAAATGTACATTAACGAGGGGCTTATTAAATGACTTTGACAGAACCACACAGTGGAACACTATGCAGCTGATAAAACAATGAATTAAATTCACGTGCACTGAGGGAGAAAAACAGACATGACACGTTGCCTGGCGAGAAAACAGACTATAGAGCTGCATGAACATTATCAAGCCATTTATTAATATTTTTAAAATATACATCCTCCTTGTGCTTCTGTGTACATTAAAAGGCTGGAAGACTGCACCCTGCTATAACCAGTGGCAATCTCTGGAGTAAAAGAATACATAAACACTTCCACTTTCTCTGTATTGTTTGAATTATTTTTTTTACAGTAGACATGTATTTTTCAGAAAAACAGATATTTCTTTTAAAATATTAGATGCTATAACTAAGATGTGATTTAGTCTGTTTAGGCTGCTACAACAAAGTGCCATAAACCAGGCGGCTTATAAACAACAGAAATTTATACCTGACGGTTCTGGAGGCTGGGAAGTCCAAGACCGAGGAGCCGGCAGGTTCAGCGTCTGGGGAGGACCCGGCTTTCTGGTTTATAGATGGTGCCTTCTCCCTGTGTCCTCATGTGGTGGAAGGGACAAGAGAGTTCTCTGGGGCCTCTTTTATGAGGGCACTAATCCCATTCATAAGGATTAAACCCTCATGACCTAATCGCCTTCAAATGCCCCTCACCTCCTAATATCATCACCTTGGTAACTGGGTTTCCACATATGAATTCTGGGGGGACGTGAGCATTCAGACCACGGCAAGATGGCTTCATCCATCAACCAACCGCTACCACCACTACCCCACCAGCCTTCCACCCCCTCCTCCATAACCATCGCCACCTCCTTCACCCAAGCAACAATCGGGACAGCAGAGTGCCTATGAGCACAGATTTTAGAACAACACTGTCTAATAGAAATTCTATATGAGCCACATACATAATTTTAAATTTTCTTATAGTCACATCAAAAAGTAAAAAGGCAGGAGTGAAATTAATTTTAATAATATATTTCATTGAACTCAAGATATCACTAATATTTTTACCATGTAATTAACACAAAAATACTAATGTGCTATTTTACATTGTTCTCATCATACCAAGTGTTCAAAACCTGGTGTGAATGACACACTTACAGCACATCTCAAGACATTTCCAATGCTCGATGGCCACCATGCTGGCTGTGTGTCTGTGGACAAGTTTCTTAACCCCTCTGGACTCAACTTTAGTTGGGAATGAGAGCAGAGTTGTTGGGAGGCTAAAATGAGCTAACGTGTGCACAGTGTTTACTCCAGTGCCAGGCACATAGGCGGTGCTTTCTAGTGTTAGCTGCTGTTATTCTTCCAGAAACCTGGAAAATTTCAGAAGTTCTGGCTTTGCAGGGGGAAACCATCCAAAGAGAGGGAGTACCGTAAGGGCTGGTGTAGCCAGAGGGGCTTCGGAAGTCATGCAGGAGAAGGGAATCTGGCCAGACCTTGCAGCTCAGGCAGCACTTGCAAGGAAAAGGAAAGTGGAGACTGCTTTGTGGAGGGGGTGGAGGGAGCAGGGGTGGGGTAGACACTTGTCTGGTTAAGAGAGAGGGTGTTGGTTGAGGAGAGAGGGAGGAAATGGGCAGGGACAGATAATGGGGGCGAGTCCTAAAAGCAGGGACCCCGGCAATCATGTCCTCCAGCACGCCCCTCTGACACATGGGAACGCCGAGGCCCGGCAGGGAAAGTGACTTGCCCAGGGAGCCAGCCACACGTGCTGCCCCTTGTTCACCGACCGAGCACCGAGTCCACCTAGCCCTCTGCCTCTGAGCAAGGTGAGAGGGGCAGGCATGCTTCTCTCCATGCAGAAGAAACCTGTTGGTCCCACAGGCCCATCCCAGGGTCTGAACAGCCCCAGAGAATTGTAAATATTCCTTAAATGGAAACCAAATCTCTCTTGCTGCAGTTAATAATGAATGCACCTCTTTGCAAGGTGGGCAAAGAAACAGGCCTCCAGGCTGCAAGGACCCCCGCTGGACCAGGGGAAGGCAGGAGTTTATGCCAAGGATTCAGTTGCCTCCATTCCCTGGTCAGTAATTAACCGAGTCAGCAATAAACATACTGGGGCCATTAGCTGGGAGCATGCTATGCACACATAACTTCTCCGGGGATCACCCAAAATGTTTGCTCCAGAGAGTGTGCAGCAAGTCTGGACAGCCTGGCCCCCTCCCCAGGTGACTGGTCTTGAGACAGGTGCTACCCTGGAAAGAGGACCCATGGCCACCCATTGCAAAAGCCATCCACAAGGACTGTTGCCTGCTTTTGTCATTTGGAATAAGCTATTCCTAATTTTCTGTCCAGTGCACGTTCTTTCCAGAGTCCTTCTCACAATGGGCATAGGCCATTTAAAAAATTGTTTTTGTCAATGAAATCACAAAACAAATAATATTTGTTATAAACAACACAAATAATTTTATGATTAATTATTACTATTAATTTACTTTTAACTTGATTATGATTCACTCTTTCAGATGGTCTATGAGTCTTTTAAAGAGCTCTCTTAGTTCACTATAATGACTCAGCTCTGGTGGAGACCAAACCAGGAGCTCTGTACGTGTGACTGGCTAGTGCAAGGCACATCCACGTTCTTACTGGGCAGCCCGCACAGGATCAGAACACTGCTGAGTTCTAACTGGACAAACAGCTGGGGATCTGAATATTGACACATTCTGATTGGGTAACAGCTAAGGATTAGGAAATTGTTGGGTTCTGATTGGCTGATAAGTAGAGACCAGGACATTGCCGAGCTTTAATTGGATGACCCATACAGGAACAGTCCACTGCTAAATTCTGATTGGCTAAATGTACTTGTGTCCAGGTATCGCAGTATCAGTTCCTGAGGTATCCGTGCATGATGGCATATTGCAGAAACCAATCTAACAGCAACTTCAAGCTGCTCATGGTTATATTTCTTATGACATGTGCCAGTTTTGTTGCCCTAATTAATATCTAACAAGGTCTAGAAAGATGGATGTAGCAGGTGGAAAGTCCCAAATCTATATTGTCTTCCTCAAAGAAATAGCCCACAATTTTGTTGATAATTAACCAAACTGTCCTTTCTGATAAGAGCTCCCATTTGTAGGGCTATTACCACATGCCAGGGGCTGTGTCACATGCATTATCTCATTTAATCCTGCAAACCTGGGAAGGCCCGAAGCTTGCCCACAGGCACTTGGCTAGGGAGAATCTGAGTTGGGATTTGCATTCAGATCTGCCTGATTTTAAAATCCACATTCTGATCTTTACTTGGAGCTGATCCTCAGTCTGCAGTGACCAGAAGGCAGGAGGGGTGTTTACTGTGGTCCAGTCAGGGCCAGCACTCAGCCCCGGTGCAGCCACAAAGTGGCAGACACTGGAACACTTCCAAACGGCTGGCACACGGTTGCTGTCTCTCAACACCCTCCTTAATTCTCCAGCAATACTGTCCTCTACCCTCCCCACAATCCAGCGAGAAAAGGGCTACTGCCCAGCCCATTAGTCTCTAATACATTGGTCAGTGTCTGTGCCATGTGGGCTAATAAATATTTTGAATATCACTCTACATAATTCAGGATCTACAGCTTGGCAGGTTATGGTAAATTAACCCACCCAAATGACTAGATAGTCTTCCTTCCTTCTAGAGAAATACTCATCAAAACCAGTTGTTTTGAGAATTTGCCGATATCTAGCACATAAAGTCTGACTTAGAGTAAGCCCTCAGTCCACGGAAGTGTGTTGTGTTATTCTAAGTCATTGCTAAGGTAGGTCTGCCCTTTCTGGAATATTCTGTATCCCAGCATGTCTCAAAAGGTGCTCAGTAACACACTAGAGCCGAGAGATGCTCCACTATAAAAATGTTTTGAGGTCAGGTGAATTTGGGGAACTGCAGATGCTTGGAGATGTCAACGTGCATTAACTATTAAAGGATCTGAGAAGAGCTTCAGTGAAGACATCGGATGAGCATCATTTAATCTCTAAATGCTGTGGTCCCCAATCTATCTGACCACAGGACTCTCTTGTCCTGGTAGGACAGATAGGAGGACGGGCAAACATTAGTAGGCATCCTCCACAGTTCACTTTGGAAACACCTGTTCCTAGCCCAAACCAAAATAGGAGTATCAAGTAAGTAATGGGTGCATGGGTGCACGCGCGCGCGCGCGTGTGTGTGTGTGTGTGTGTGTTTCATCTGCAAACTGGTTCTGAGGGCCATTTCCAAAGAGGGACTCAGCTGTCGTGTGTCAGCTCACGTGTGTGAGTTACCACCTCCTCCCCTCACAGGGGACTCGATGAAGCCAGGCAGTGCGGGTGGAGTCCACCGAGAAGGCTTCCTGCAGGGAGGGAGTGTGGAGCCAGCTAAAGAGCAGGGGTGGGGCCCGGGTGGGCAGAAAGGAGGGTGGAGGTGAAAATGCCACACCCCTGGGACACTTGGCACCTTCCAAACATGCCATGCCCTGTCAAAGCCAGCTGTTGGCTTTCCGCCCTGGCCTCCAGCTCTCCTTCTCCTTCCTTCCCCGCCCCCCCCCCCCCCAGCTCTAGAACCATCTCCTGAGTCGGCTCTGGGCTTCCTGCTGGAGGGTCAGACCCCTTCCTGCTCAGGTAAAGGCAGGCCAGCTTTGGGACTCTGGGGTCCCCTCCTGCCTTTGTCTGGGGCAAGGACTGGGACTCACTGCCAATGCACAGGCCAAAAGGAACAGAGTGTGAGGACGAGTCTCTGTTTGCCCAGCCCTGGGGTTGACCCTGAGACCCAGCCCTCGCACCCACAGCCACTTCCCCATAAGGTGCACGGGGCTGAGGGAGGTTGCTCCAGGAGTGGGGACCAAGCAGACTCAGGCTGCAGGTAGGACCCACAGGATGCCCAGGAGCCAGGTGGGGGACTGAGAGGTGAGCCAGGAGCAGCAGGGGGTGGGGAGGCCCGGTGAGCCCAGGCGCCGGGCGGGCTCCTCCACCCCAGCCAGGGAGCGGTCTGGATGCCTCCCTCCCTCTCAGCTGACAGGGCAGGGCCAGGCGAGCGTGCAGGGACCTGGAACCGAAACTCGGCAAAGAGTGCGCACCCCAGGGACCCTCACCCTGCAGGCCTCCAGCTGCCCTGGAGCCTGCTCCGCCCCAGGGCTGTGCCTCCCAGAAAGGGGCTGATGGGGAAGGCACAAAGCAATGGGTCTGGGGTCTGTTTACTGAGTATCTGCTGTTTTGGGCCCTGAGCTTCGTTCTAGAAATACCCTGGGGACCCAAACCAGAGGTGGCTTCTTGCAGGCTGTGTGGCCTCGGCCAAGTCTCTCCACCTCCCGGAGCCTCAGCTGCCTCGTCTGTAATGAGGGCCCCTGACTCTCCGCTGGCTGGGTTGCTCCGAGGATTAACTGGCCTAAGCCTGCTCTGTAAGGTGTGCGACACCCTGCAAAGAGTAGGCACTCGGTAAGGGTGATTACAGAGATGACAGGTGCTGTGCGGAACAAAGCTCCCGTCGCAGAAGGCTGCTGTGCCCGGGTCTGCCCTCGGCCTGTTTCTAGACCTCTGGATGACCTGCCCATCTCTGGGCCTCAGTTCCCTCCCCACTGAATTGGGGTACCAGTGCTGTGCTAGCCACTTCCTAGGATCAGATGACAAAGACTTTGCACCCATTAAAAAGAGCTCCCCTGGGGCAGAGAGGGACAGGCACAGCACTGATTTTCAAACTACAGGTCACTACCCGTGTGAGTCTTGAAAGCCACATGAAGCCAGAATTTTTTTTAATCAACTAGAGAAAACAATAGCAGAGAGCATTGCACACAGTAAGGACATGTTTTTACTTCATACAGTTTTTATTCTAGTTAAATCTTGACATATGTGTGTTTCCTAAGTCATGATGCAAAACACATTTCTGACTGTGAGGGGGACAGCTAAGAACACAAGCTCTGGGATCAGATGAGTTTGGAGTCGGAGAACCTGACTCTGCCCCTTACTAATGGAGTGACATCGGGCAAGATACTTTAGCTTTCTGTGCCTCAGTTTCCCCTGATAGATATAACACCTACCTCACTCATTAGGGCTGTTGGGAGGATTAAACCAAGTGCCTAGAACAGTATCCAGCACAAGGCTCAGCGAGTGTCACCACAAGACCTCAGAGGAGGTGGCCTCTGTGCGTGGGGCAGGAGTCTGCAGCCCCCTCCCCGGGGAATAAGGCTGTTCTGGCCCCGCCCCCCACCCCTGGTTTTGCAGACGAGAAGAGTAAGGCCCTGAAACCGGAAGTGACTTGTCCAGTTGCTGAGAAAATGGGCTGGAGCTTTTGCCTCCCAGGCAGGGCTCTTCCATCTCTTCCTGCCTCTGGGGGTCGAGAGAGTATTTGACTCTGTGGCGTTCTCATCTGTAAAATGGGGACAGCTGACCTCGTGGGGTTGCCTGAATGGGATCCTGCGTGCCAAGCGCCTAGCACAGTGCCTGGCACAGAGTGAGTCTAAATAAATGCTAGCTGGGTTTTCTCACGATACACCGTTCAGCTAAAAAGGCAGGTTATAAAACAACCCGTACGGTACGAGCTCGTTTTGTAGAGGAAACTAGAAGGCGTGTGGCCCGTGCACCGAGAGAGGAGTTCGCAGTGATTGTTTCCAGGTGGTGGGGCTGCAGGTACGCCTGCGCTTTTTGTTCGTTAAGGCTACAGTTTCTAGTTCGAACTATTCTACGGCTCGTGTGTATTGCTTTTACATGAAGGAAAAAAAGAGATATTTTTATCAACATAAATAAGAACTCCCACCCACCTGGGCTGACTCATGCGACGTCCCTAGGCCAGTGCGTGGGCTGGCCCCACGCCGCCTCCCACCGAAAACCACCAGGTGTGTCATTGCGGTTTGGGGCCCCAGAACACCGAGAAGCAGCCTGCTTTTCATTTTCTTCTTCTTGTTTGTTCACAGTGACAGCTGATGACCTGCTGGTGGCATTCTGTATAACAAACACATGCCAGAGATTGCAGATTTCATATATGGGGGAGGGGGTGGCAAAAGCATGCTGGGGGTCACCGAGCAGTAAGTCCCGGCCTCTCTTTTATACAAAACCTGGGCTGGGAGTGGAGAGAGAGAAAGCTTGGGGACAGACAGTCCCTAGGCTTTGGACGCCAAACCGAGAGGGAGAATGAAGGGACGGGGCACCTGGCAGGCGGGGTGGGCCGGGCAGGAGGGCATGGGGAAGGGGAGGAGGTGGCTCAGAGGCTGCTCCCTCCGCCGACTGGCCCCCTTCCAGGGCCTTCCCATGAGGTCGCCTCATCCTAACAGGTGTGTGTGTGGGCACCTGTGCACTGGAGGTGACAGAGGAGGCAGGACAGAGATGATATTTGGCCAAGAAAGGGGGATTGGGGCCGTAGAGGGCTGGGGAGCCCACGTGGAACGGTGGGTGTGGGGAAAGATGGATCCAAGATGGACCCTTCCGAAAAGTCATACGCTTGTGTGAGGCTGTGGCTTCCTGGGTCTCCACAGGCATCCAGAAATCTGTCCCCTGACCAGCACCCTTGTCGCCTAGCCTCGATCGCAGAGGATAGGTATCCTGTGACAGACGGTACTGCCCTCACCCAACTGAACGTTGTCCCGTGCTCGTCCATCTTGGCCCAGCCTGTGCTGGGAAAGACGGCGCCCGGTGCGTGCCAGACGATGATGAGTGTGGTCTGAGTGGCGACTGACTCACCTGTGCCTGCGGCTCAGGAGACCCACCTCCAGGTTCCCCTCCAGCCCGCCCGTGACCCACTTGGCACAGCGTGGAGCAGGTGCCTGCCTTTGGTTCCGTCCGCACAGCAGGGCTAGTGGTGCCCACCTGCGTCTCCGAAGAGGAGGACTGCAGCAAGGGCCTCTGCAGAGCTGAGGGGAAGAGAGGGGACGCAGGACACCTACTCCAAAGGGCACGGCCTGCAAGGGGAAGGCTGTCCCACGTGCCTCGTTGCTTTGGGGAAAGCAGCAGCAGCTGGGAGGCTGGACAGGAAGGAGAGGTTGGCCGGGGGCCTGGGGCTGCCTGATTCAGTGGCTTGGCGTGAGTCTGCAAGCAGGAGGAGGCCAGGAACCGGATCGGGGACGAGAGGACCAGACCCAGTGAAGGACGCTGAGACACTTATTTGGGAGGAGTCAGGAGCTCAGTTGACTGTACCAGGAAGAAGGGTCGGGCTGCAGCCAGGACAATCAGCAGGGGACATTGCTGCAGGGAAAACTGCTCCCCGCTTCCTGGACCTCTGCCGGCAAGACAGAATAAATGTCAATAGCGCCTCCTGCTGGACAGCCCTGACGTTACAGTGTCTGTCAGGCCAGAAACAGCAAGAGGGATAGATTCTAGAATGTTCAAGCTGGAATAACACAGTTCAGAAACAACAACAACTGCTACTGCTGCTGCTGCTTTTATTGATTAAGTGTTTACTGTGTCCTGGGCAATGTGCTAAGTATTATATCTTCTTGGGTGATCTCATTTAATCTTCACAACAGCCCTATGAGATAGGAACTATTATTAATCACATTTTTTAGTTGAGGAAACGGAGGGAGGGAGGATTGGTTGGTAGCATGACAAGCTTTCCAGACCAGGTTTCTCTGACTTGGAAGCCCACGATGTTAAGTACGTTCTTGGGCTTCCCATCACATCCGAGGTGAAGGAGAGCTTTCCTCTTTGTATTGTTTTACTTGATTGATAGAGGCTGCCTAGAGGTCTGAGTTGAGAGGATCTTGAGTGCTGTGATGAACTGGTGATGTCTGCCAAGGGTCCTGGAATGGATGTGGCCATATGTCTGTCAGCTACATTTTCATCTCTGATCTAGTCCAATTTATTGTCTATTGTGATGTTTATGGGATCCTGAAAAAGGATCATGGCTCAGTCCTCTGACTTCCATTTTCACACATTCACTCAGTGACCTAAAAGGCATCTCACATTTGTGAGCTCCTGGGTTGCACATCCAAACCCATCCTCCCGCCATCTTCCCCACTACATAAATGGTATCACTGGTCTCCATTGGCTCAAGACAAAACCTTCGTATCATCCTTGACCCTCTTTTCCTCCAATCTTTCAATGAATCTCATGGGTCCTACCTCTGAAATATATCCAGAATCCAACCGCTTCTTACCTTTGTCCTCCCTGGACTAATGTAACAGCCACCAAACCAGTCTTACTCCCTGTTCCCTTGCCCCCTGCAGTCTCAACACAGCGGACATCCTTAGTCTTCTCAGTTTTTCAAAGCCCTTTTGCATGGGTTATACACACACACACACACACACACACAGAGTAAAGCAGAGCAGGAAACTGTCACTCCCATTTGACAGATGAGAAAAATTGAGAGTCAGAATTGTGATGCAATTGGCCCAATGACACACGACGGTGAAGCTGCAGTCAGTCCCAGGGTCTTACCGAGACCCTTTGCTATCTTGGACATGCCCCTCTGACTCCAAGAGCTTCCTATGGGCACCTCTGAGGGCTGCCTGAGAGGCTGCAGGAGGTCAGGTACAGAGAATGTCAAGGAAGCTGGAAAGAGTCTTCTGTATGCTTTGGAGGGCTCCATTCCAAGGGTGGAAAAATGAATGTCTTGGGCCCATGCATACTCTAGCAGTCTGGGTCACTGTCCTTTGGCATGTGGTGCCCCCTGGTGTTCACTCTTAGAAAATACAGCTGAGTGTCTAAGCAAGGTATGGAGAGAGGGCGGGGCTTTTGAGGAGAGGGGCGGGGCTTTTGGAGAGAGGGGCGGGGCTTTCACTGCACAGGAGGTGCCTGGGGGCTCTTCTGACCGACATCTCAAAGGAGTTCCCTCCCAGCAGGGCTCTTTCGTACCTTAGAGACCAGGTCGATGAGGTCCACATTGCTCCTTTCAGAGGTTTACCAATCCACACCTGCTAATGGTAACCCAATTGGTGCAGCAGTCATCTTAAAAAAATCAAAATTTCAAAAAAAAAAATTCAAATGACATGTTCATGATATAATGCAAAATGACAAATTAGTACTAAATATGCATATAAAATACTACCTGGCCGGGCGCGGTGGCTCACGCCTGTAATCCTAGCACTCTGGGAGGCCGAGGCGGGTGTATTGCTCGAGGTCAGGAGTTCAAACCAGCTTGAGCAAGAGTGAGACCCCTTCTCTACTATAAATAGAAAGAAATTAATTGGCCAACTAATATGTACAGAAAAAATTAGCCGGGCATGGTGGAGCATGCCTGTAGTCCCAGCTACTCGGGAGGCTGAGGCAGGAGGATTGCTTGAGCCCAGGAGTTTGAGGTTGCTGTGACCTAGGCTGACGCCACAGCACTCACTCTAGCCTGGGCAACAAAGCGAGACTCTGTCTCAAAAAATAAAATAAAATACTATCTACTTAGAAAATATGCCCACAGGTGGCAGCAACGAGTCTCTCTGTGGAGAGGGAGTATGTTTTTATCCTTTATAATTTTCTATGTTTTCCAAATTTTCTGCACTGTGCATGTTTCACTTTTCTAAAGTAAAGTTTGGTAAAGGCAAAAGTAAGAATATGACCCTTTCCGTCTGTTTTCTTGTCCTTGTTGCCTGTGTCTGCTGCTCAGATTGTCCTCTCTGGAGCACTGTTTCGTGAGCAAGGGTTGAGTTAAAGATTTGGTGGGAACATGTGGGCATTTTACCCCTGCATGCATTTCAGAGTCCAGGAAGGGAGTGGAGGAGATTAACAGATTCCTTGGCGAAGGGGAAACCTTTGCTCTCAGAGACAGGGAACAGGGGACCCAAAAGAAAGCACAGGACCAAGATGCTTGGGCAGAGAGGGTAATACGGGGTGCAGAGAGATCATGTATGTGAGCATGCCCAGGACCACTGAGGTGACTGGTTGTGCCCAAGGTCACGCAGCAGATGGGGTGATGGTGTTCAGGTCACCTGACGCCAGTTCCTGAGTTCTTCCCCTACTCCAGCAAGCTGGTAGTTCCAGAAAACTCCCTTGGAAGTGCAAATTAGCACAACAGCAAGAAACCTCCATTGGCAAAACATTTTAAATTTGAAGAGATCAAAAGTTGACAAGGATGGGGCCTGGTATGGTGGGTGGCTCACAACTGTAATCCTAGCACTTTGGGAGGCTGAGGAGGCAGGAGAATTGCTTGGCCTTAGGAGTTCGAGACCAGCCAGAGAAAGAGTGAAACCCCGTCTCTACAAAAAACAGAAAAATTAACCAGGCATGGTGGTGTGCACCCGCAGTCCCAGCTACTCAGGAGGCCTAGGCAGGAGGATCACTTGAGGCCAGGAGTTGGAGTTTGCAGTGAACTATGATGACACCACTGCACTCTAGCCAGGGTGACAGAGAGAGACCCTGTCTCAAAAAAAAAAAAAAAAAAAAAAGAAAAAAAGAAAAGAAAAGAAAGAAAGAGTTGACAAGGATGTTGTGAAAAGAATATTCTCATGTGTTCTACTGGTAGGAATTAAATTGGTTCAGCCATCCTGGAGAGCAATTTGCAATATTCATTAAATTTTAAAATGCACACACCCTGCGACCCAGAAGATATATTATCTGCCCCAGAGATACACATGCTCAAGTTCACATAGGCTGAATACAAAGGCAATTATTGGGATGTTTTGTCATCATAAAAAACTGAAAACATTCTAAATATCCATCAACTGGAGAATAGTTAAATAAAATATGTCACACACACGAACCACAGAATACCTTACACAGCGAAATAAGCAGTCTCCATGTACTGATGTGGAAAGTTTAATTGAAGCCAGAAGCAGGTTCCAGACTGATAGAGCATGACTCAATTCATATAAAAACCACACATGGAGACCTACAATAGCATATATTTTCTAGGGACCCATAGACAAAGATTTGGAAAAATCTGCCTCACACAGGTAACTTTGGGCAGGGTGAGGAGAAAGAATTGGGGAATGGTGAATCAGTGCTGTTTTACTGTGTTATAAGGAAAATGTATTTGCCTATTGCTTGTGTTATTAAAAATTCATTATTAGAAAGATAAAGATAAAAGGAAGAGAAAGAACAAATTTACAAAAGAGAGGAGGCTCCCAGGAGGATGTAGCCCACAGAGGACTAGTGGCGGACAGGAGCAGAGACCCCACTGACATGCAGAAGCTTCCAGCTGTGACTCTGGGCTCCGGGCTGCAGGCACTGCCTCTGTTTTCCCAGAAGGACCGAGTGGGCCGCTGGGCTGGGGCAGGGTCTCGGCACACAGCGGTGTCTGTCCCAGCAGGCTTGGTATGCCTGGGACCCGCTGTCCTGGGACTTCCCCAGGCGTGGAAGAAGCAGATAAAGGCAGGTTTCGAAAGAGCCTGGCTGCCTTACAGGAAAGGGAGGGGAGGCTTTCGGAGAAGGACGGCCAGCCCTTCCCCTCCTCTCCCACTCCCTCTGCATCCCTGCCTGATCCCACAGGCAGCGCGATGCTCGGGAGTCCTCCACCCCAGGGCCTGGAGGGAGTGTCCCACCCCACCCACCGCACTGCACTGCAGGGGAGACGGAGGCCAGAAGCTAAGAAGGAAGGGGCCTTGCCCAAGGTCAAGGGCTGAACCAAGTTCTGAAATCAAGGGCTCTTTCCCAGGCTGTCATATGCTGGTGGGCTCACATCCCAGTTCCACCTCCCTCAAACTCTGTGCCCTTAGGAGCCTCCCCTTTAGGCAAAGTATAATTCACATCCCTCATATAAAATTCACCATTTTAAGTGTACAGTTTTTAATATATTCACAAAGGCATGCAACCATCACTACTAATTTGAGAACATTTTTATCGCCTGGAAAAGAAACTCCATGCTCACTAGCATTCCCCTTCCAATCACAGTTGACTCTTGAACAACACAGTTTGTGAACTTGGAGGGTCTACTTAGGTGCAGATTTTCTTTCGCCTCTTCCACCCTGAGATAGCAAGACCAACCCCTTCTCTTCCTCCACCTAATCAACATGAAGACAGGAGGATAATGACCTTTATGATGATCCACTTCTACTTAATGAATGGTAAGTATAATATATTTTCTCTTTCTTATGATTTTCTTAATTACATTTTCTCTTCTCTAGCTTACTTTATTGTCAAAATACAGTGTGTAATACATATAACATACCAAATATGCCTTAATCGCCTGTGTATGTAATCGCCTGTGTATGTAATCATTAAGGCTTCCAGTCAACAGTAGGCTATTAGTAGCTAAGCTTGGGGGAAGTCAAAGTTATATGTGAATTTTCAACTGCCCAGAGGAGTCATTACCCCTAACCCCTGTGTGGTTCAAGAGTCAACTGTACTTAGTAGTATCTCCATAGATTTGCCTATTCTGGAATTTTGTATAAATAAAATCATACAATATGTGGCCTTTTGTGTCTGGCTTCTTTGACTTGGCATAATGTTTTTTTAAAGTTCATACAGAATGTAGTGTACATCAGCACTCCATTCCTTTTCATTGCTGAATAGTATTCCATTGCATGGATATACAACAATTTGTTTATCTACTCATCAGTCAATGGAAAGTTGAGTTGCTTCCACTTCTCAGCTATATGAATAATGTTGCTAAGAACATTCAAATATAGTTTTTGAGTTGAACATATATTTTTAATTCTCTTTATTATATACCTAGGAATGGAATTGCTGGGTCATATGATAATTCTACATTTAACATTTTGAGAAACTGCGAAGTTGTTTTCTACAGCAGATGCACCATCTTACGTTCCCATTAGGTATGTTTCTTAAGCCCTCTGAACCTCATCTTCCCATTGGCAAAGCATCAATATTGATATTTACCTTATAGACTGGCTACAAGAATTAGATGAGATAAAATCAGGAAAGCAGTTAGCACATAGTAGGTGCTCAATAAATGGAAGTGATGATTATAATTAGAGAATCTATAACATTATGAACCTGTTCTTTTCAGTTCCCTTTGAATCTGAATGAGCACCTATTCTTCATTCTCCCCACTTGTTTACCTACTTCTTGAATTTCCCTAGGTGATTGTTTCAATTGAGATTACTCTGGAGCAAAATTCCTGCCACCTACACATGTGGGCACACGCGTGCACACACACACACACACACACACACACACACACACACACACACCATTTAATAGGGACCTAAGTAAGCTCGAGCTAAATGGAAAGGTAAAACTATCCTCCACCCTCATCATGCATGGTATGTTAGAGCTGGAATCGAATACTACAGTGGTTCTCAAAGTGGGGAACCCAGACTGGCAGCACCATCATCACCAGCATCACCTGGGAACCGGTTAAAATGCAAATCCTCAGGCCCCACCCCAGAACAAATGGAATCAGGGACGCTGGAGATGAGCCCTAGCAACCTGTGTCTTAACAAGCCCTCCAAGCGATTCTAATGCACACTAAAGCACCCAAATGACAGATGAGAAAACCGAGGCCCAGAGAAAGGATCTAACTTGCTCAAGGCCCCAGAGTGATAAAGAATGGGATCTCTGGAATCGTGTGGTCCTGGATGCACATTCCGGCTTCCCTACTTCCAACTGTGTGACGTTGGACATGACCCTTAACCTCCTTCACTTCAGCATCTTCATCTGTAAAATGGGAACAGTGCACGCCTCCCTCCCAGGGAGGCCACTCCACTCCACGGGAGGCAGCGTGGAGGCTGGCGCGCGGGCCTCCTGGCTCCCAGGCTGGTGCTCTTCCTCCAGGCGGTCACCCCTGCACCGTCTCTACGATGGAGGATCCTGAGGCTCTTGACATCGCAAAGGCGGCGTGCAGAGAAGGACTCCAGAGAGAGAGCTGGAAGACCAGGGGAAGTTACAGGGAGGTAGGTCAGGGTCGGGGTGGCGTTCCTAACCAGAATTGTTCCAAACCAGAATCGGCAACCCCAAAAGGTACTGAGATCTCGCCAGCGGAAGAGTCCACGCAGCATCTGCATGCCTGTCTTTGCAGAGTGTTGAGGAAGGGAGACTTTCAGGTGTGGATGATTTCTGAGGTCTCCTCAAACGTAACCTGGTAGGTGACACATGCTGTTTGTGTCCACAGCATGTATTCCTTTGGGGGGAACCACCCTTGCTCCATTCCCTGTGGTTGGAAGGGCTGTCAATCATGCTGCTTTCTCACCCAGCTCCCCAGGAGGCGGGCATACTCCCCAGACTGGCCAACCAGAGTAGCCCATCCTTCTGACCGCACCGCTTGGTTCAGGGAATGGCATGTGACCCAAGCCAGGCCAATCAGAATCTTTTTCTGCTAGAGCCCTCCCACAGCCACATCCACCTTTAAATTTACCAATCTGGGGAGTTTACAGAATTCCTTTTATGCTGAAGCCACTTGGCATCTCTGCTCTTACAACTGATACAGTCTTGGCCTGGCGCGGTAGCTCACGCCTGTAATCCGAGCACTCTGGGAGAACGAGGCAGGAGGATCACTTGAGCTCAGCTAGTTCGAGACCAGCCTGAGCAAGAGTGAGACCCCCGTTTCTACCAAAAAGAAGAAAAAACCCCAGCTGGGCATGGTGGCGCATGCCTGTAGTCCCAGCTACTCAGGAGGCTGAGGCAGGAAGATCACTTGAGCCCAGGAGTTTGAGGTTGCTGTGAGCTAGGCTGATGCCATGGCACTCACTCTAGCCTGGGCAACAAAGTGAGACTCTGTCTAAAAAATAATAATAATAAAGTTTGAGACTAGGTTGAGATCGTTTCAGCCCCGAAACAGTTAACCATTCTCTCTACCAGGTAGAACTGGGTGGGGGTGGGTCATATTCGAGAGAGCTAGCTGCCCTGAGGGTCACTTTGGAGGGAACCAGCTACTAGATGGTTCCATTAGGCTTTCGCCGCTGTATGCAGGTCGGACTACCATTTGCACATCAGGACCACTACGGACCTCCACTGGAATTTCCTCTGGCTTTGCCCTGTCTGGGCATAGTTCACCATCTTTCGGGACCCAGCACGTGTGCTCATGTTCCATCTTCCCGGCCAGGGTGCGCCCTCTTCCCACCTGGGCGGGTGAGTGCACCAGCCTTCACCCTCTTTGCTCTTCAAGGCCTTCGGTGACTCACGCACGCGAGTAACGTGATGTGGTTTTGTTTACCCTGCTACACATTAATATTCTTAAACATTATTCTTGAGGTCAGTGGAGGACTAAAATGCCAGATATGGAGGGAAGTGTGACTGTGAGGTCATACTTTCAGAAGAGATATTGAGGTCTTTTAAGTACGAGTCACATGCCAAGTTCAACTCAGTAGAGATTTGGTGAGTGGCTACCATGAGGCAGCTAAGAGCCAGGAGTGGGGCTGAGTTGTCTGGGGCATGTGGAATTTTCTGAGCCCTGGACAGTGAAGGTTTGCTCACCCACTTTTCATTGAGCCCCTACTATGTGCCAGTCCCTAAGTGAATCTTTGTGGATGCATCCAAGAAGAAAGATTAAATGCACAAAAATTATTTCTATGAAATTGTGATTAAGTACTCCCAAACAGACTGCTATGGTTTGAATATGTCCCCCCAAAGCCACATGTTGGAAACTTGTTGGGAGGTGCGGTCCAATGGGAGGTGTCTGGGTCACAAGGGTTCTGCCCTAATGAGTGGATCAATGCCGTTATAAAAGGGCTTTCAGGAATGAGCTCTCTTCTACCCCTCTGTCATGCAAGAATATGACTTTCCTCCCTTCAGAGGAACAGCGTGTCATCTTAGAAGCAGAAAGACTGGGCCCTAACTTGCTAGCACCCTGATCTTGAGTTTTACAGCTTCCAGAACTGTGAGAAAGAAATTTCTGTTCTTTATAAATTATCCAGTCTGTGATATTCTGCTATAATAGCACAAAACAGACTAAGTCAGAGATATGCATGGGGAGTGGGAGTGAACAAAGTCTGGAGTTAAGAAAGGCTCCCTGAGGAAGTGATACAAACTGAGAATGGAAGCAAGAAGAGAAGCTGCTAGAAGACCCGGGGAAGATAAGTCTGGGAGGGGAATTCCCTGCACAGGGACCGGTGTTTGCAAAGGCCAGAGAGTGAGAGAAAGAAGGTGACCTGCAGGACTCTGTGTGGCTGGGCACAGAGAACTGGAGGGGAGCTTCAAAAGGTTGTAAAAGCCTTTGACTGCTCATAGAAGACCATGCACTTCATACTGTGGACCAGACACTTTTAACGTGAGCATCATAGGCTTCTGGGGCTTGGGATGTGGGTTGTTCTAAACATGGAAACGCTCATTTATGGTGCCACAGATGTGGGCTCCTCTAACGGTGAGGGGAGATGGGCTTCCTCCACCCCGTGGTGAGCTGGGGCCAGCTCGGACAGGCTCGGAGCCGATTGTGCACATGTCTTCCCAACTGTGTTCGGTGACCTCACGTTGCTAAGTTAAAGTGACCCACGGTGGGGTACTCACACCATGGAGGTTGGCAAACCCAACAAAGCAGGGCTTTCGCCACCCACAGCCAAGCCCCAGAGGTTGTTAAACATTTATCAGCACCACTGCTTCTACCTAATATTCCAACCCAAAGAGGAGGCTGGTTCTCCAGCACCCACCGTTCCACTCAGGAAAGTTTAGTGCTGTGATCTTTGCAAATCAGGAAGTGACTGAGACTGGGGAAGTTTATTTTCATTTGCCCTTAAGCATCTGGAGGCAGAAGTTTTAAAACCACGAGTCTGAGGACAGACTGCGGTCCAAATCCCCATGTTGTCACTATAATTAGCTGTGTGACCTAAGCAAACAATGTAATCCCTCTTGAGTTTCATCTGTTAAAAGAGGATATTAATGATATCCGCCTCATGGGGCTGTTGTGAAGATCAAACACTGTCATGTACGTAAGCTGCAGTGCCACTGTCTGACAAGGACTCAATAAATATTATTGCTATTGGCTGCTTTCAATAAAGAAGTATCAATAGAGATATATTTATTTTATTCCAGAATGGCTTTATTATCTCTATTTGAGATATATGAAAGCTATATGAGGATCTAGGTAGAGGCTAGGTCATGGTAACTGGCTAAGATGTTCTGACCTGCATCTATAGATGACTTATTTATTTATTTATTTTTATTTTACTGTATTATGGGGGTACAAGTGTTAAGGTTACATATATTGCTCATGCCCCCCTCAAGTAAGAGCTTCAAGTGTGTCCATCCCGCAATATAGATGACTTTTTAAAAAGGTTTTGAGAGATCCAACTTGCCTGAGCTTGTGGTTACAAAAATGTCCTTTCAAGAAGCAAAGTATCTGAACACACCACTTCCTAACTTGAAATTATAGGATGGGGAAAGGAGGGAGCAGGGGAGAACACACGTGGTGGCAGGTTTTGTCAAAAAGAGCAGGTGCCAGATTCAGACGCACAGCCAATGGGTGGAACAGGTGGCAAATGAAGAGATTTTTGTCCCCACTGTCGAACCTGTTCCAAATCCAGTGGGATTCTGGGTCTGAAAGAGCTGTAGTTGCTCCATGGAGATGAAGTCAGCATTTCAGAGGAGATCCCAAGATACTGAAGAGTGCTCTATCTGCATGCCGTTGAAGTCCAGACAGGGACCTGTGAGCATGGCTTTGTTAAGAAGTGCTAATTGGGCTGAAGTCATGATGCAAATCCCAGAGCAATTCTGAAATTCCCAAATATCTTCCTCCATGGACAAACTTAGAGCAACTTGGGGATCCACCAAACTCTGTGAAATGCATTTTCTCTCCTGAGAAACAGTGGGATCCAAGCTGATCCCAATTTCAATTAATTATTGAAAAACTTGGAACCTAAACATGATCAGAAAGAAGAAACTTTAAAAGGAATCCAGGCCGGGCATGGTGGCTCACACCTGTAATCCTAGTACTCTGGGAGGCTGAGGCAGGAGGATCACTTGAGGTCAGTTTGAGACCAGCCTTAGCAAGAGCAGAGACCCCGTCTCTACTGAAAATAGAGAGAAATTAGCTGGGTGTGGTAGGCTGCGCCTATAGTCCCAGCTACTTGGGAGGCTGAGGCAGGAGGATTGCTCGAGCCCAGGAGTTTGAGGTTTCTGTGAGCTAGGCTGATGCTACTGCACTCTAGCCCAGGCGACATAGCAAGACTCTGTCTCAAAAAAAAAAAAGGAATCCAGCCAGGCTCGGATTTTCACACCCATAATCCCAGCACTTTGGGAGGTCAAGGCAGGGAGGGTCACTTGAGGCCAAGAGTTTGAGACCAGCCAGGGCAACATCTCTACAAAAAAAAAAAAATTTTAAACCAGCCGGGCATGGTGGTATGTGCCCGTAGTCCTTAGCTATTCTAGAGGCTGAGCCCAGGAGTTCCAGGTGGGGCAGTGAGTTATGATCTCACCACTACACTCCAGCTGGGCTACAAAGCAAGACCCTGCCTCAAAAGGAAGGAAGGAAGCAAGGGAGGGAAGGAGGAAGAACTTCTCACTCGGAGATAAAAAACCATTTATATTAATATCGTATCTATTGGTAGGTATCCTTCCAAATCTGTCTGTGCACAGAGACATGCGCGCACACTTTTTAAATGGGTCCATATTTTAGTACTCGCCTTTCTGCTTCTGAGCGCACCGCAGGCATCTGTGCCAACACTACCCTTGAGCAACATCCTTTTAAGTGACTGCAGAATATTCTGGCGGGCTCGTGCCTTAGCTCTCACTGTTCTGGCGAGCACCACAGGCTGGGGGAGGGGGGCAAGCGCACTAAGCTGCGGAGCCTGCCACCCCGGGGGACGGGTGCGGAGGTGGCGGCGCGCCCCACGGTCCCGCGGGGCCGACTCCGCGCGGACGCATGCGAGACTGCCGAACCGGCCTCGACTCCCCCAGCCCTGCTCGGAAGTCCCGTGGCGGAACGCCTGGCTGCGGTTGTTGAGAATAAACAGCTTTCCTCCCTGTCCTCTCATCCACGGATTTACCGATTTCCTTTTTCCCGGAACTGCGGGTGAAACAAGACAGAGCGGAGGCAACCGGGAGCCTCGCCCGGCTCGGGGCGGCCCCAGGGGACGCCCCGAGAGTAGGTGACAGCGGGGGCGGGCCCGCGGCTCGGCTCCCCATTGGCTGCCGGGCGCGTCACCTGCCGCCGGTGGGACGGAGGCGGGCCCAGGGCCCCGGACCGCGGCTGTGGCCAGGGGCGGTGGCCGCCGCCCCGGGGCGACATGGCAGGGCCCGGGCGCTGGGCCCCGCTGCTCCTGTGCCTGCTGCAGGCCGCTCCAGGTAAGCGCGGGCCGCGGGAGGGCGAGGGGCGCGCGGGCGCCCGGCCGGGCCGCTCCCACCGCGCCCGGGGCTCCTGGGAGGGCAACGTGGGCCACCTGCAGCCAGAGGGCTGCGTCCCGGAGTAAACAGGCCCGCGTCTTTGAAATTCGTGTCCCGGCAGGAAACTAATCCAGTTTCCTAATTCAGGTCAGGCTTCAGGTGAAACTGGAAAAAGACGGCAGCAGTTTAGAAAGCAGCTGCATTTCTCTGTAAAGTGCTTCCTAAGGTTTCCTAAAGCGCTGCCCTCCAGGGTGGCCAGTAGGGCTAGTGGGCGATGGCCTCGCGCTCCCCTAGGCACCCTCCCCTTCTCCTGGGGGATGGAGTCTGGCTCCGACTGTGCCCTGCGGTGGCATTCCAGCAAGACGGGGTCTTTTTCTGGGCCCCTTCTGGCAAACAAGGTGGCAGGGTACCAAATACCTCCCGGTAGGACCCAGTCACCAAACCCCAGCTTCCACCGCTCCAGCCAATCCAGAGAGGAGACCCCGACATTGCCCCCAGGGTGTCTTCCTAGTCTTAGATGAACAATTTAAAGAGCTGGAAAGGTCCTTGGACATCGCCTGATAATCATAAAAGCCAACATTTATTGAGCAAGTTCTTTGTGCTGGGCACTGCACTGTCTTATTTAAAGCCTCACTCCCAGACCGTCCTATGAGGTAGACAGTATTCAGATGTGGGACCTGGGGCTCAGAGCAATGAAGGAGAAGGACAGCAAAGGTGAGACACACAGAGCACAGGAGGCTGAGGTCAGCGAGCCTGGCCAGCTCTGGCCTCTGGGGTGGGCTGTCACTAGGCCAGCCCAGAGACGCCCCAGCCCCCAGTGCAGTGAGTGTTTTTGCAGCTGATGAGGAGGGACAGTGTACTTGTGGGACTGGAGAGGGTGTAGGAATAGGTCCTCTGTCCCCTGTTTCACTGTCAAACCCAATAATTTTCCTGTCTGGCCCTGGCTGTACTTTCATGTGAGAAGTGTTTAATGTACATGACAAACTATGGTGTACTGATGGTTTAGGGTGAAGTGCAGCCAGGTCCAGGTTCAAATCCTGGCTCCCACACAAAATGGCTGTGTAGCCTCAGGCTAATCACTCTGTCTCTGAGCCTAGTGTTCCCTCCCCTGGAAGGGGAAAGAACGACACCTACCCCATAGGGTGGTTTGTCCTGAGGATTGCCTGAGGTTTTGCATATGAAGAGCCAAACCAGTGCCTGGCATCTTTGAAAGGAACAATAGAGGGTAGCTACTGTAGCTGCTGTTTTTGCCATGTGACCAAGCTCAAACTTGGGGACTGGCCTGCCCATAAGACACCTTAGAAGCTGCTTGCAGACATGCTGGCCTCCTGCCAGTCTCCTGCTAGGAAATCCAGAAGCTGGAACAATGACTGCACCAGCATCTCAGTGATCCAGTCCCAGCTAGAGGACATAGGATGGGGGGCGGGGGGTTTGCACAAGTGGGCACCCACATTTGGGTGTAAAAGGTCAGGGATAGGCAGCCCAGGCTGTTAAGAGCCATCAGTAGGACTTGGTTCCCCCTCCCTGATGCCATTCTACAGCCTGTATGGATTTCCCTCGTGGCTCATGTGACACTTCAGGTCACTGACTTCTCCATGGGGCCATGAGGTCCTAGGGTAGGAATGAAGCTGTATTCCTCTTTGAAACTCCTGGCACAGAGTGGTCGGCAGATGTCGTTGACTAACAGTGGTCGATAGATGTTGAAATAATAAACTGGACAGGCCACATGAGAACCTAGAGGACAAAGTATGGTCAACAGCTCAGACTTTGGAGTTGGCAAGGTCTGGATTTCAATCTGATTCTACAACTCATTAGCTGAGAGGGCCTCTGTTTTCCCATCTGTAATGTGACCATCATAATGAAAACCCACCTCCTACGGATGCCGTAAGGACTAAACAAGAAAATGCAGGTAAAGTGTTTAGCACGCAGCCTGGCTCATAGTTAGAATACAGTACACATGAGCTGCCAGGATTAATATTACCATCATCACCACCTCTTAAAGATGTCAGGGAAGACTCCCTGGAGGAAGGGACGTTTGAATCAGGTCTTTCAAAGATTAGATGGTGACAGTCAGAGACACCTGGGTTCAAAGACATGCGAAAGAATGCAGTGGTTTGGAACAGCAAGAAGGAAAATTGTTCGCAGCCTGGGGAGCCTGTGGGGGTGTCGTCAGGGAGAGAACGGCGAGATAGCCCGGCCAGGCCATGTCACACGGGGCCTCACACACCTGGATAAGGAGCGTGGACTTTATTCTGAGGGCGAGGGAAGGGCATGGAACTGGGGAGTGGTGGAATCAGATACCTGTTTCAGGAGGTGAGAGGGCGTGTGTCAGGGAGGGGAAGTAGAGGTCAGTTAAAGGTGGTCAGGGAAAGTGTCCCAGAGACAGCAACTTCAAAGGAGTGGTGAAAAGAACAGGGAGGGGGAACAGCGTGCGCAAATGCTGGAGGTGGGGGCCCGGCTGGGACACTCCGGGAAGAGCAAAGAGGCCAGGCCGTGTGGCTGGAGGGGAGGGAGCAATGGCAGAGGGCAGAGCGTGGGCTGACTGAGCAGGGCCCTGAGGGGGTTGTGAAGACTGTGGAGTTTACCTGGAGTGAGATGAGAAGCAGAAGAGGGAGCGCATCTGACTTTCACTTTGACCCTTGCAGCCACGGGAATCAGGGACTGCAGGGACAAGATGTTTTATTTGTGTGTTTGTTTTTTTTAAGAAGGGAAAAAAGCCTTTAAATAGTATTAAAGTTGTTTACTGGTGCTTCTGCTGCCAAGCTCTTCTGCAAATCAAAATGAAAAAGCAATTAGAAATGGGGCAGTGATCTGAGACTACAGTAGTGCAGACGTTTCATCCAACATTTGGCTGACAATTTTAGTGTAACAAAGTATGACATAATAGTTTCTAAACAGTTACGATCTAGAGCAGAACTGAAAACAAGAGCCTGGTGAGGTGGCTCATGCCCGCAGTCCCAGCACTTTAGGTGCTCTGAGATGTGAGTATCACTTGAGGCCAAGAGTTCAAGACCACCCACCCAACCCTACCCACAAAAAATTTTTTTTAAAAGAAGAATTAAGGCTATAAACTAGGCTTCTCCAACTCCTAGCAACAGAACTTTGGTTAAGTCACATAATTTGTTAGTTCTTATTTACTCATATGTAGATAGAGCTTAGAGTAGTTGGCCTACACCCCTCCAGGGGCCATGAAGGTAAATTAAAATGGCGCCAGATACCAATGACAAGGACTTCCTTTCCTGAAGTGATGGGCCTTGCTAAAACACACACATGCAAACACACGCACCCACACGCTCACACATGTGCGCGCACACGTGCCACGTCAATACACTCTTCTCAGCAATACCTGGGTTTAGCTGAATCTGCAGAAAGTAGGTAAAGCTGTCAAATATCTCCTCTCAAACCAACAGAATGTATATGGCAGATGTCATATTTGTTTTTTAACCACTCTTGAGTCCCATGTGAAATTCTCAAGAGTACATTGTTCACAGTTGCGCATATCCCCATATATGTTGGCACACAACACATTAATTAATGGGGGAATTGAAAACATACTTTCAAGTGAAAATGCATTTTAAGAAAAAATACAAATCTGAAAGGGATACAAAATGAAATTGTAAAAGAAATAAAGACTATAGATGTCACCTGAAATTCCATAGAAACATGCCGCAAATGTGGATGCGGTGGCTGTCCACACTGGGACAGGGTGTTTGGAGAGACCCCAGTAGCGGAGCGGCCAGCTCCCCTGGCTAACGGGAGACGCAGGGGAGCTGGGTAGGGGTGTTTGCATGTGCCTTTCATGGGATGCTACTTTCACCCGGCAGACGGCCTAATGCCTGACCTGTGACCGGGGTCCCTCACACGGGGAACTTGTTTATGCTGGCAGTTGCTCTTATGGCTCTCGTCTGACCTGTGTCCCATTACGCCTGCCTGACCATCGCTGTGGCGCTGGGATCCCAGCCTGTGGTAGCCCCTGGTTCTTCAGATAGAAGGCACAAATTCGTTTCACCACCACAGTAGGAAACAAGCTCAAAGATTTATTACTTATAGATCCTGGGCAGAGAGGGTGAGGTGAGTCAGAGAGCGGCCCGCCACCCTGGGTCACACGAGGCAGGAATGAAGAGTCCGGCAGAGAGAAAGCCAGAGCGTGACAGCTGGCGGTATTTGTAAGGGACTAGGGCTTGGGTCACCTTAAGTTCCAGGCAAATGCCTGAATGGTCCCTTTAGAGGAAGCAGCAAGAAAGAGGCAGGAGAGATGTCCTTAAGTTCTTATCTCTGGTCCCCTGCGCCAGCCATTCGGGTGTGGTGTTCTGCTTCTAACGCCCAGGTGGGCGGCAGTCTTTGCTGTGTCATCCCGTGACACAGGTTGGAAGCAGCGAGGCCCGTTAAGAAGGCTGGGGAGTAATTCAAGTTATCGTAATATTCATCCATGCACTCCACAGATGTGTATAGGGCACCCATGGTGTGCCTGGGGCCCTAGCTGGCAGGCTCTGGGGACGTGGCTGAGAACGAGACACAACCCCTGCTCCCTCCTGGTGACCAGGAGGGGAGCGAGCCTGTTAGAAGGTTACTGTTCCACGGTGTTCTGCTGGGACCCTGGGGTGCGGGAGCTTCTTCTCAGGGCACAGATGGGAGTGGCAAGGGGCTCCTGGTCCCTCAAACTCTCGAGCACCTGGCTGCCCTGTGTGCCACCTCTCAGCTCAGAATGTCCCCTGTCGAGACCAGCCGGGAGCCCCAGGCTTCATGACCTCTTTCTCACCCGCAGGGAGGCCCCGTCTGGCCCCTCCCCGGAATGTGACGCTGTTCTCCCAGAACTTCAGCGTGTACCTGACGTGGCTCCCGGGGCCTGGCAGCCCCGAGGATGTGACCTATTTTGTGGCCTACCAGAGGTAAGGGGACTCCAGGCTGGGGGGTGAGGAGGCTTGGGTGGGAGCCGGAGGCATGTGGCCCGCATTCAGAGAGGGGCTTTGAGTAAGGCCTGGAGGTGGGAACGTTGTTGAATGGAGGGCACAGGTGACTGGCCTGCCAGGGACGGGCTGCATCTTTGAGAAGGGCTGGCGCGGGGCACGGTGGCGCTGTGAAGGCCACACGATGGAATGCGTGAGTGGCTGCCAGAGGTGCTAGGAGCTGTCCCAGCCCAACGGTGAGGGCAGGTGCGTGGCAGAGGAGCTGTCGCCGGCTCCTGCCAAGACTGGGGGATTAGGCGTTGCTCGATGGTCACACTTTTCCCCGTGGAGCCGGGACACGACCTTGGGGTCCTCAGCATGGAAGCCCAGGTGGCCGCTGCTGACGCGGAGGAGTCTGACATTGGAAGCCGGTGCACCGTCTTTGAACGTGGATGGAATCCTTGGAAGTTCTTTCGTAGGACAGTGGGGATAGAAGCAGGTCCTCTGGAGGGCTAACCTGGGACTGGTGAGGAGGGGAAGGAACTACCATGTCCTCAGGACCCTCCCCCGCTGGCGCCCACCCCGTGGCAGGTGCTTTGTGCCAGGTGCTGCGGGGCTGGCGTGAATATTTCACTTCCTCCTCCCGATGTCACCAGGCAGGCACCGTGTTTCCCCCGCTTTGGAGGTGGAGAGATTGAGCTCAGAGAGGTGCCGGGACGTGTCCAGGACTGGTCTTTTGTGATATTAAATACTTTTCTTCTCTTTTATACTGTTTAAACTCCTGTGAGAATGGCAGCTATTCCAATTATATTATTATTTTCATTTGTTAGTTGGAATTATTTTATAATCCTCTCATCTAGGATTTGATATCCAGTGGTGCTATTCAAATAGGCAAGACAGGAGAAAATGCTTGGGATTTTTTTTCCTTTTATTTACCAGTTTTCAAGATAATGAATTGGTTCCCTGTCACCTTCCAAAGGTGACTGATTAGTTTTGTTTTTTTTTTTTCACTATCATTATAAACTCCAGTATTTAAACACACCTGGTGGTTTCAAGCCGTTGCAACTTACTCTGCTCATTGAAGCTTGAATTGCCCCATCCTCGGCTAGTGAGTCTTTTCAAGTTGGTTCCTGAGTCCTTTTAAGTTGTCTCTAGTGGTCTTTCTTGCCGCCTGTAATGACAAGATGTTCAAGGCTCCTGTTGTACAAGTCCTGACCCCAAACCTGCCACCAGCCATTGCTCCATTTAGTAGGAAATGGTTTTACAGACCACAGTTTATGTGCTGGCTGTGCTGATCACTACTCAGCCACTGCCTTTAGATCTTTTCAGTGAACAGAGTTGAGATATACACCACATTGACATATGTACATAATTCTTAAGATCAAATACCTAATGAGTTCGTACTGATGCTTCCAATGTAGATTCAGTTCCTTGGGATTTTTACTTAATCTCTTCTATATTATATCTGTATTTTCTTTCTTTCACACTGAGAATCTCAAGGACACAGGAGATGATAGAATTAGAACAACCCATAATTACTCATTGTTTTTATCCTCAAATATACATTATAGTCTTTTATAAGTTACTTGCTCTCTTTACTCTAAGGATTATTTGTTTTTCTTTAAAACCTTGTAATTTTACTAGACTATGTTTTGATACAGGCATTCTCGCTTGGTATTTTTAAGTACTCAATATTCTCTCTTAAAACATAGTTCGAAGTCTTTATTTCAGGACAGTTTTCTTAAATTATAGTTTTTAGTGCTCATTCTGTTCCTTCTCTAGGGACTCATATCATTTTTATATTGCGTCTTCTTTTTCCATCTTCCGATATTCGTCTTTTTCTGTCATATCCCATTTATTTATTTATTTAAGCTATTCTCTAAATGGAATAGATTTCACTCTTGATTTTTTTTTTAATGGTGTGCTTTTATGTTTGAGATTATTCAACATCTCCTTGATGTCTTTTATCTTGATTACATTTATTTTCCTAAAACTTTTTCCTAAAAAGTCCGTTTTTAGCTGACATGTCCGTAACTGAGGATGCACATTTCTTATTACAGCCTCATTGAACTAATTCCATTTTTCTTTTAAAAATCAACATTATTGAGTTAAAATTTCACATAGAATGAAATGCTCCCATTTTAAAGTTTACAGTTCGATGAGATTTGGCAAATGCATACACTCACGTGACTACAGCCACAGTCAAGATACAAGACGTCTCCATCACCTCACGGGTGCCCTGATGTCACTTTGCATTCAGTGCCCCCTAGGTCCAGATCTCCTTTCTGACACCGTAGGTCACCTTGGCATGTTCCAGAATTTCACATGCATGCATTTGTATGGCCTGTGCCCTTTTGTGCCTGTCTTCCTTTACTCAGCAAAACGTTTCTGAAAGTCATCCACATTGTTATATGTATTAGTAGTTAATTTCCTCCTACTGCTGTATTCCGCTATGATTATACCACCATTTGTTTATCCATTTCCCATCAATGGATATTGGGGTCGTTTCCAGCCCAGGGAATATATTAGCTTGCTAGGGCTGCCATACCCTCTGCCCTATAGACCACCCAAATTCATGTCTTCCTCATACGCAAAATACATTCCAAACAGCCCCCAAAGTCTTAACCCATTCCAGCATCTCCTCTAAGTTCGATGTTTCATCTACATATTATCTACATCAGGGATGGGTGTGACTTGAGGCATGATTCATCCTGAGGCATAATTGCTCTCCACCTGTGAATCTGCGAAACACACAAGTTAGGTGCTTCCAAAGTCAAGAGGTGGAACAGGTGTAGGATAGACTTTTTCATTCTGAAAGGGAAAATTAGGAAAGAGTGACAGGCCCCAAAACCTGGCAGGGCCAATCCATTCGACTTTAAGGCTCAGGAATAATCCTCTTTGGCTCAATGCTCTGCCCGCTGGACCCCACCCCTGAGACACTGGGTAGCAGCTTGCAGCCGGCAGCAAGTCAGGAGAGACAGCCTTGTCCCCAGGCCTTGGTGGCCCCAGGTCCTGCCGATCTCTGAATCACCCTCAGGGGCATCCTTCCCTTTTCTTGAAGGATAAGGCATGTTCACAGAATCCCACAGGTCTGACAGTCTTCCTTCATTTTGTCCTGTCTCTGTCCTCTGGGGTCAAAGCTGGCAGTGTCTCTGCTGGAATAGTCCCTTCTCCATGTCTGATTTCTGCTTAGGTGGCTGATTAAATCCACGAGTTGCACCCATGATCTCTTTATCACATGGTTTTCCACAACCTTGATGTTCGCTCCAGAACATGCTTTCTCCCTTTTTTGGCAATATGGTTAGGCTGAGAATTTTCTAAACCTTCAAGTTCTGGTTCCTTGTTGCTTCACAAATCCTGTACTATACCTCTCCTCTCACATTTTATTATAAGCGATACAGAGAAACCAGGCTTCACCTTCAACACTTTGCTTAGAAATCTTTTTGGCTAAAAATTCAAGTTCATCTCTTTTAACCTCTACTTTCCACAAAACACTAGAACACAACTCAGCCAAGTTCTTTGCCCCTTTATAACGAGGATGCTCTTCCCTCCAGTGTCTGATAACATGTTCCTCCTTCCCATCTGAGATGTCACCAGCGTCACCTTTAATGTCTATATTCCTATCAAAAATCTCTTTAAGGCAATTGAGGCTTTTTCTAACATGCATCTCAGAACCCTTCCCACCTCTGCCCAGTACCCAGTTCCAAAGCCACTTCCACATTCTTAGGTATCTGTGACATTAGCACCTCACTTCTGGTACCAAAATCTGCATTAGTTTCATAGAGCTACCAATACAAAGTACCGCAGACTGGGTGGCTTAGACCACGTCCCATAGTTCTGGAGGTTGAAAGTCCAAGGTCAAGGTGTGGGCAGGTTTAGTTTCTCCTGAGCCTCTCTCCCTGGCCTGCAAATGGTCACCTTCTTGCTGTGTCCCCATGTGGCCTTTTCTCTGTGTGTGTCCACTCCTAGTGCCTCTTCCCCTTCTGATAAGGACACCAGTACTGCTGGATTAGGGCCCCAGCCTTGTGACTTCATTTAACCTTAATTTCCTCTTTAAAGTCCTTAATCTTCAAATATAATCATATTGAGGGTTAGGATTTCAACACATGAATTTTGGGAGAAACTCAGTTCAGTCTATAACAGCTCATATGAATTAAGGTACTATGAACATTCATGTACAAGCCTTCGTGTAGACATGTGTTTTCATTTCTCTTGGATAAAGATTTAGGAGTAGAATCTAGGAGATTTGATAACTGAATGTGTAACATTACAAAAAACTGTCCCGCTGTATTCCAAAGTGTACCAAGGTTCATTTCCTCCCATGGTATATGAGAGTTCCAGTTGCAGTCTGGTCAGGTCTGGTCTGGTCAGGCGTTTTTGTTCTAACCATTCCAGTGAGTGTGTAGTAGCAATTCATTATGGCTTCACTTTACCTTTCCCTAATGACTAATGAAGTTCAACATCTTTGCCTGGGCTTATTGGCCATTCCTATATCTTCTTTTGTGACTATTCAGATATTTTCCCCATTTTTTATTGGGTGGTTTGTTTTCTTCTTATTGTGCTGTGAGAGTCCTCTGTCTGCTTTGGACACAGGTCCTTTGCCCAAGTCTGCGGTGTGAGGGCTGCGCTGGGCTTCCAAGATGGCGCCTCCTGCCCGCCGCGCCTCCTCGCATGGTGGAAGGGCCCTCTGAAAGCAGTCACCCCCATGTTACCCTATTTTATCACCGCACTACCAGCTCCTGGGGTCACCTTGTTGATGTGATTAGCGTCTCTTGTCCCCCTCCCATCAGATATAAGTTCCTGAGGGGCAGGACCTCCTCTGTCACACATTGTCACTTCGCCGGTGCCCGGGGATAATGCCCGGTGTGCTCGTCTCTCCTCTGACCTTGGAGTTCTCAGCAGGATGGATACAGGGACCTGCATGTCCCCCTCTGACCTCCACACAGCACCCAGCATGGGCTTGGCATGCAGAGCTGCTAGCAGTAGTGGCCACCAGAGCAGCCCCATGAGGGAGGCACGACAGATGAGGGGTGGAGGTGTGGGGCAGGGGCCTGCCTGTGGTCCCAGAGCCAGTGAGGGGCAGGGACAGGTTTCCCTCCCCACCTGTCTCCAGCACCTGAGCTCCTGAGCAGGCTGTTCCTATTCTGTCTCAGCCGGTGGCTGCCTGTCTGGATGGACCGACCGCCAGGCTGTCAGGCTGAACGGAGGGACGAGCAATCACTGTTCTCCAAATCCCCCAACCCCGAGAGGCTGAGCCCACGGCCCAAGCTCTCTCGTCTCCTCCCCCAGCTCTCCCACCCCCCAACGGTGGCGAAAAGTGGAAAAGTGTGCCGGAACCAAGGAGCTGGTGTGCCCCATGATGTGCCTGAAGAAGCAGGACCTGTACAACAAGTTCAAGGGCCGCGTGCGGGCAGTGTCTCCCCACGCCAGGTCCCCCTGGGTGGAGTCCGAGTACCTGGATTACCTTTTTGAAGGTAGGATTGTGGGTGAGGGACTGAGTGGGGGGCTGGGCTCTCCATCCCGCCCATTGGCGCTGCTGTGTTGATCTCCATCTCCCACTTCCCCAAAGCAGAGGGCAGCTCTCGGTCCCGCTGGCCCCAGCCCTGAGGCCAGCCCTGGTGAGATGGGGCAGGGACCTGCGACAGCCTGCCAGCGAGCTGGGGGAGGTCCAGCCAGCGCCGGCAGCTCGGCTTGTACCTCCTGCTAACCATGCCCATTATCCTCTTTTGAGCACTGCTTAGGTCATGGACTACACAAGGCACATTTTATACTTATTTTTTTTATGTTTAACTTCTCTAAGAAACATTTATAAAAAAGAATACTCTGGTTGCAAAAGTATTTCCTGTACACGGTAGAAATGTTGCGGAAAAGGAAGAAAAAGAGGGAAAAAATCACCCCGTGCTTAGCACCAAAATCACAAGTGTTGATATTGGGTAAGGACAGCACTTTTTTTGTCAATATATTTTATTTCTAATCCCCACAGCAAACTTGTGAAATTCATTTTCATCAATCCATTTTAAAAACTAAAGCAAGACTCGTGGAAGCTGAGTAGCTTGCCGGGATACACTGCAAGTGCTGGATATCGGAGGTGAATTTGGATCTTTCTGACCTTGGCCAAGGCCCTGGGCCAGACTCAAGAGTGAGGGACAGTGGTGACATGGGGAGGATAAGTACCCAGACTGTCCTCACAGGGCACAGTGCTGCTGCCCGGGCTTCTCAAAATGTTTGAGGGCAAAACTCGGGCTTGAAGAGAGGAGAGGGAGCATGTGAAGAATGTGGGACAATGAAGAATGTGGGACAGGATGGTAGATAAGGAAGAAGAGATGACTCGGATGGGAAGGACCTGGCTGGGTGGATGGATAGAAGGAGGAAAAGGATGGAGGGTAAGAAGAGAGGAAGTATGAAGAGGAGGGAGGAGGTGATGGAAGGCTGTGAGGAAAGAAACAATTAGAGATGGAGGATAGGAAGGTGCATTCGTCAAGGTTCTCCCGAGAAACAGAACCAACAAGATATATACAGATATAATATTATTAAGAGCATATTTATTATAGGAATTGGCACATGCAATTGTAAAAGCTAAAAAGTTCTACAGCATGTGATTGGCAAACTGGAGAACCAGGAAAGCTGGTGGTGTAGTTCAGTCCACGTCCATAGGCCTGAGAGCCAGGGGAGCCAATAATGTCACTCCCAGGCTGAGGCCAAAGGCCTGAGAACCTTTGAGGGGTCACTGACCAGAAGGGTCACTGGTATAAGTCCCAGAGTCCAAACACCCAAGAACAAGAAATTCCAATGTCCAGGGCAGGAGAAGATGATGTCCCAGCTTAAGAAGAGAAGCAGCAAATTTGCATTCCTTTGTCTTTTTGTTCTATTTGGGCTCTCAGCAGATTACATCATGCCCCCTACATTGGTGAGGGAAGATCTTCTCTACTCAATCTACTGATTCAAATGCCAGTTTCTTCTGGAAACACCTTCACAGACCACCCAAAAATAATATCTTAACAGCTATCTGGGCAGCCCTTAGCCCAGTCAAGTTGACACATCAAATTCACCACCACAGAAGAAAAGGCAGGTGGGTGATCAGTGGGAAGACAGTATAGAAGAAAATCTGGACATCTAGGAAGGAAGGAAGGGTAGGAGTGAAGGAGAAGCAAAGAAGGAAGGGTATGTAGGAGGACAGGAAAGAAAAGAAGAATGGATGGATGGGAAGGATGCATGAGTATAAAAGGCTGACTGGCTAGATAAAAGGAAGGAAGTATAGATTAATTAGAACAAAAGATGGAATGATTGGGAAGAAAGGAAGGAAGGATGGGAAGGAAAGATGGGAAGGAAGGAAGGCTGTCTGGCTAGAAGAATGATGGGTGAACCACTACAATGGTTGGATGGACAGGAGTAAAAGATTAGAAGAATAACTGGAAAGACAAAAGAGGGACATTAAATTTTTAAAAATTTTTAATTTCTCCTGATTCTCTGGCAGCACAACCCAAGCCAGAATGGCCCTTCCCATCTCTACACTCCCTCCACATTTTTCCTGCTCTCATCAGTGGGCCTGGTCACTTTCTTTCTTGAGTTTTGGTCGTTTGCTCATTTCACTTCTTTCTAAGCTCGCAGCTCCTGGGCGTCAGGATCCACGGAGGCCTTGTGTTCCCATTGTCCTCGGCTCTCTTCCCAGGCTTGTCACATAGTCAACACCCACCAGGTGTTCCCTAAACATGTACGTAGTGGCATCACGGAGCAGCCACATGTTCACCCTGAGCACAAACACAGGGCAGAGATTGCCACTGCAGGCAGAGACCCTTGCTGGCTGGGAGCCCAGGAAGGCTGCATGAAAGAAGTGGTATTGCAGCCAGAACTTGAAAGATGGGGTCTTAGTTTTCTCTGGCTGCCATATTCCTTGTCACATTGCCCCTCCATCTTCAAACTGTCGGGCAAGCCTAGATGGCCTTCAACAGACTGTCAGTAGACATGTGGACATTAAAGACTCTGCTAGTGAGAGCTCAGAAGGAAACAAGGAACATTAGAGAGGAAACCTAAATCCCCTTCAAGAATACCTCAGTCATTGTGAAGAGACTATTAGAGGAAATCTGCAGGTCAAAGGCCCTGCTTCACAAGGTGAGCAACGTGTTATTGAAAACTGGAGAAACTGGAGAAAGGAGTTTCCTTGTTACCCAACCCACTGGCAGAAAGTGTTAGCAGAATTGTGTCCTGCAGGCGTGTAGGAAGAAGAACTTGTAAATAACGAACTTGACTATTTATCTGAGATTTCCAAGTGAAGTTGGAAGTTGAAGGTGTGGCCTGGTTTCTTGCTGGGGCTCATGGTAAAATGCAAGGGACAGAGAGAAACTGAGAGAAGAACTTAAATAAAAAGGAACCAGAACTTGATGACTTGGGGAAAACTCAACCTATCCAGATGGCAGAAGACATTAAAATGAAGAAATTGCTTCCAAAAGTGTGACAGAGACACAGCCGAGTGTGTGACTGTACCATCTTTTATGGAAACCCCAGAAGGATCAAAAGATTAAAGTATTCAAAAGGCTCTTTAAAGAGGTTAAAAGTGTGACTCACAGGGGACCTCTAGGATGCCCTTCTAGGAAGCTGAAGGGCATCATCCCTCAGCTGTCTCAGCTGAAGCCACAAATTGGAAAGGACTTATCTCAAAAAGGATTTGTGGACCTGGCCTTTGTCTAATGGAGTGGGTCCCATGACATCCACAGGCAACCCCTGAAGTTCTTGAGAACTTGGTATCTGCAGAAACGCTGCCAGCTTGCACTAAAAGGAACAGAGAGTGTGAAATCAAAGAAGGCTTTGTATTCCCCACTTTCTACTGGTGAGATGCAGCTGCCACAGCTACTTAGCTGCTAACACCTGCTGCCTTTAGTGAAAGGGGAAGGATGACTCAGAGGGTGGAATCAGGGGCTCAAAGGGCAATGCTGAGAGCCAAGAAGAATTACTCCCACGTCTTAAAACCTCATGGAGTTTTCTTGGCTGGATTTTGAAACTGCTGTGGATCATTACTCCATTTTACCTTCTGTTTCCCAATGTTTGAACCAGATTGTCTGTAACTATGATCCTGTCTGTGCCTGTCCTGCCATCAAATAATACGTTGGGAAGTGATAACTTGTTCTTTTGTTGCACTGGCCCACAGATGGAGAGAAATTGTGCCCCAGGAGTTGTACTGATTGGACTATAGCCAGAGTCTCATCTGATTCTGATTTAGATATTGCTGATGATAAGATTTTGGAATTTGAGTTGATGCTGTAATGAGATGAGTTCTTGGGATGGGGTGAATGTATTTTGCATTTGAAAAGGATATGAATTTGGGGGAGCCAGAGGGAGGACCATGGTAGGCAGAATGACTCTCCAAAGATGTTCTGCCCTAATCCCTGGAACCTCTGAAGATGTTAGATGTTCGTATTACATGGCAAAAGGGATTTTAATTAAGGTTATGGATTGCTATGGTTTGAATGTCTCCTCCAAAATTCATGTTGAAATTTAATTGCCCTTGTGATGATATTAAGAGGTGGGATTGTTATTAATAAGAGGTGATTAGGCCATAAGGGCTCTGCCCTTGTGTTGCATTAATGTCATTATCTTGGAAGCGGGTTTGTTATCATGAGAGCGGGCTGTCATAAACACAGGTTCAACCGTCCTTACCCGTCTGCTTTCTGCCATGGGGTGACACGGCAGGAAGGCCTCGGCAGATGCGGGCACCATGCTCTTGGACTTCTGGGCTCCAGAACCGTGAGCGAAGTAAATTTCTTGTTGTAAATCACCCAGTCTGTGGCACTGTGTTACAGCAGCAGAAAACAGACTGAGACACAGGCCTGAAAATAGCGAGATTATCCTGTATTGCCCGGATGGCTGCAGTCTAATCCCGTGAGCCCTTACAAGCAGAGAACTTTCTCCAGCTGGAGGCAGAAGAGACATAGTGGAAGAAGTCAGAGCGATCTGACATGTAAAGATTTGTGCCATTTCTGGTTTGAAGATGGAAGAGCAACGTGATGAGAAATGCAGAGGCCTTCGGGGGCTGGGAGAGTCTCCCACAAACCAGCAGCAGGAGACGGCCCCCAGCCCCACAACCACAAGACTGAGTTCTGCTGCTTCCAACAGGAAGGAGCTTGGAAGTGTCTCCCACCCCACCCCCAGTACCCCAGATGTGAGACCCAGAGCAGTGGAGCCAGTTGAGCCCACCCGGACTTCTGCTGTACTGAACAGTGAGAGGATGAGTTTGTGTTGTTTGGAGCCCACTACATTTGGGGTGACGTGCTGTGGCAGCAATAGGAAACTATCCCGGACGGGTAGGATCCTGCCAGGCCAGAGGCGTGTGGAGGGCACCCAGGTGGAAGAGACCGCAAGAGTAAAGGCAGGTCAGCTGTGAACTGAGCCAGGTCGTTTCACCTTTCTAAGCCTCAGTTTTCCCTTCTGTAAACTGGGAATCTCGATTCCTCCCTCCCAGGGTCAGTGCGAGGCTTATGTGGCTGTAAACGCTTGATGTCCAGGGGGTGTTGGACCCGTGCTAGTGTCCCTCTTCCCTTTCCAGGGAAGCTCTGTGGCCCGGATGGAGGCAGAGGGCCCTGACAGGTCCTGCTCTGTCTCTGTTTCTGCAGTGGAGCCTGCCCCGCCCGTCCTGGTGCTCAACCTGACAGAGGACATCCTGAGTGCCAATGCCACGTACCAGCTGCCCTCCTGCATGCCCCAACCAGACCTGAACTACGAGGTGGCATTCTGGAAGGAGGGGTCCAGAAACAAGGTGGGAAGATCCTTTACTGCCCCAGGATCAAGCCCCTCACGCCCCCCAAACCTTGGTGCCCTTAACCCCCACCCCCACCGCCCCGTAGCCTGCTCCTGCATGTCCCCTCCTGGAAGCCTTCCCCATGCAGCCCCGACTCTGGCAGTCAGCCCCCGGCCTGTGGCCCTCCCTGCCCTTGTCCACCAAAGAGACCAAGTACAGGGAGCGCATCCTGCCTCTGCACAGTGCAGGGGCCAACAGCACAGCGGTTTTCTACATGATCTTTTTTTAAAAATTATGAACTCCTCTTTTTTTCCTAAGAAGATCTGATTGAAGTATGATGAGCTCCAAGAGCCCTACTTGCCAAGCTAGTCACCAGATTCAGCACAGAAAAGCCAGGACATATAGATAAGCTCTAAGCAGCAGACCAAAGGTGCCCAGAGACGACCACGAATGGCCCTGGCGTGCTCCACTTTCACACTCGTTTCCTACGTATGCGTGTGTGTGTATCTGTATTTATCTATCTATGGCGAGGCTTGGCAAACTTTTTCTGTAAAGGGCCAGAGAGTAGCTATTTCTGGCTTTGTGCAATGGGCTTCCAGTCACTCAGGACAACTCAGCTCTGCAATTGTAGCACAAAAGGAGCCGTAGCCAATACGTTTATGGATGTGCATCCCCGAGTGCCAGTAAAGCTGTTTGTGAAAGCAGGTCAGATTTGGCCCGCAGGCTGCAAGTTACTGACTCCAGCTCTTACTCATTCTCAGTTCCACGTGACTAAACCAACATTCATGCTCCCAGGTTGCTGGGTACTCTGGATCCCCGAGGTATAGATCCGAATCCAGTGTGATGCCTGCCTTTAAGAAACTCACAAATATTCTAGACCAGCACTGTCCGATAGAAATATAATGCAAGGCACATTTTATTTTTTTTTATTTTTTTTTGAGAGAGTCTCTCTCACCCAGGCTGGAGTGCAGTGGTGTGATCAAACTCACTGCAACCTTGAACACCTGGGCTCAAGTGATCCTCCTGCCTCAGGAGGTCCCAGTAGCTGTGGCCACAGGCGTGTGCCACCACGATCAGCTAATTTTTTAATTTTTCTGTTTTGTAGAAATGGGGGTCTCCCTTATTGCCCAGGCTGGTCTGGAACTCCTGGCCTCAAGTGATCCTCCCTCCTCGACCTCCCCAAGTGCTACGATGACAGGCATGAACCACTGCACCCAACCCATATGCCATTTTAAATGCTGTAGAATTTAATTTTAATAACAGATTTTATTTCATCGAATATAATGTTATCATTTCAACATATAATTAAGGTAAAAGTTATTGAGATACTTTACATTTTGTCATTGCATCTCTGAAATCTGATATGTGTTTTATACTTAGAGCACATCTCAGTTTGGACCAGCCATGTGCTCAGGGCCGCGTGTGGCCCGTGCGTCCTGAAATGGACTGTGCAGCCGCAGGGCTTCTGTGCCTCTGGTGGCTGAATGACCCCATCCCCAGTAGACTGGGAAGCCTGAGGAATCTGTTCCTCAGCGTGGGGACCTGCAGGTTACGGTGGGGCACACGCAGGAGTGACCGACCCTGAGTGTTGGGCTGCTTTGAGCCCTGGCCATGCCTACTTTGAGACTCAGCTGAAAACAAATCAGGTGGTATTGGACAGCGCTCCCTCAACACTGGAATTTGAATGTAGGAAAAGAAGGTTCCGGAATCACAAACCTACCCAGCCCGCCGCCCCTGCCCTGTCCTGGCTGCGCGGAACCAGCCCCGACCACGGCTCTCTCACCTCTGCTTGTCTCTCCAAACAGACTCTATTCCCAGCCACCCCGCACGGCCAGCCGGTCCAGATCCCCCTCCAGCCGGCCACCAGCGAACACCACTGCCTCAGTGCCAGAACCATCTACACCCTCACTGTCCCCAAATACAGCGAGTTCTCTAAGCCCACCTGCTTCTTCCTGGAGCCCCCAGGTGGGTGCAGAGGGGTGCAGAAGTGGGGACTTTCCCCCGGGCCTCAGCAGCTGCCGGGGTGGTGAAGAGCACGAGTCTAGAGACAGACTCTCCTGGATTTAAACCGCAGCTCACTGTGCGTCTCCGGGCAGCTTACATAACCTCTCTGAACCTTGGTCCCCACAATCTGTAGGATGAGTTCATTCTTAGGAGGATTAGCCGGGCAGTGTACGTGAAGCGCTTAGCAAGTGCTCGCTTGGTAGACAGGAGCCACCGCTGTTTCTGTGTAGTTATTGCTATTTTTCTATTTTTCCCTCCTCAGGAGCCAGCTGGGCATTCCTGGTCCTGCCGTCACTTCTGCCCCTGCTGCTAGTAATTGCCACAGGGGGTGTCATCTGGAAGAGCCTCACAGGGGACCCCTGGTTCCAGCAGGCAAAGATGCCACAGGCTCTGGTATGGCAAATCTGGGGTGTCCTGCCAGGGGGGAGGGGAGCGTGGAGAAGGGAGTGGGCTGGGGTAAGGAGTGGTTCACTTAGGTGTCAGGATGGTCCAGACTGTGGAATGCCTCCTGAGCTTCCCTGTGCATTTGTTTAGCACCAAATAAAAAGCAAATATGCTTGGGAGGAAGGGGAGCCTTAACTTCCCCTCTGGGAAGGACCCCTCAGGTGCTGAGGGGTGGGGGAGGGCAGTGGGTGGCCTCCTTGTTCAGATGCGGCAGGCCAGTGGAGCTCCCATAGGCGGGTTCGGCGGACCCCCGCCAGGCCTCTGAGAATGGTTGTGAGTGTCCCCGTATCACGGCAGGGTGGCAGGGGAGCATTTTCAAAGTTCCCGCTCCAAGACCTGTGAGGGAACCTCACTAATCGTCAGACGATGACCTTGGGTAGACATGTCTGTGCCCTGCTCTGTCCCCTCGGCCGTCCCATTGAGGCACACCCCAGCCGAGGTCCCCCATGCAGCGCCCAAACCCTAGGGGCGCTCTCGGGCCTCTGGAGCCTGCCCTGCCTGGGCACAGGGAATTAGCGCCGCCACCAGCTCCTTCCTCCCCTGGCGATGGTGGTGGGAGCTGTGGACAGATGCCTGGCGCCGCGCCCCTCGTGGGATGGCTCTGGGGTGTGCAGGCTCCGGTGGCACCTGAGTCCCCAGCAGGATTCAGTGGCAGCTGCCCTCGCGCTGGGTGCCCGATACCGCCTCCCTGGCTGCCCCCACACCCCTTCCTGGTGCGTCCTGGGCTCACCCCTAAAGAAACTGCTTACACCCGAGTCCTCGTCCCAGGTCTGTTTCTCGGGGAACAGTAACAACTGTGCTCAGGAAGCCTGAGTTGTCGGCTCTTCTCTCCCTACCCCAAATCAGGACTTCTCTGGACTCAGACACTCCATGGCAGCCTTTCAGCCTAGGGGACCAGAGTCTCTGGATGACTTGGTCCTCTGTCCCCAAAAGGAACTGGCTGGAAGGGCCAGGCTGACCCCTAGAGTCAGGGCCCCAGCCACCCTATGGGCAGGATCAGAGAAGGACGGTGCTGAGGACGAGGAGGAGGAGGACGCGGAGGACTCAGAGGATGGCGTCAGTCTCCAGCCCTACATCCAGCCTCCCCCTTTCCTGGGGCAAGGGTGCCCATTGCCAGGGTACCCCGAGGAGGCAGACAGGCTGGACTCAGGGAGGCCCTGGGCTCCTCTGGTCCCAGGTGAAGGCTCCTATACTGAGGACTCTTCAGACCGAAGCTGGGCCAGTACTGTGGACTCCTCCCCCTGGGACGAGACTGGGTCCTCCGGCTGCCTGGCCAAGGAGGGGCCAGACCAAGGGCCAGGGCAAGACGGGCATGGAGAGCCTCTACCACCACCTGAATTCTCCGGGGACTCAGGTTTCCTGGAAGAACTCCCAGAAGATGCTCTCTTCCCTTGGGCCGCCTGGGGCTCCTCATTGCCAGAGCTGGATCTGGTCCCTGGGGAGCCCCTAGTTTCTCTGCAGACACTGACCTTCTGCTGGGACAGCAGCCCTGAGGAGAAGGAGGAGGAGGAGGAGGAGGAGGAAGAAGAGGAGGAGGAGGAGGAGGAGGAAGATGAGGGCAGGAGTGAATCAGAGATTGATGACAGCGGTGCTGGCAGCTGGGGGACTGAGAGCACTCTGAGGACCAAGGAAAGGATGCTGGGCCACTACATGGCCAGGTGAGCTGTCCCCAGCTTCCCACCGAATCTGGTGCTACTGTCACAGCTACTGGGCTTCCCAAGGACCAGGGAAGACACCACTGAAACTCGTGGGCGTGCGCACCTTCCCGAGGCAGCGGAGGGTCATTGTGGCACTTCAAGGTCCCTCACCTAGAGGCTGTTTGTCAGTTGGGTCTGGCAGCAAGATGCCACCCCTTCCTATGACCCACCTGCTTTAGGCTGAACTCTAAGAGGGGCAGAGACGGGTGGGTTGAGGTCAGAGGTTGATTGGGTCATAATAGGTCATATCACCCCACTGTCCCAGGGGTGACAGGCCAAGTGGAAAATCATCCCAATGTGAAACAGGTAGGTCAGGTCACTGTGGACATCAGGGGCTGACACCACCAAGGCACCTTCTGGAATTTGGGGAGGGCTGGTCCAGCTTCAAGCACATCTGGTGTGTCGGAGCCTTCCCCATGCCGTCCCCAGCACGGCTGGGCTCCCTCTGCCCCAGGTCCCAGCCTCCTAGTTGATAGGCCCCCTAGGGTGGGCCCTGATAAAGAAAAGTCCAGTTGGCCAAGGGTGCTGGAGGGGAAGGGAAGGGGCAGTTGTCATTCAAATTCTGGTCTTTGGAGTCACAGCATTGCACAGTATTTAACATCAGACAGACCTGGGTTCAAATCCCAGCTCTGCCATTTACCAGCTGTGTGATCTTGGGCAAGCCGCCTTCCTTCTCTGTACCTCAGTTTCCTCATCTGCAGCTATTGCCCGGGGTGTAGTGAGGGTTCAGGGAGATCCCAGGTATGTGCAGCATGGGCCTGCCAGGTCACTGGTGCTCTCCACGTGGTGGCTGGTAGAATTCTCCATCCATCCAGCCTCCAAGGAGACCCCGGGCATCTCCCACCTGTGACCCCTAAACCCAGAGCGACTGAAAGCAGTTGCCTTTCAGCTCGTCTCACCTGTGGTCTCCCCCACTCCCTGCCCTCTTCCTGGTCAGGAGACTGAGCTCTCAGAAGCCTGAGCTCCAGCTGAGGGGGGCCAGGGTCCCTCTCCCTTTACCCAGCCATGGGAACGTGCTTCCCAAGGAAGGAGCCAACCGGTCCACCTTCCGGGGGCCTGATTTGTTGGGGTGGGCAGGGAGTGGACTTCTGGGCCTGTAGTCGTATTTTGGACAGCACTTTACCCTCTGCAGTTGACCACTGTAGTTGGGAAGAAGTCTCACTCCCCCTTCTAGTTACGAGAAACCAGTGTCTTCTGGAAACAGGTGACTGTCCTTACCTCCGGGCAGTGATGCGTCCTCAGTTAACCTACACCCACCTGCATAGGGATGAGCATAGCGGAGTTCTCACCCATAGGACTGAGATGTTTGTCTGTTCTGTGGCCATTTGACCTGCCAGGGCTTACGTTTCTCCATCTGTGAAGAAAGGATCTTCTCAGCCATTTTACCCACAGAGCTGTGTTGTTTTGAGGACACCGTGAAGGCATAACATTAAATGACAGATCTGGAAAAGTGTCTTAAGGCATCTGATCCAGGGGTTCTCAAAGCATGTGCCTAAAAGGCCGTGGGTTTCGGCTGCAGGGGGAGCTGCGGGGCTGTGTGAACCCCGCTCCAACCAGAGCAGCCTCACTGTGCCCTGGCTACATACAGTGGCCTTGCACGGAGGTCATTTAGGGGGTTCCATTCCTAAAGAGAAAGTTAGAAACCACTTTTTTAATTGAACACCGGTCTAGTTTCAAATGAAGCAGCTGAGGTCCAGAGTGGCAAAGGCGCTTGCCCTAGGTCACCCGGCAATGCCCAGATGACTTATGTGTATGTCCTCAAGGGTGAGGTCTTTGGTCTCTGCCCAGCCAGGCCAACCCCTGACCTCTTGGCCATGTCAACAAAGTATGAAGATCTCAGCCAGGGTTTCCAAGGGTCACTACGCTGGCAGGAGGCCTTCAGCCCTGCTGAGGCGTGTGTGCACGAGCTCACGCGTGCGCACACACACACACACACACACACAGACGGGCACCTCTCCCCAGGGGGTTTCCCTGCAATGCTTGTCCACACCCTTGAGCCCAGAAGAGAAAGAACAAACTGAAACCGTGGAGCTGGGGAAGGCTGTGGCTTAGGGCCAGGCCAAGGCTGATGTTCTTTCTGGCACGCAGCTGAGCTGCTTCCTGGAAGTAATTTCAAAACAGTAAAAGCTATCGTCACCGTTGCCTTAGGCTTGTGTGAAATCACCACTTTATTTCTAATCTTAAACTTTGTTATTTTTGTCGGCTTTGAATATTTTTTTCAAAGTTTAACGAACAATGAAACATTAGGGAAGCATTGGGAAAGGGCCTGATAATCAATATAACAATTTGTCTCCTGTGCTCAGCACTTCACTGTTTACAAAGCCCTTTCACGCACCCAGCGGGTGGGAACCGCATAGTGCGGGCTGGGCCCACACTGGAAGGACATTCGGTAAAAAGTGAGTCGTGTCTCAGGTTAAAACAACATGTAAATGCTTTATCGTACTGAGAAGATTGTATATTGTTCTTATATATTTGTATTTATTTCTAATTTTTGTTCTATGTTTATATCATGTTTGAATACTATCCTCATGCTTGTTGGCGTTTACCCTAAACTGTTTAAATAAAGAGCTCTATTTTTGGAGAAAAAAGGATAACTGAATGGAAAAGTGTATGCTCTTGCCTTTCAAAAGCTGCTTGCCACGTGTTTGGGAAACCCAGCTGTTAAGACCACAGGGGTGTTGGGGGGGTCCGCAGAAGCAGACCTGGCGGTGTGGGGGTCTAAAGCGGTACAGTGATTCCAGGCATCCTAGTGGGGAGTGGGGCAGCAAGACAGGGAGGGGAAGGTGCGTGATGAAACAGGTCCCTGCTGGAGGAGCCTTGGAAATCTGTGCCGGACACACTGCAGATCTGTTCCCCCTGCCGGGGGCAGGAGCCGGGCAGTCTAGCCACGACCTCCAGTCGGTCCTGCGTAGAGGCTGCTCCCTGCGGTGGAGTCGCAGGTACTTGCAGGTGGAAACCATCAAGCTGAGTGCACACGAGAGGTGAGTCCATGGGGCTAGGGTAGGGTCTCCAACCAGCATTGCCTGTCACAGCGGAGCCGGAGCTGAGTGCTCACCGCCCTGGCAGCATAGCCAGTGGCAGCTGTGGTCCGTGGGAGGATACCAAACAGCACCTGTATGCCTGGCCTTGCAAACCCAAACCCATTCCAGTAGCTCTCTGTATGGGAGGGTCTCCCAGCTTCCAGCAACTGTTCTAGGACGCCGTGGTGACTATCTAGCACTGTGTCTGCAGTTGTTACCAGTTACTGGTCCCAAGGTAGGAGCTAGACCCCAGCAGAGCTGATCCAATAGGTCCCTTTCCCTGGACTTCAGAAGTCTTCCTGGCTGGCTGGGCTGGGAACAGGTACGTCCCACACTGCGACAGCCACATTTCCCACCCTGAGCAACAGGAAAGCCCAGTCTGCAGAGAGACAAGAAAGGGGCTGCCACGTGAGACGCTGAGATGAGAAGCGACAAACCTGGTTCGGCCCCTTCCCTGGTCCTGCAGCACTCCCGGCCTCGGCTTCCCTGCGTCCTGGCTTTACCAGCGAAGGAAACCAGAATATTTCACCCCAAATGATGCCTCTTGGATATACATATTTTTCAGCTAAGGCAATTAAGCAGCAGCAAACAGAGGAAGGAAGAGCACTTTCTATAAACTCCCTGCTCTCTGCCTAGAGACAGGATGTAAATTATTCTTTACTGGAGACAACTCTTAGCTCAGAGACGGCACCAGAGGCACCTACGAACCAACCTTCCTCTGTTAACTTCCATATATTTATCTTCCCAGAGTTTCTGGCCTTTGGAAGCCTAAACCTGGTTTCCTTTGTCCTGTCACGTCCCTAAAATGCGCTGTTCTTTGCTGAGGTGCTCTGAACGCCAGAGTTCTAACCCACCACCTGAGTTACCCTTCACTGTGGGCCCTCCCGTGTGACGCCACCGCACACATCGATGCACTTGCCTGTTTTCCTCTTGTTAATCTCTCTTTTGTTCCAGAGGCCTGTCCTAACTCCGAATTCATGAGGGTCGAGGAGAAATTATGTTTCCTCCCTGACACCAGGGCCTTCCAGTACTTGCAACCAAATGCCCTTGCCAGTTCACAAAGGGACAGTGGGCATTGAAGATCGTGGCCAGGTTCAGGTATCTGTCCACTTGAATGGATGTGTGGTAGGCCCTTTCCAGAAAACAGGGCAGAACTTCCTGTCCAGGTGACCGGCGGCCACCTCCCTACCCGACCTGCTGGGCCGGATCACCTACGAGCTTCTCTTTTACCTGTCTGCTGCCACCTTCTGGGCAGTGGTGGGACGGCAGGGCCGCTGGGCGCCTTCCTACCTGGAGAGGGGATGGCTGGGGCGATGGATGTCACATTCTGAGAACTCCTTCTGGAAAGGGACTGTTTTTCCTCCTGGCACCAGCACCTGGCACAGGGTGGAAGCTTGGACTTGAATAAATGAATGAAATAATAAGTGACTGAATTGACACATGAATGGGAGTCAATAAGTGGCCGGCTGTGGCTGGAAATCTTACATTCAATGATATCATCCCAGATGCGAAATTCCTGTTGCACATGGTGACTGTCCTCCCTCTGGGGGGGAGGGCCGGTGCTGCCCAGTGAGCGACACAGCAGGAAGGCGGGTAAGCAGGAGAAAAAACAGGACCTTAACCCTCCGTGACTCTTTATTCTGTAGCTCAGTGTTTCCCACATGATTTAGGACCTGATATCATGGCTGCTGGCCTGCACCTTCCTTGAGCTCATTCTTGTAGGCTCAAAGTAGGGCTAAAGGGGTAAGGGTTCAGAGTGCTTTTTCTAGAAAAAATAAAAAAGCAGACTGGAAGTTGTAGCTGTATCTAAATGAGTGAGTCAGTTCCATGAGTCAGTTCCTCAAGAGATTCTGGTTGGTGCTGGACCCATTCCAGCCCAGGGAGCCCCACCCTTGGCAATGATGAGACAAGATATGGAGGCGTGACAGCTTTTTATAACTTGTCAAGAGTCTTCGTTTGTTTTTTTTTTTTCTAACTGCCTCTTTAAGTGAATTAAGAGAGGAAGACGGGGTCCCCTGGAGTACCCTGTCCTGGTGGGCAAACCATCAGCAGGTGGTGGGAGGCCCCTCTCTGGGAGTCAGTGCCTCCAAGAGAGGCCCACTCTAAGCCTCAGTTTCTCTGGGCACTGAGTGGGCCATCTGGGGAGCCAAATTCCAACAGAGGCTTGGAGCCGGCACGCTCCCATCGCTGAGCAACAGCCCGTTCATGGAATCCCTGCCTCGAACTAACTCTAACCCAGCCTGGAGGCCTACTCTGTAGGATGCAATGCCATTAACTTCCCCAACCCTAGAATTTGGCCTCGGAAACAACTGCCAACTCAAACTGCTAAGTGAACCTTTATCATTGTCCTCATTGCCACTCCCTCCGTCCCCACACCTGCACACCAGGACGCCAGGTTTTTGCACATGTTTGGTGCAAACATGGTCCCTGGTTCCTCGTTGTACAACAGAGGATGCTTGCGGCATGAGGCCTCCTTCTCAGAAACTGTGCAGACAGCAGCCCAGCAACACCCAGGAGTAGAGACTGTTACTAATATTTCCGGTTTGTAGCTGAAGGTGAAAGGTTAAGCACCCTACACACAGCAGGAAGTGGCAGAGCCTGTCTGCCTGGAGCCCATGCTCCTTCCACTTCCCCTAGCTCCCAGGGAGTGTATGAAACTGTCCCCACAATCCTGGCCTGAGCCACAAGATCCTCTTAATGTTTTTATGAAGAAGCATGGCTTTATACATAACTTATAGGCATGCAATAAGTTTCTGGAACTTCAAACTCCCGAGCAAGAGCGGAAACTCTAAGCAGAGTCAATAAAATGCTAAGATAAATTGATGCCGTGTCAGTGACAATAGTCATGAAGGGAATTCTGGGATGTCAGGGGAGGTTTCAACCCCAAAGTGACATAGGAGCAGAGGCCGTTCAAGCTCCAAGGGCCCTTAGGGGTCTTCTAGGCCAAGCCTCTTTTACAGACAGGGAAACTGAGGCCTAGAGAGGGGACAAGACCTACTCATGGTCACCTGGAGTCAGGTGCAGAGTTGGGTGCAGTCCCAGGCTCCTGACCCGGGACATCTAGCCCATGTCTTGGAGTCTGATCCTCAGACTTCATTCCTTGCCCATCCTGTCCAGGACAATTGGGGACCCCTCCAGCCTCCCTTGATGCTGAGCTGACAGCCATGGAGCCAGCACTCCCCAAGGCCCTGAAGAGTTCCAGTAAACAGCCCACTGCCTTTTGATGTTCTTGCTTCTGCGGAAAGGATCTGGCATTCGTGGGTATTGAGAGAAGGAGTAAGAGCTGGTCACAATCCCACGTATTTGTCATTGTAGGGTGTGCCTTTTCTATAGCGTGGGGATGTTCCCTACAGTCTTAAAGCCCTGGCCAACTGCCCCTGGCACACTTGTTCATTCAGCAAATATTCCTAAGTACTGCTCTGTGCTGGCTCCTGCTATGTGCTGAGATACCAAGGAGAGTGAATTACAAGCCTTGTCCCTGTGGTCAGCAACGTGGGAAATGGAAAATATTGTGCAATACACACTAGGAGGCGGGATCGCAGAGCTGGGGCTCCTAATGTAACCAGATGAGCTTCTCGCACAGGGAAGGCTTCCTGGAGGAAGTGAACTTGAGAGGAGTTCTGAAGAATGAACAGGAGTTAGACAGGAAAGTGGGGTGGAAAGGGTGTTCCAGGCAGTGGGAACAGTTTATGCAAAGGCTCAGAGGCAAGACCATGCTCAGCGTGTTGGAGAAATTTGGCAGACAGAAAGCAAGCCCTTATCCCGGAAGTCTGCTCTGGAGGGAGTTAGCAAGGTGCATCTGCAGCCATCAAGGGCAGCCCTGTTAGTCGATGTGGGGTGCCTGCTCTACATGCAGCCACGTGGGGGCCCAAAGAAACGCAAGTGCTCTTTGCACTCAGCACATTGTCTCCCTCACTTGGGAGATAAGCACCTTCGAATTCTAGAGACCAGAGAACGAGGTTATCTAGGGAACCTCTACCATTGGATGCAGCCTCTCCTTCAGCCTCCAGCAACCAAGAGCTTTCTGCCTCACAAGGCAGCCCTGTCTAAGGCCAGCCACCCCTTCGTAGCGACAGCTACTTCCTTAAATCAAAAATACTGCCTCCCTAATGTGTCCCCCCATGGCATCCTTGGTTGTTCTTTTAGAGGGAGTCATACAAAAGGATCTAGACCCTTCTCCATGTGCAGCCCCTCAGGTATTTGAAGACGGTGCTCATGTCTCACCTCCACTCCAATCTGAATCTCTCCCTTCCAGTCTTGAGTGTGTAATACAACTGGAGAATTATAATGGACAATGGCAGAGTGCAGGGCAGACCACAATCTCTGGAAGGATTTTTAAAGTGAGACGGTTATGGGCTGAGTTGTCATGAGCACACACATTGCAGGAGGAGAAGCCCATCCCGGCAAGCTTTGAAGAAAGGGGAGTGGAAATGGCATTCCAGGAGTGGGTTACAGCCCAGAACCCCGCAGTGTGCTACTAAATCCGGTTGGCAATGGGGCCGTCAGTCCAGAGACGGAGCCAACAGTCAGAAGCCAGGGCAGCAACGTGGTTACACAGAGGAGGAAGATGCTCAGGAAGGAGAGGCACAGTCCAGTGGCCTTCATGTAGTCCCGGGACATGGACAGCTTGACCTCCCCTGTCTGAGCTTTGCCTCCATCAGCGTCCAAGTCTCTTCCTTCCTGGCCCCGGCTTCCTGCAGCTCGGCCGTGCTGCTGCAGGGCCTGTGACGTCCCTGCCGCCAAGCGTCCTGCCCACGGCGTCCATCGCCAGCTGCGTTCTCCATCCACGCGGCCTCTTCCCTGGCCAGCTGATGCCATCATCCCGTCGTCCTCCAAGGCCCGGTCCCGCTCTGCGCTGGCGTATGGCTCAGGAACTCGGCGAAGGCCCCGTCCTGGGCCGGCAGCTCCTGGTCGGAGCCCATCTCGTTGCGAGTTCCTTCGGGAGGATTCTGGTAACTTCAGATGCTCTCTCTGTTCAGGTAGGATAAGCTTCTACCCAGCCTGAAAGGTATCTGCTAATACAAGTTTAGGCGTCCGAGTGACATTGCCAATCATCAAAAGGTGGGGCCCCACATGTTGGGGTCCCTGTGCAGCAGGTCGATTTTCTGTCTTTGGATTGTTTCAAGCACATAAGGAGTTTGTTGCAAACGGGGTCCTCTTAAATGAGGTCCCACCAAAGGCATCACGCCCCGACTGTGCACATTCACGTAGGCGCCTCATAAGAGGCGGAACCAAGATTTCGGGTGGGAGAACGAGTCCACGAGAATTCTGTCTCTGTTTATCTGTGCCATCCCAAATGCCAGGGCCCCAGTCTTTAGCTTTAAAGGGATCTAAATCTAGCCGGGGTGTCAAGGCCCCAAGATCACCTTCAGTGGCCTGATTTCTTTGTGCAACATAAGTGTCTCCCTTGTTTGTGATGAGGACAGTGCAGGATGGCCACCTGCTTGGGCTCAGCCACGGCCTGTATCAGGGCCATTATTTCAATGACGTACTTAATATGCTTATTCTCTGCAGTCAGGAGCCCCTTTCCTTCCCCATGGCACCATGAGCACGCACGACCATAAAAGCATATTTACAGTCTGTGTAAATGTTTGCCTTTGTCCTCTGCATAACTGAAGAGCTCTGGTCAAAGCAATCAGCTCAGTCCATGAACGCCACCTATGCAGCCCTTGGTTGTCCCTTGTCTATAATGCTGCTCCCGTCGGCAAAAGATCCTGATGGATCTGACAGATCCATCCTGCTAGAAAAGACGGCCCCCAGAACCGCTAAAGAGTCATGCCGCAAAGGCTCATTCTCTTCGTCTGGTAACAGGGTGGCAGGATTGGAAGCAAAGTTTTTCAAAGGCACTTTGGCAGTCTGCGGTTCAGATCAGGGGCTCCACATCTGTCCCTTTAAGGGCCTTGCTATTAGTCCAAAGTTTGGGATCCAGAAGCAATGGAACCCTGTCATTCCTAGGAACCTGCTAATTTGGAATCCCAGGTAAGTAACCTGCTGTTTGCAAATCTGTCCAACTGGGGGTTCTACAAGTCCCCCACTCTGCTCCCATCAAACAGAGCAGAGGAGCCCCCTTTAAACCCATGAGGTAATACAGTCCAGCAGCCATGAGGCCACCCCAGTCCCAGGATCCTGCCATTCAAATGCGACTGAGTATCATTCATAGTCACTTGCACAATACCATTAATGGCAGGTAGATCCTGCATGAATCCACACTCACTGGTCTGGGGAATTTAAATTCTTTCGGCATGCCCCAGGGTCCCGTTGGCCTCTACAGCCTTTCTCACTGTTGGTAGCTTTCTTCTTGCAAATGCTACAAAGATGTGCAGGTCTGCTGAGGCCCAGACTTCAAAGCCCACTGCTCTGCAATGGCAGCCTCCTAGATACTTCACCAGGATGCTTCCCTGGCATTCGCCCAGCAGGAGCTTGGCAGATCCCCAGGGGTGAGCTTCTGCCACTTCTGGAACAGCTCCTGCTGCTCCCACCACTTGCCTACAGCTGCCTCACCACTGCCTAGCTCACGGGCCGCCGTGTGTGGCTGGTGCCGGGGGCCAGGGTGGCACCAAGGGAGAGGGACCCAGACAGCTTCTGCCCATGCAGCTTGGCACCAATTGAGTCCCCACTGTCAATTTCACCTGGGGCTTCTGTGGGGAATATTTGGATGGGAGCTACTAGCAAGGCAGAGTGTCCCAGGCCCCCTCCTTTGTCATCCGGGTCCTGGACTTGAATAAAAAGCCATTTGCTCTCCTGGGGATTTCTTGTTACCTGGAGCCCTTTGCAATTTGTCGCAGTGCTCTTTCCAATGTCCTTCCTTTTTACAAAAAACACACTGATTTTACATCAATTTGGGGTGACATTGTCCACCCTTTCCTTTTGACTGTCACAAAGGACCCTGCCAGCTGTCCTTGTGCATTGAAGCCCCCTATCCAATACTGCTGTAATGGAAATTGCCCTGCCCTGGCTCTGGGTGCCCTCTGGCCAAATTGAGTTCCCTGCCAGTTCTTAGAAGGAGAGAACATTCCAAATTCTGAGTCATACCCTAGTGGGAGTGGGACTGAAGAATTTCTTCCAGTTACACCCTCCCTGGCCCCTCTCATGGTGCCAGGATGGCCATGGTGGTGGCGGGTAGCAGTTACCCCAGGCTGGGCTCCACGTGAGGCCCACTTCCTCAGCTTCCTGCAGGCCTCTGGCAGGGGTCCCATCAGCACAAGCTCAGATGTGATGGAGCCCATCATGCCTCCCCACGAATTGCCCCAGCTTCGGCAGGTATCATAGCCACCTCTGGGGAGCCCAGTGGGCGCTGACACCTCCTTGCCATGTCACACACATATGAGCACCAGGGCTGGTCAGGCAGCAGGCATTCCCTCCACTGCACACTGATGGGTGGCAGGCTACATGCACCATTCCCCCCACCCACTGGGTCTGCCCCTGGTGCTGCAGCCCCGAGTGTCACCTTGCCTCAGCCGGCACCCCGAAACCAACCCAGAACTGGTGTGGACCAGCGGAATCCGACTGTCCAACTAAAATAAGGCACTGCTAAGGCCCATCGCTAAGGTGGTCGGATTCTGCTGGTTGCAATGTGAGCTCAAGCGTGACCAAGCCTGAGGCACCTCCCCAGTGGGTGAGGAGCTGGTAGCAGGGGAGCGGGCTCATGAGATCCAACCCAGTTAATCCCTCCCCAGTTCTATCATGCAGCCTTTCAGCCTTCTTATTATGCAATTGCGTGAAAGATTGTACATATGGGGGCCGGGCGAGGTGGCTCGTGCCTGTAATCCTAGCGCTCAGGGAGGCTGAGGCAGGAGGATCACTCAAAGTCAGGAGTTCAAAACCAGCCTGAGCAAGAGCGAGACCCTGTCTCTACTAAAAATAGAAAGAAATTAATTGGCCAACTATAAATATATAGAAAAAAATTAGCCGGGCATGGTGGCGCATGCCTGTAGTCCCAGCTACTCGGGAGGCTGAGGCAGAAGGATTGCTTGAGCCCAGGAGTTTGAGGTTGCTGTAAGCTAGGCTAACACCATGGCACTCACTCTAGCCTGGGCAACAGAGTGAGACTCTGTCTCAAAAAACAAACAAACAAGAAAAAAAACAATTGTACATATGGGGTCTTGTCCCATTTACCTGACCTTTGACAAAATAATTCCAATTGTAAGATAATATAATTATTTAGGATTTAATTCAATAGCCACTTCTCCTCACACTCCAGCACACACATTGGATTAAAATTAAAAACCATTTTCTTTTAGACATAGACTTATAGCTATAAGTTGGCCATTCAGGCAAGATCCACCCCAAGGACCTTTCAAATGGAATAGAAATGGAGCTTCCCATGTTGAAAAACAACAACAAACACAACATGACAAGTGGACAATGCAGGGAATTCCCAATGCAAATCACCTTAATGCCAAGGCCTTACCAAATGAATGGGAGCCGGACAGACGAGAACCAGATTCTCAAATGAGAACCAACATCTCCTAATCCAAAGAGGAGAGAATTCCCCAGCTTCCCTGGGAACCATACAGACAAGCTCCAAATCCAAACCTTGTGCCCTAGTTCCACTCCACCCTGACTCCGCCCCCACACAGCGCTTCCAAACAAACCCGAACAAAATGCAACGCGTGGAATCAAGGGTCTCAGTGTGCACACTGGGGAACTTACTCAAACAAATGGCCAAGGCATCCAGACACTTTCCAAATCTATTTCCTTTTCCTCAACTAAGTCAAAGCAAGTAGGAGCTGTGTGTGATTTCAGAGAAGAGACATGGGACTTCCCCGGAGCTAATCAGGCTCTGGAAGCGGCTGGGATGAGCCCTCACTCTCTTACCCAAAAGGGCTCCTACCTGTGCTGGACCTGGGGCTGCCCCCCACCCCTTCCAGCAGTCACGGGGTGCTCTTCCACCAGGGTGCCAATGGGCCCACCCAAGAATGCCAAATTCTGTTACCAAAAGTTTAGGACGGGCGTGGTGGCTCAAGCCTATAATCCTAGCACTCTGGGAGGCCAAGACGGATGGATTGCTCCAGGTCAGGAGTTCGAAACCAGCCTGAGCAAGAGCAAGACCCCGTCTCTACTATAAATAGAAAGAAATTAATTGGCCAACTAATATACACAGAAAAAATTAGCCAGGCATGGTGGTGCATGCCTGTAGTCCCAGCTACTCAGGAGGCTAAGGCAGGAGGATTGCTTGAGCCCAGGAGTTTGAGGTTGCTGTGAGCTAGGCTAACGCCATGGCACTCACTCTAGCCTGGGCAACAAAGCGAGACTCTGTCTCAAAAAAAAAAAAAAAAAAAAAAATTCAGCGCTTGTCCCGGAGGCCACATCAGAAAGAGGACAAGTGGGTTGAGGAGAAGAAAAGAGATGTTTATTAATATGCTGGCAAGTGAGGAGGATGGGAGGCTCATTGCTCTAACTACAAGCAGAAATACAGAGTTTTTATAGAGGGGTTTTCAGCTTGAGGGGGTTGCTGTTCAATTATAGTTGATGGCTCTGATCGACCCCCTCTCCAGCAAAGACAACCTCCCCACCTCTGCCCAGGCAGCCCCGAGAGCCATCTCCTATGATACAAAAAACAAAAAACACTCCCCTGCCCTTCTGAACATTGGCCTCAGGCAGGGATGCAGGTTTTAATTCTCAAAAGAGTGGGGCAGGGGTGGGGATGGGTTAAAGAGGCAGCTCATAAAACATTTTAGAATTTTTCAGGCCATTCCCTTGGTTACAAGAGTGGATCATCACAAAGGTCTTCATCCTCATCATCTTCATGTTGGGTAGGCCGAGGAGGAGGAGGAGGAGGAGTCAGTCTTGCTGTCTCAGGGGTGGCAGAGGCAGAAGAAAGTCCATGTATACAAGGACCCACATGGTTCAAACCCACATGCTCAAGGGTCAGCTGCATATTCTTTAAAACCTCTTTCTCTGCATGTGTAGGTGTATGTTTTAACCAGGCTTGTCTTGTCCACAGCTTGTGTCATGCTTCTTTGACGATCCATGGCGACTCTTCACCAGGCCACAAATCATTGGTCTCCAGCATCGTTTCAGAGGCTGCATTTGTCTTGTTCTGGGTGGACATGCCAGTATTCATTTAACAAAACTCTTGTTTTCAGACATGAAGCTTGTTCTCATTTTTTTTCTTTAAACCATTAGAAATGAAGTCTGGGTGTTCCCAAGTTCTTTAACAACCCAGAGGTCTTCCTTCCCATTAATTCCCGTAACTATAGACCCTCATAGCCGTAGGGCATCCGGTTCTTCCATCAAGTTCATTTCTTCAGTGCATCTGTGAGTCCCCAAGGGCGGCTTTCATTTTCCACATAGCTGAAGGGGCCACAGCGTGTCCTGCCAGCCAGTCACACTGGCCCAGAGCTTGCTCCTGTCCCCTGGGGGGATCCCTTCCTGGTAACCTGCACCCCTGGCTGTAGTCTCCCCACACTGCCTGTGCCTAATGCCATCAAAGACCCTGTATCCATCATGGTCCATTCAGCAGCACAGAAACCTCCCAAGTCTTTCAAACCAAGAGACTTTCATGCGAAGGAGTTGGTTCCCGGATGATGGAGGAGCAGTCCAGAGAGTGGCCACAGCAGGGACCTGCTCCATCCTTGGAGCTGAAGGGAAAGGAGGGAGGAGAGGGAGTTGCCAGAGCCAGGAGCCAGCCACTGGACACAGGAGCTAGGAAGATGGGCCTGCCCAGCTGGGGGCAGGGTGGGGGTGCTGTCCAGCGGGAGCAGGAGCCCAGGAGGAGACATAGCTGTTGCCGGGGAAGCCATCCAAAGCAGAGAAAGGGGAGCAGGGCCCTGACCTCTCTCCTCCAGCTCCTCATCTTCCTCCAATGCCTCACCCCAGCAGGAAGCAGTTGACATGGGAATCTGGGAAATGTTTCCTGCAACTACAGGAAATGACTAGCACAGGCCGTACCTTAATTCCCCCAAAGAACAGCTTAGATCTGGATGTTTTGTCAAACAAACTTTAGCAAAGGCGCGGGGCTGAGAGCAAACACTCAAGACAGAGAAAAGAACTTAAACATGGATCTCTGGATATCACAGCCCACTGCATCCAGAATCAAACCCTCCTCACAACCCCTCCTGGGCCAGCCCTCCTCTGTAGGCCTCAGCCTGCCCTCGTGCCACTGGGGCCGGCCACACTGTCCCCAGGGACAAGGCCCTTTAATCGTGTCCACCCTCACCAGGGTCCAGGCCTCTTCAGCTTTTCCTGGGGCCAGCAAGAAGGAGGAAACCATTGCCTAAACACCATCCCTTCATTAACATGGAATGACAGCTTGGGCAGCACTTTGAACTTCATCGTCCCAAACCCAAGGACCAGTCATGAATTTTGCCCCCGTCTCTAGCACAGCAGAAAGAATCGCTGAAGTGTGAGATCTGTTTCTTTCTAACTGTCTGCAGATCCCAGACCCAGAGGCTCAAGACGAGGGTGCCCAGGCCTCCCCGGCCCAGTGGCCGCTCTAGGAGGAAAGATGTCCCCAAGCCCACTGTCGAGCCTGAGGGCTTGCATTGATATGGGATGCAAGGAGGGGCATCGGACACCCTTTATCTCCCTGGGCCTGACAAAGCCAAAGAATCATAGCTTTTCCTTTGCTGCAAGGAATGTTCTGGAACATATTTTTTTTGCTCCCTTGTGCAGTTCTCTTCCTCAGGTAAATCCCCTGGGAATAGAATTATTGGGGCAAAAGATAGGCAGGTGGTGCAGGCTTTTGACCCAGGGTGCCAAGCTGCTGTTTGATAAGGCTGTGTATCCTGGGTTGTTCTTGCCTTTCTTTCTCTCAGTTCCCTGATAAACCACTGCAGAGTCTTGGGATGAATCAGCCACCAGACCAGATAAACGAGCCAGCCTGTCACTGTTGCTGTTTCATGCAACTCGGAAGGGAACTCCCCTTGGATCCCGCCCAGAACCTGGAATTCCAGAGGACACGGGGCCGGGCACCTTTGTACCCCTGCTCCCCACGGCTCGGGCTCTACCCACCCCTTCTCTCCCCGCCCCATGCCCGGGTGGAGCCAGCTGCCAGGGCGGCGCGGCGCGGCTTCCCAGCCCTCCCTCTGTGCACAGCCCAGAGTGGAGGCCAAAAGAGAGCCCTGTGCCGCCCCGATGAGGACACTACTGACCATCCTGGCTGTGGGATCCCTGGCTGGTGAGTGCCCATCCGCCCTGTGGTCGAACCTCCCCCAAGCCCAGGACCCACGAGCAGGGTCATCTCCCCCACACCCTGCCCAGCCCCAGCACAGCCAGTTTCGGTTTCTGCTGTGCTAGGGCTGAACAGGGTACGAGTTCTCCTGGAAATGCAGGTGCCCAGCTCAGGTTGCTGGGGAGACTGGGAGGGCGCCCCAGACCCTGGGTTCTTCCAGGGACCCACCTGGCCCTCAGGTCTGGGGAGATGTCATCCGCTGTCTGGCCTGGGGGTGCTGGATCCCTGCACCCCAGTGGATGGAGAATTGGCTCTGGGGGAGGCAGGCATCCTTTGACCCCTGCAAATCGCTCTGGCAGACGTTGTGCCAGCCCCTCCTCTCCTCCGCCTGGCACTGGCCTGACGAGGGAGATGAGGAGGCGCAGGGCGGACAGGGCTGCAGCACAGCCATCGCCTCTCTCCGTGCCCCCGGGGGCTCTCCTGCTAGATCTGAAAGACCGTTTTCTCCTCGAGTGGCCAGGTCTGCTACGAGAATAAGTCTAAGGACATCAGCGCCTCTTGAAAGCAGGACTAAAGGGCATGGTTTCCAAATCCCATACAGTGGGGTCTTGAATTCATCATTATGGAGAACATGACAAGAGACCCTAGACTGTGCGTCTTCTCTCCCGAGACGTTGAGTGAAATTCAGGGACCTGTCCCAGAAAGTCGGAGTGTGGTCCTGGCCGAAGGCGGGGCGGGCAGGACTCAGCAAGGCCCTTCTAGCTCAAGTGCAGGACGAGGCCCAGGAAGGGGCAGAGCCTCCCGCCCCTGCGCTACTGTCCCTGCGGTGAGGGCTGACTGGACCCCGGTGTCCCCAGCGCAGCCCCAGCCCCTCCAGGCTGGGCATTCCCAACACGCTGGGCCCACGATGGGCCGGGGAGATTTGAGGCACCCCCAGGAGGCCTCAAGACACGTTCCTTTAGAGCCCAGCCACCCCGGTTGACATCCTACAGGCTCCCGGCCCCCAAAGATGGGGCCCACGGGAAACGGCCCCCAGGACAGAGCTGAGGGTCACTGACCCCACTCTGCAGACCCAGGTCCCCACGCCCAGCAATCCGAGGCTGCTTCCGGGGCATGGTGAATTGTTTTTGGTTTGTGTGCTTTTCCTTAGCTTCCCAGCTGGTTGACAGACGTTGTTTTTCCGCACAAGTACGAAAAATCAACTTGTCTTTTATCAATCTACCAGACAGCCGGGCCCCTCACGGCGCGTCTCCCAGGGTTTCACAATGTAGACTTTCACCCGGGAAGTGCAGAAATGCCACAGGCTGAGGGACAGGTGGTGGATTTGAGGAGGAAAAGGAGCGAGGAGGGCGGGAGAAGAAGGGAGACCTTGTTAGCCCCGGCACCCCTAAAGGAGAGGGCGGGGCAAGGTCCACTCACCCTACTTCAGGAAGCCCACTTCAGTTACCTCTTGAACAGTGGTGCCAATTCCACCCCAAACCCAGGGCCCTGTGCCTGGCCAGGGTGCCCCCACCTCAGCCACCAGCCTCCCCCCCACCCAGCTGGCCTCCCCACTCCCTGCCCAGGACACGGACCCCAGCCAGCAAGCGTTCCCACTGCAGACTGCAGCCCACCCCAGACAGGCCCTGGCCTACTCCCAGCCCCACCCTCTCTCTCCTGCCCTCGGCCCCACCACAAGCCACCATTCAGACTGACCTCACCTGGACTCCCTTCCTCAACTTCAGGCCCAGTCCTGTGTCCAGGACTGTCCCCTCCAGAGTTGACCCCAGTCCCACCCAGACTCGCATCCAAATAAGCTGTCAGCCACGTCTCGGGGTTCAGTGGCAGAGCCGCCACACCAGGTAGAGGCAGTAAGTAGACAAGCCCCATGCCGTCTCCAAGGCCCCCTTCTGGGGACTCCAGGAAGCCTGAAGACAGCGTTTGCAGCCGCGTGGCCAGAGCATCGGGCAGTCCAGATTCAGAGAGGAGAGAGACCTTGGTTTAGCCTGTGTATGGGCAGCAGGGCTGGACTGTCCTTCCCTGCCCCCACAGGTGCCTCCCTCCTGCAGAGATCCTGTGTGTAGACTTGGAGAGGAGGAGTAGAAGTCCACCCCCTCACACCCTGGGCCTGCTGGTGGCCGTGGTTGTGTCCAGGGGAGGAGAGGCAGGTCCATGTCAAAGACACGTATGCGCACAAGGCCTCACAGCCGTGACCCAGCACAGCCTGTGTGTTTCCCGCCCCAGCCAGCCGGGCCCTCTGCGTGTGCTGCCGTGTTCCTGCCCCGCAGGGAAGGGTTTTGCGAGTCCAGAGCTCTTCATCGCAGTGCAGAGGGCTTGGGAGGCAGCAGCCCCTGCCCGACCCCTCCCGGGGAGGGGTGCAGGCCTTTGCTGCCCTTTCCTTCCCATGAGCCCCAGTCGGCCCAGCAAAGGCCCGAGGACTCTAGGGGCCAGCTCCTCCCTCCTCTCTCCATCCTCCCTAAACAGGCCCCTTTGCCAGGGGCTCGGGTCCTACCCCCATGAAAAAGGGTCAACAGGACAGCCCCCTCCCTCCACAGGGAATGTCTTGCTTTCCCAGGTGCCCCCCCTCAGACTCGACACATATGCACGAGGACCTACTATGTGCTGGATCTGTTCACAGACATTGCCCCATGGTACCTGCCCCAGAAACAGTCTAGCTCTGAGGCAAATATTGCAGGCTCTGTCACATGCTGTCACTCTGGGCAACAACCCTCTCTGAGCCTAGGATTTTCTCATCCATGAAATGGGGATAACGACAGTAGCCATCTCATCCGGTTGTCACGAGAATTTAATGAAGTAAAGGCTTCGCCGGCAAGAGGCTATGCACCTTGTTAATTTTGTTTGTCTTAGGCAAGTCGAATTGTTCCCATTTTAGAGATGAGAAAACTGAAATTCTAACTGCTTAAACAGCTTCCCCAAGGTCACCCTGCCTGTGTGTGGCCTCGGTCCGAGTCCTGTTCCCCTACAAAGCGTGAGTGAGGTGCCTTTGTTGTCTAAGAAGCCAGCCTGGTGCAGGGACACGGATTGGCCCGGCCACCGGGAGGCCAGACTCCAAAAACATCTCTTCCACCACTGTTGGAGATGGTGGACTTTGGGCAAGTCACTTCTTAGACACTGTCACTAAATGTTTCCAAAATAAGGGTAAGGCAACCAACTGTAGATTGTGTTTAAAAGTGCATGAGAGACCGTAACAAGCATGGACAAGGATGTAGAGAAATGGAATCCTTGGAACATGCTGGTAGGAATTTAAGATGGTGCAGCCACTTTGGAAAATAGTTTGACAGTTCTTCAAAAAGTTAAACATGGAGTTACTATATGACCCAGCAATTCCACTCCTAGGTATGTGGCCAAAATAACTGAAAATATACATCCACTTAAAAAAGTAAATATTGTGTACTTAAAAACATTGTACACAGTATTAACAGCAACATTATTCATAACAGCCAAAAGGTGGGAACATCCCAAATATCCAGGGACTGATGGGTGCATAAACCACGTGGTGAAGCCATGCAACGGACTAGTACCCAGGCATGAAAAGGAAGTGAGTACAGATTCAGGCTACCATGTGGATGGACCTTACCGAAAACATTATGCTGAGTGAAAGAAGCTGCACGCAGAAAAAACCAAGACTCTATTTATATGAAAAGTACAAAATAGGCAAATCCAGAGACAGGAAGTAGACTTCGAGAGACTGGGGCAGGGGGAGTAACCGCTAACGGGTTTATAGCTTCTTTTGGGGACGATGAAAATACTCTAGAATTAGATAGTAGGATGGCTACACAACATTGTGAATATACTAAGAAACCATTGAACTGAACACTTTAAAATGGTGAATTTTGTGGAATGTGAATTTTAACTCAATACAAAGAAAATGAACGGCAGGGAGGAGTGGGTGGCCGGTTAGCACAGTCTGGGGAGTGTGGCCCCTCTCGCTGGCCAGGGCCTCCGAGCCCCTCTGCTCACCCTGCGCCCGCCCTCCTGCAGCTCACCTTGCTCAGGACACCTCGGATCTTCTTCAGCACGTGAAATTCCAGTCCAGCAACTTTGAGAACATCCTAACGTGGGACGGCGGGACGGAGAGCACCCCAGACACGGTCTACAGCGTCGAGTACAAGACGTAGGCTTCCCTCCCTACCCTCCTCCTTTGACTCTGCTCTGAAGAGTCAATACCCCCTCCAAGAAAGTCCGCCCACCCCCCGCATTCCATATGTCCCCATGCCACCCGCCAGGACTGGGGTCACACAGCCCCTCCCAGATAAAGCTTCGTTCCTTTGTGTTTCTTTTGCGGAGGGAGGAAGAACTAACGGGTAAAAGTCTGGAGGGAGACTACCCAGGCATGAGCACCAGCTCTCACCTGCGTAACCTTGGGCAGTCAGGTAACCTTGCCAAGCCTCAGTTTCTCCATCCATAACGGGGGGAACAACAACAGCACCTTCATCCTGTCGTTCTTAGGTGGATTAAACAAGGTAGTGAAAGTCATTAGCACTTGTGCCTGGAAAATAATATGCTACCAATAATTGTTTTATCATTATTGGTGAGATTAGGTCAACCCCACCTTGCGTCCCCCTCCTTGCAGGCAGGATGGACGGCACGGGCTCCAGAGCCCACAGACGTGGCTTCCACGCCTGGTCCTGCCACTTTGTCCTGTGGCAAGCCACTTCCCTGTCTCCGAGCCTCAGCTCCCTCATCTGCAAAATGGGAGTGGCAGGGCCTGCCACAAAGGGGCACGGTGACAGCAAGCCCAGAATGTGGACTCAGAGTGGCCGGGCTCGAGTCCCGGCTCCTCACATGCGTGTGTCACACCCCCCGGACACATTTAACTTCTTTAAGCCTCATCTTCCTTATTTGCAAAAGGGGTAAAATAACGCCCACGCCTCACAGGGTCCTCGTGAGAACTCAATGAGATCATTCACTTAAAGGGCCTGGGTCACTGACCGTGCCGAGTAAATATCACGTCTCCCTGTCATCATCCACAAACCGCAGGCCCGGCGCTGGCCGGTGTCACCACCGGTGCCTGCCCCTCCCTCGCCTGCAGGTACGGAGAGAGAGAGTGGCTGGCGAAGGAGGGCTGCCAGCGCATCCCCCGCAGGTCCTGCAACCTGACGGTGGAGACGGGCAACATCACCGAGTTCTACTACGCCAGGGTCACCGCCGTCAGCTCGGGAGGCCGGTCAGCCACCAAGATGACCGACAGGTTCAGCTCGCTGCAGCACAGTGAGTAGGAGACTGGCGGCGGCGGGGGCAGGGGAGGCTCTTCCCCTCTGCACGGGGTGGGGGGCCCGGAAGGGGCTCTTGGTGCGGGAAGGTTGGGGATGTGGTTTCTAGGGAAACTGCCCCGCCACCCACCATAGCGCATGCTCAGTGGGTTTGTTCATTTTTCTCCACCTCCACCCCAACCTCCCTCGTTCCAGCCACCCTCATCTCCTGACGCCTAAGTCGTTTCCCCCACATTGCCCTTAAAATCTTCTGGCAGCTTCTCGTCACTCTTAAAATCAGATCCAACTCTTTGCTGTGGCCTGCAAGGCCCTGCCTGTCCCGGGCCTCATCTTGCACCTCTCTCCCCAATGCGCCTCCAAAAGTCCCTGCCCCTGACAGTCCCTGACCCTGACAGTCCCCGCCCCTGACAGTCCCTGACCCTGACAGTCCCTGACCCTGACAGTCCCTGCCCCCGACAGTCCCCACCCCGGACCCTGGTGGCTCACACTATCAGGGGCTCTTCACAGCTCTTCCACGACTGGCTCTCCCAATCCTTGGGGCTCAGTTCCAACATCCCCTCCTAAGTGGGCATCCCCAGCTCCAGCCCTGACTACCTGATTTCAGCAGGCCACCGCCTGTGATTCTCTGTCACAACACCCTGTTCATCGCGTTCATAGCTCAGATCGCAATCTGCAGTTGCTGTGTTTGCCTACACCTGCACCGTCTGCCTCTCCCTCCAAACGTGAGCTGGGTGGCGGCGAGCGGGCTGTGGAACCGACTGCTCTCTCAGCCCTCAGCAGGGCCCCTGGCACGTAGACGATGTTCAATGCATGACTGATGACTCGATGAACAGATTTCAGTTGCCGAACCGCCCCCACAAGCACATGGTGATGTTCACCAATTGACTTTATAGCTACACATGATTTGTTAAGAAAGTAAAAAATTAAATTAAATTAATTCTTGTGTTTTTCCCCTGGCTTGTTTAACTAATCTATATCCATTGTAGAAAAATTTGGAAAATACAGAAATACACCAAGAAAAACAAAAGTCACCCAAAATAGCTCAAACATTCAAACATAACTGTAGTTACTGGCAACTGTATCTACTGTTTTGTAATCTGGTGGTGTTTTTTTGCTTTGGGTTTTTTCCCCCCATATAATGATATCATGAGCATTTGCCTGGGTCATTAAATATTTTTCCATAACATGATATTTCAAAGCTACAAAAGGATCCATTCTAGGGAGTTACTCTAATTTAGTTACCGAATCTCCTTTTTGAGGACATTTAGTCAGTTTTTCAATTTTATAAGCAGCATGGAAGTGAACATTGTTCTGGCTCAGATATTTTAAATCTTAGAGATCAACAGATCCTTGAGGGATTCTTTGTAAATTAGGTTCAGGGCAAGTGGAGTCCAGGAATCCCTGAAATTGAATGCGAGGTTTTTGCATATGTGCATTTCGGGGGAGGGAATATCCACAGCATTCATCACATTCTCCAAGGGGTCTGTAAACCAGTAAAGGTCATTTGGTTTTTTTGGAAAATTCCATCTTGAGAGAGACTGAAGTCTCAGGCCCAGCCTTTGAGGCTGCGGCAATAGTATTAGGCCGCCCCTCCCCAGACGCTATTTAGGATATGTAGTTGAATCCTCACTCACTGACGTCTCCAAAGCTGTTGTTGCCAATAGACAAGGGAGGAAGGGTGCTCTGGGCAGACTCAGGGGGGAGATGCAGGGGCTGGCATGGGTGGGGACTGGGGCAAGGCCCTAGGGGGGCTGGTCATCGCTCTGCCAGCCTGAAACCTGAACACCAGCCGCATGCAGAACTTTGCTCTTTTCCCTTCCCCCTTTTCCAGCTACCATCAAACCACCTGACGTGACCTGTATTCCCAAAGTGAGATCCATTCAGATGATTGTCCATCCTACCCCCATACCCGTCCATGCGGGGGATGGACACCAGCTAACCCTGGAGGATATCTTCCATGACCTGTTCTACCGCTTGGAGCTCCACATCAACCACACCTACCAAATGGTGAGTGCATGTTGCACCCTGGTACTTCCCCGCCTGGGACACAACTTCCCTCTCAACTGGATCTGCATTGCTTTAAGTAGAAAGGGGACATGCTATATAAGTTAACATTTCCCAAAACATAGCCCATGGGAGGATCCTGAAGCCTGGCAAACATCACAAACCACAACCTCCCTCTTGTAGAGTCACATACGCAGTAGCATACTAAAGGCTCTGATAAGTCCTGCAGAGCCAAGACTCCAGTTTCAATTTGCTTAATACAACTTTTCTCAAATTTATATGACCAGAGAAACTACTTTTTTGCATAATTTAGACTTAATTTTTTTGTTTAATACCTTCTCACATCCTGAAGAACAACATCTATTAACATCCTCAGGTGTTTACTGTAGAAAATGCTAGAATCAGGCTGGGCGCGGTGGATCACGCCTGTAATCCTAGCACTCTGGGAGGCCAAAGCGGGCCGATTGCTCGAGGTCAGGAGTTCAAAACCAGCCTGAGCAAAAGCAAGACCCCCGTCTCTACTATAAATAGAAAGAAATTAATTGGCCAACTAATATATGTAGAAAAAAAAAATTATCAGGGCATGGTGGCGCATGCCTGAAGTCCCAGCTATTTGGGAGGCTGAGACAGTAGGTAGGATTACTTGAGACCAGGAGTTTGAGGTTGCTGTGAGCTAGGCTGACGCCATGGTACTCACTCTAGCCTGGGCAATAAAGCGAGACTCTCTCTCAAAAAAAATAAAAAATAAAAAAAAAGAAAGAAAGAAAAGAAAATGCTCTAATCAATTTCTATTACTTCAGTTCCATTTGCTGATTTTCACTATTTGCAGGAACTGTATACAAACAATGTCTTCTGATCAGTAATAATGAAAGGTAGAAAGCAAGGGCATAAATTATCAAATGGCATACAAAGTATTTCTTCTTTTTGTATTTCCCGCCTAGCATTAATCTGTAATTCAGTTGAATAAATATTTATTTCTTACTCTGTGGTTCCTGCACTCAAGGAGCTTATAATCTAGTGGGTAGGGAGGGACTTAAGTTTTCAAATAGCTATAAGTAGAGGAAAATAAGGGTGTTGGGAGGTGGGGCAGGATGTTAGTTCAGCAAGATCTGGATGACTTCCAGAAAACTTATTGGTGCCAGTATCGATTTCTGAGGTATACCAGGTAATATATGCATTTTATGTCACTTAATCTTCACCACAGCCCTATGAGGCAGGTGCTACTATCTCCATTTTACAGATGAGGCTCAGAGAGGTTAAGTCACTTGCTCAAGATTGTTCAGCAAATAATAGTGTAGATGGGATTCAAACCCAGTTCTGTTCACAGCCCACTTTTCTTCCCCCTCCCCCGCTGGCCTATACTGCCCCACCGTGATCACAGAGAAAAGCAGGAAAACTGAAGACATTTTTGAAAAGCACAAAACTGCCCAATTTGACCGGAGCACAGAGACATGTGAAACAGATTCTCGAAATATGGCCCCAAACCAGCAGCGTCAGAATCTCTTGCAGCACTTGTTTAAAATGCAGATGTTGGGGCCCCTTTCAAACCTACTTAATCAAATTTTTACAGTTGCCTCCCTGGGACCTGAATTTTAGTGAGCAACCAAAGTACTTCCTCTCTATCCTCAAGGTTGATTACCTCTGTGTAGAAGAACCATGGGGGACAGACCCGAGACAACTGGCTGGGACCACCCCGGAGGGGTCTAGGGTGGTAGATGGAGGAATTTTTACTTATTTAAGTAGTCATGGGGAGCAATTAGAGATTACTGACCACAGACAGTCCTTATCACAGCTATCCTTTGGTAAATGTGTGGGATTTTACTAAATATATTATTGTTATCGATTTCTAATTTAATTCATTTGTGGTCAGAGAATATACTCTGTATGATTTCAGCTCTGTTACATTTATTGAGACTTGTTTTATGGCCTAGCATATGGCCTCTCTTGATGAATGTCGCATGTGTACTTACGAAGAATATATATTTCACAGCTTAGTGGAGTGCTCTATAAATATCGGTCAGGTAAATGTGGTTAATAGTATTATTCTATTAACCTATCTTAGGTAAAGGCGGTTAATAGTGTTATCCTATCTTTCCTGGTATTGGGCAGGGGAGTCAGTTGTTATTTTAATTGCCGAGAATATTAAACTCTCCGACTATGATTGTGGATTTGCCTATTTTCCCCTTTAATTCTGTGCATTTTTGCTTCATGCATGTTGAAACTCTGTTATTAGAGACATACATGCTTATAATTGTTATATCTTCCTGATAAATTGACCATTTTATCATATGAAATGTCCCTTTTTATCTGTAGTAATATTCTTTGTATTGGAGTCCACTTTATCTGATATTAACACAGGCAATTCAGCCTCCTTATATTATGTTTTTATAGTATATCTTTTTACATTCATTTATTTTCAATCTATCCATATCTTTATATTTAAAATGCACCTCCTACAGAGAGCTTATGACAACCTTTACCTTTTTTTATTGAGATAAATTCACACACCATAAAATTCATCCTTTTAAAGCGTAGAATTCAGAGGCTTTTTTTTTTTTTTTTTTTGAGACAGAGTCTCGCTTTGTTGCACAGGCTAGAGTGAGTGCCGTGGCGTCAGCCTAGCTCACAGCAACCTCAAACTCCTGGGCTCAAGCAATCCTTCTGCCTCAGCCTCCCGAGTAGCTGGGACTACAGGCATTCGCCACCACGCCCGGCTAATTTTATATATATTAATTAATTAATTTTATATATATATTAGTTGGCCAATTAATTTCTTTCTATTTATAGTAGAGACGGGGTCTTGCTCTTGCTCAGGCTGGTTTCGAACTCCTGACCTCGAGCAATCCGCCCGCCTCGGCCTCCCAGAGTGCTAGGATTACAGGCTTGAGCCACCGCGCCTGGCCTGGAGGCTTTTTTGTATATTCACAAAGTTGTGGAACCAGCACCACTATCTAATTCTCTCTATCTTAGTGCTCTGTCTTCAAGTTCTCTATTTCTTCTGTCATTTTCAATATGTCATTAAGATCACTCAGTGGTTTTTTATTTCAGATATTGTACTTTTCAGTTCTAAAGTTTCCAGTATTTAGTTTCTCTTCACTCATTCATTCAGTATGAGCATATTTTCCTTCACATCCTTGATCATAGTTATACAGCTACTTTAAAATCATTGTTTGCTAATTCCAACATTTTGATCATCTTGAGGTCAGTCACAATTGATTGTCTTTTCTCCTGAATGTGGATCACACATTCTCTTTCTTTGTATGTCTAACAATTTTGGAATGTATCCTGGACATTATGAATGATTGGTTGAAGTGGTTCTGGATTTTGTTATATTCCTCCAAAGAGTATTAATTTTTGTTTTGTTTTATTTTAGCAGGTAGTTAATTAGGCTAAACTCCAAACTCTAAAATATCAGTTGAGTTTTTTTTCTTTAACTTTACCTGGGCGACTTGGAATCTACCCCATTCATGCATACTTTAGGAGCTAGCCAGAATTTGGGCCTCTCTCTTTATTATCTCTCCTGTGGTTCCTTCTTTCATTTTCCAGTTGCTGTGATTACTCCAAACTCTGCCTTCTGGCTATTCAAGCCAGTGAGAATACAGGGATTCTATCTAGGTTTTAGCCACCCTGTAAGGTATAGATGGGAGTCTTCCTTCATTCTAATTTCCCATTTAAAAATGGGAAATTATCCCATTGCCATTCCCTTCCTCCTCTCTCTAATACATGCTGGCTTTTGTTTACTCTCTAATGCATTTAGATAGTTGATTTTCATTTTGATCAGAATTTATCACTGTTATTGGTGGGGGTTAGTTCAATAGAAACTATAAATTACTAGAATCAGAAGGAAAGAAAGGTCGAATGTGGAAATGAAAGAGAGATCAGGCTGGGACCACTGCAGGGGACCGCTGCAATGGAATAGGCTGAAAATAAAGGCCTAAACCGGGACAGAGGCAGTGAAAAATCTGGGGAAGGAGGAAGCTTGGGGCCTTGGCAACTCTTCTGGAGCTGTATTCCATGAAATTTAATGTGTGCAATTTCAATCATATGAGTTCCACAAAACAATAAGTTAAAAATGCATTTATGTATTTCTTCACCCACTTTCATTCCCTTCATCCTCCTGCAAAAAACAACAAATTACCCTAGGTCTTGGCCTTATGTGTCTGGAAAAGGGAAAGCAGAGCTAAAATACAAAGAGCCAAAAAAGAAAATTCTTGGTTCCTTTTGAACTCCCAAGAAGACAGGTCCTGGCCCTTTAAAAGAAGATTTATGGCTCATTTGAGGACCATTAGGTACAAAGGATATGAGACAGGATTTGCCCAAAATGGCTTTGAGGTTTGGGTGTTGGAGATTAGAAAGAGAAGGATACTATTAACAGAATGAGAGAATCAGAAGTGTGTGTGGGTTTGGGCTTTGGGATGGGACAGGTCCCAGAGAGATAAGCTTGGGAGTTATTCACATATTGGTGATCACAGGAGCCATGGGTTCAAATCAGATCACTACATACCTGGGGAGTATGTGAGAAAGGAGAAAAAAATGGATGAAGAGGGGATCTTTCAGAAGTCAACGATGAGGGGCTAAAACCAGTGAAACAGCAGCCAGAGAGGTAAGAAGAGAACTAGGTGATGGCTGGGGCAGCCAAGGCAGAGCACAGAGGAGTCAAGGTCAAGGAGGTTAGAGACACGGAGGAGGGCCAGAACTGAAAAACAGTTCCAGCGGAATGACCGGCAGATGCAAAGACACAGGGCTTGCTTAAGCCAGCCGGATGTTTCCCAGAGCGACAGGTACCTGGCAGGTGGGCAGCAGAGACAGATGAGTGGGGACAGGGAGGCAGGGGCCGGGGCCTTATTCTGTAAATATGGGCGAGGCCATCAAAGGATTTTGAATAGGGGAGCATTGTGCTCAGGTCATTGTCTAGAAAGGTCCCTGTGGCACCAGGCTGAGCACGCAGACAGACACAGGCAAACCCAAAGCCAAGTGACCAGCAAGGAGGCTCCTGCAGGAGTCCAGGCTGAGGGGTCGAGGCCCAGTGAAGGCAGAAGCAATGAGGAAGACAAGAAAGGGATGGATATTCAAAGAGTTTTTGATGTTTAATAAAGAAAAAGAAGGAGGAAAGAGAGGGAGAGGAGAGCTGGAAGAAGGAGGGGTGGTGGTAGTCGTGTAGCGGCAGCTAGTGTGTAGACTGCTTGCTGTGCCAGGCTCTGCTCCCGGTGGAAGGTACTGGAGCTTGGCTTGGCGACAGACTGGAATTGGGGGTAAAGGGAGAGGGAGGGGATGGAGGGCTGCAGGCTGGCTCCTCAGTCTCTGGCTCCGGCAGCTGGTGGTACCATTTTACTAAGCGCAGTTACCCAGGGAGAGGAGTGAGCCCACTCGCCGGGGCTCCGGGCGGAGATCGGCGTGTAAGAGCAGTCCCTTTGGGTTCTCTGTCAAATCCAGCACCTTGAAGGGAAGCAGAGAGAATATGAGTTCTTTGGCCTGACCCCCGACACGGAGTTCCTCGGGACCATCACGATTTTTATTCCAACCTGGTCCAAGGAGAGCGCCCCCTATGTGTGCCGAGTGAAGACGCTGCCAGGTAAGTTGGGCTGAAGCGGGAGGGAGGTGGGACTCCGGAATTCAAGTCCTGAGAGCCTGTTTGGAGACTCGCAGGGGAGTGCAGCCACTGGTATACCCTTGACCCTTGACGGAAGAACGGTCCTCCTCTATGGGGAAGGCCGTCCTTTTCGACCAAGTGGACAGCTTCGGGAGGGACCCGCAGGGAGCAGTGAGGGAGGCAGGGAGGGGACAGCCACCTAGCCAGCCAGATCAGCCGGATCAACCCTGGCGATCGATGGGGTGACAGATGTCCCAGGCAGATCACCCTCCTGTCCACTGGATTCAAGTCTTAACTGCACGCTCTCCTCTCTGTAACCAAGGCAAGGCTTGGCGGTGCTCTGAAAACACCACGGAAGGGTTATTAGTGTATTATTAAGGCCAATGTTTGTTTATCCATAGCAGAGTTAGCTGATGGGTTATCACAGCAAATGTTTAATTCTCACCCTCCAGCCTATGTCTGGGTTTCCTCTCTGACAGGCTTTGTGTGTACGCTGGCAAAGCAAGCTCCCCTTAATATTAACCCAATGGGGGGGGGAATCTGCAGGGGGGAAGCAGAGAAGATAAAAAGATCCCGCAATATCACCCCCAGTCAAATAATAATAATGTTGATAACGATAAGAGCAGCGGGAGTGGGGGTTCCGTCCTCTAATCCCAGCACTGTGGGAGGCCAAGTGCAGGAGGGCTGCTTGAGTCCAGGAGTTCTAGACCAGCCCAGACAACATAGTGAGACCCCCATCTCTACAAAAAACTTTAAAAATTAGCAAGGCATGATTATAGTCCCAGTTACTTGGGAGTCTGAGATGGAAGGATCACTTGAGGCCAGGAGTCCAAGGTTGCAGTGAGCTATGGCCATACTACTACACTCTAGTCCAGGTGACAGAGTGACACCCTGCCTCAAAAAATTTTTTTTAATAAATTACATTAAAAATATTTTTAATAATTTTAAAAATAATTTTAAAAGATAACTAGCATTTCTGCAGTACTAACCAGAGACTAGGCACTACTAAGTGCAATATTCATAAGCAGTCTATGAGGCAGGAGCTATGATCATCCTCATTTTACAGATGAGGAACCTGAGGTTCAGAGTGGTTAAGTAACTTGCCTGAGGTCACACAGGTGGTGAGGGATGGAACGAGGACTAATTCTGGAAACAATGTTCTCACCACCACACTGCTATAGAAATAGTTTTGAGTCATCTGCTCAGGGATATGGTCCCTTCCTTTAGCACACTGAAACTCGACTCTCACAGACATCATGATGTTTTTATTAGTGTTCATTTTCATAGACAGATAGAAATGTTGTAATGCCCAGAGCTGCAAGTTTAGAGAATGAAAATGATAGCTATGGATTAGATGATTAGTCATCATGTTCAGATTAATGATGTCAGTAGGTGATTTCGGTTCCAACCATGCCAACACTCAGAAAGGAGTTTAATTTGAGAGCTGGACACAGTGCATGGCACGGTGGCAGGGGAAGTGCCACACGAGGAGTGAGAAGGCACCGTTGGCCAGACCTCAGCTCACTGGAGGCTGGGCCCCGGGAGGTGACCAACTGGTGCTCAGCTTTGTTCAAAACTCAACTCATCAGCTTCCCCGGGAGCCCTCAAGAGACTGGTTTCCCCAGCTGAATGCCAGGGCATTCATTTGTAGGGAGCTATGCCACGCGGAGCAGCCGGTGCTGGCCACCCGCACGGGACATGCTCTTCCTGGGGCAAGGGCTGCCGGGGAGACCAGAATAGAACTTGGCTAGAGGAGAACTAGAAAAAAAGGAACTGACTTCATGGGCATGAAGCCGGGGGCAGATGTGTGATTTATGACCCTCTCTCTCTCTGGGCTGAACTAGACAAACCTCACCTGTCCCACCCACCCTGTCCCACCCTGCTTTTGACACCTGCAGATCACTCCACCTTTATCCACAACACCCTTCTCTTGGCTTATCCTGCCACGGTCATGCTCATGAGGTGATGCCATTTTTCTGAGACTGTATCTGCTTTTATATAAATCATACTTCTTGGTGGCTACTTCTTTCACCTTAGAAAGCACCTTGTCCTCAGAAATATAGCATATTAAAAACACTTCCTACCATTTATTGAGTATATTATATTGCCAAGCAAATAGTTGTGTCAAATGCTTTACATATATTATTTAATCTGTATTATTATATATATTACATACAGTATTTGGTCTTGATTATTATATATATTACATCTATTATTTAGTCTTTAAAACAATCCTGCAAATTGGGTAGCATCATCCCAGGAGGAATTCTGGCTCAGAGAGTTTAAGCAACTTGCCCATGACCACACAGCTCGTCAAGGAACCTGCTTAGGTTCATCTGATTCTGAAGCCTGGGCTGTAACCACCACTTTGCTTACAAGTCTCCCGTATTGCACAGTTATTCCTCTTCCCCTTCAGAGTGATACCACCCTGCCCTTGAACGTGCATCCTGAAGTTGGCCTCATCCCCAGAATCTCCACTTTCTCTACCTCTCAGGAGGCAAACTGAGAAGGTCACAGAGCATCGTCCCTGAATCTTAATGCTGGAAAGGGCTCTAGGGGTCATCTCACCACATATCCTCATTTTATAGATGAGGAGACAGGCAGCATTGTGTAGCGGCTGGGAGGATGAGTTTTGGAGTTATACGTGTCAATCCTGGCTTCTCCACTGAGTAGCTGTGTGACTGTGGTCAAGTAACTTAACCTCTCTGAGCCTCAGCTTTGTTATCTGTAAGGATGCACGCCTATCCCTCTCTGTTGTTTTGATGATTTGTTAGGATAACATAGGCAGAGCACCTGGCACTGTACATGGCCCCAATAAGACTTCAACAATCACTGGCTACTATTATGAATAAAGAGTAGACCAGAGAGGGTTGTGCAGCAGGAAGATGCTCAGCATATCTGTGGCTGAGCCAGACCTCTCATACTCCATATTCCTTGCTGCCAGGCTGGTGTTAGGATTCCATCCTGCCTCCCATGGGTGAAATGGCACATGGGACACGGATCAAGCCAGAGAACGTTCCAAGTCCCTGTCCTGTCCTGGGACGAGGAGCAGCGGTTTTCTAGGAAAGTTAGACGTGCTGTGTAGGGACATTCAGGTGGTGGCTTCTCCCTGGAGCAGCGACGGGGGCATCATGTGACAGTGAACAGGGTATCTCGAAGTGGGAAGCCGACCCAGAGAGGCCTGGGCCCCGGGGAGGAGCGGGGAGTGGGCTCGCAGTGCAGCCTCCAGCAGTTCTCAGGTTCATGGCCGTTGCCAAGGCCATGGGAGCTGGTGATTAATTCCCCAAGCTGAGGCCACGTGGGAGCCAGCAACAGAGAGAGCGTGATTGGAGGATTGAAACATCTAGACAACACAAACTGCCGGTTTTACCCAGAACTGCAGCAACCTGTTCCTCCCCAAACCCCCACACACCCCCCTTGGCCTGCTGACAGGGAGTGTGTCTTGCCCAGAACCGGCTGTGCTCATCCCAAAGATGCTGGAGCACAGAAGGATCCAGAAATGCCTTCCCGGGGTCCTGCCTGGTCCCCAGCCCCTTGTCTTGGTAGGGAAGCAGAGGGGACAGCCATCCCTTTGTCACTGCCCCACTCTCTCGCCTCTGCCCCTTCCCCTGCCAGGGAGGCAGGGCTGTCCCAGACCCAGACGAGAGAGGCTCTTCCCTGAACCTGCACCCCAGAAAGCCCCTCTGGCCCTCCCCTGGCCATGCCGCCCCCACAAGGTGAAAAGCCCATGCAGCAAAGTGGACAGGTCCATCTGGGGCCTGTGGCTTCCTTTCCAGACCCCGCTCGCAGCAGCCGGGACCGTGAAATTCCCCGTACATCTGGCCCGAGTCTGCGTTCCGTCTGGGCAGACCTCTTCTTCAGGGCCTTCCTCTTGACCCTTGGCCCACAGGGTGACCAGCAGGTGGCTACTTGTGTGGTGTACACATGAACTTGGCCGTGTGGGCTAGGACAGCCACAGGCGTGCCCATGAGGGCCCTGGCATGTGGGGCGGAGCCGTGCCGAGCTGGGGGCCTGCGGCAGGTGACACATTTTCCCTGTGCCTCCCCATTTCAGCCCCAAACCCAGAGGAGTCATGAATTCTGAATTCAAAGGTGGCATTCCAGGTGACTGTGAAAAGTATGTTTGTCAGGGTGGCAGCACAGGACGTATTTCATTTAACAGTGTAAAAACATGACTTGTAAGCTCTGGCCGTTCAGAAGCACAGTCTATACGTCCAGTCGTGCTCTTGCCCCAGCCCTGTGCGCGTGGAGGGTGGGCGAGGCCCCACGCCCGGCCTGCCCGGGGCTGCAGCGTCCACACTGGGGACCGGCCCGGGCCAGCTCCCAGCCCCACGCTGCCCTCTCGGGTCCCTTCGCCCACCAGATCGGACGTGGACCTACTCCTTCTCCGGAGCCTTCCTGTTCTCCATGGGCTTCCTCGTGGCGGTGCTCTGCTACCTGAGCTACAGATACGTCACCAAGCCGCCTGTGCCCCCCAACTCCCTGGTGAGCCGCCCCACGCCCCAGGCCGGGAGGGAGAGTCCAGGGGAGGCCCCCGAGCCGCAGGGGCACAGGCCCGGAGGCCCCTGGCTCTCCCTGAAGCGCAGGGATGGGACCCGCACACGGAGCAGCTGAGACCTGCTCTCTCCTCCGTGGCGCTCACAGTCCAGCCCAGAGTCCCCAGCCAGGTGGCCGGCAGGTCTCGGAGTGCGCTAAGAGGGGCAGGTGATGGGGAAGGCTGGGTGGAAGAGAAAAGCCAGGCCGCTGGGTAACGTAGGACTCGGGTGAGCAGCGAGGGAGTGAGGACACGCAGGTGCCAGGGAGCCGTGGGACTCAACGCCAGTCTCAACGGGCCACCGTCACGGCCACATGGCCTGGTGTCACCCAATCGTCACGTTTTCTGAAAGAAGTCAGAATTTCGCATTGTAATGTGAAATCTCCCCGTTTTCAAATAGCTCCAACTAATTCTTTAAATGAAAACCCCCATGCAAGCTGCACAGATCACATCCGCAGCCCCACCTGACTGTGGGTGCTGCCTCTGCCGCAGTGGCAAGGTCCCCTGCAGGGCCCCCAGCGGAGCCCTCTGTGGTGGCCAGAGCCAGCTCTCGCCCGTCCAAGGGACAGAGGAGCTCTGGGGCATTTTGCTCAAAGTCAGAGTCCAGGTGAACCATTTTCGTAAAACTCTCCTGCCTTCCCTGGTTCCCAGCCCCTCCCACTGCCAAGCAGCAGCGTGGGCCACCCCCACGCCCAGAGTGTGCCCGAGGCAGCCCCAAATCTGGGTGGATTACTCCCCGGACTATCCGCCTCCTGGAGAAGCCAGAGCCTGGCGCTCTGTCCCTGAGATGACCGGACTTCAGCCGTGCTCTCGCCAGAAGCTGCCAGCCCTGGCCCGGGCGGAGGCGCTTGCATCTAGAAGAATCTCTGGGAAGCAGAGGGAGTGTAGGGCATCCGCATCTTAAAAACACCCCCAGATGCCTCCCTGTCCCCTCAGCCTCCCCGGGAGGACCCCACCCACCCACGTCCCCAGCAGGGAGCTTAGAACAGGCCCTAACGGTGGACTCTTATCGTCCCTGCGCAGAATGTCCAGCGGGTGCTGACGTTCCAGCCGCTGCGGTTCATCCAGGAGCACGTCCTCATCCCCGTCTTTGACGTTGGCGGCCCCGGCAGTCTGGCCCAGCCCGTCCAGTACTCCCAGGTCAAGGTCTCGGGGCCCAGGGAGCCCCCGGGAGCTCCACGGAGGCACAGCCTGTCTGAGGTCACCTACGTAGGGCAGCCGGACATCATCCTCCAGGCCCGCCCCATGCCACCTCCCCAGACACTGTCCCCACTGTCCTATGCCCCGAAGGCAGCCCCTGAGGTCGGGCCCTCATCCTACGCACCCCAGACGACCCACAGAGCCAAACCCGCATTCTACGCTCCACAGACCGTCCCTAAGGTCCAGCCTCCCTCCTACAACCCTCAGGCCACTGCAGGCGGCTGGCCTCCTTCCTACGGGGTGTGCGTGGAAGGCTCCGGCAAAGACTCCCCGCCTGCGACACTCTCCAGTCCCAAACACCTTGGGCCTAAAGGCCAGCTCCAGGAAGAGGCACCAGCTGGAAGGTGCATCCCACGTGGCCTTTCTCTGCAGGAGGTGACCTCCTTGCCTACAGAGGGATCCCAAGAAGCAAGAACTTTTCCCCAGCCTCGGGGGGTCTGCACGGACAGAGCCCCCGACCCCAGCGTGCTGCACAGCGGGGAGCCAGGGACACCGCAGTACCTCAAGTGCCAGCTCCCCCTCCTCTCCTCTGTCCAGATCGAGGGCCACCCTGTGTCCCTCCCTTTGCACACTCCTTCCCTCCCATGTTCCCCCCCCTCGGACCAGGGTCCAAGTCCGTGGGGCCTGCTGGAGTCCCTGGTGTGTCCCAAGGACGAGGACAAGAGCCCAGGCCCTGGCGCCCCGGACCTGGAGCAGCCCACAGAGCTGGACTCTCTTTTCAGTGGCCTGGCCCTGACCGTGCAGTGGGAGCCCTGAGGGGAGAACGGGACAGACCTGGGCTTCCTCCCTGTCCTCCTCTGGCATCACATCCTTGGCTGTGAATCCTATGCCAAACGTGCGGCCCACTGCCCCAAGAGAACCAGAGGATGGAGGACACGGGGCCCCGCCGAGAGTGAGCTCCCCGTCGGAGCAGAAAAGCACAAGGAAGACCGCAGTCGGAGGAGCTCTGGGAGCACCGAGCCCTGCAGAGCAGGACTGGACGGTCACAGTGCAGGCAGGTAATGCAGGAAACCCCAGAGGAGACCCAGCGTCCCACCTCCTAGTACCCTGGACTCAAAGTTCTCGGAGAACCTGCCTGTCTGCACCCCATTCCGGGCCAGCTTCACTATTTAGTGTGACGGGGGAGGCCCCTGCCTCCTCTGTGATTGCCCAAAGGTGAGAAAAGAGCCTGGAAAAGGACACCTCCTGGGAGGCCAGGCAGAACCAGAACAACCTGCACTTCTGCCAAGGCCAGACGGCCAGGCTTCAGGGAGGGGTGCGGCCTGGGGCTCACTCCCAGCCAGGGCCACCGGCCACATTGCACCACTTCCACTGCGCTCCTCTGCGGGAGGCTGCACCCCCAGGGAAATGCGGGTCCACCAGGGAGGGAGACGCACACACCTTTTCTGCAGGCAGGAGTTTCAGACCTTACCCTGAGAGTGAGGTTTGAAAGGAGCATGGGGCCAGGTGGCCTCTGAAGGAGACACAACAACAAACTGTATTTATGATACTTCGTGACAGGGACACTCTCAGCCATGGGTTCAGCCCCTCTGGATTTAAATTCCAGCCTCAGCACTTACAAGCTGTGTGACTTCATGCAAATGAACCATTGCTCAAAACCTCAGTTTCCTCATCCGTAAAATGGGGATAGTAACACCTACCTCACGGTGTCGTGGTGAGGATGACATTACATAGTGTGTGGAAAGGGCTGAATAGTGCTTGGTACACGGGCGGTACCCAAGAAATAAATAGCTATTTCCTGTTGTGATTATTTTAAGATCAGGTGGCATAAGGAGTAACCCTTTCCCTCAATTCAGGTTGGCTTCAGACACCTGGGAATTTTCTCGTGGGCTTCAAGGGTCTGAACTTTCTCAGGATTGCTCAGGCAAAGCCAGAGGAGCTGGATTGTCTAGGGTGGGACAGGGGAGGGATTGCAGGGCCTTCTGGAAACAGGGTCCAGAGACAAACGACTTAGAATCTTCTCCCTGAGGCAGGAGGCAGGAGCCGTCGTGGGTGGCAGTAGCGACCTCAGAGGGCCTGTCCCCTCGCACCCCATGGGGACAGCGCTGTATGGTCCTGCCCAGGTGGGAAAGTGCCCCTCGCTTGGTGCTTTCAGAATGCTGGGACACCTTTGTGTGCTTTGCCTCTCAGATGCCCCCATGAGGAATCCGAGGCCCAGGGAGGGGCAGGGACTCACCAAGGTCCCCCTACGGAGGGGCAGAGCTGGAGCTAAGATCTAGGGCTTTTTGTCCTCATCAAGAGAAAGAACTTTCCGCACCTGTTGGGATTCTCAGAGGATGAGAACAATGGGGCATAAGGAGGGCAGAGCCCCTAAGGGGGTCCCCAAGAGACAGGTGCCCCTGGTCACCCTCTTGTTCCAAAGCCCTTTCTGAACATTTCTGAAAAACAAGATCAAACACCAGAGGCCTCCGTGTGGCCCTTCCCAGGGTGTACAGCGTCCTTTCTCTGAACCCAGCCGTGTCTCTCCTTCTCTTCCCCGCGTCTCCCCCTCCCTGGGACACAGCCACAGGTGGTGGTGTTCTTATCTATCTGTTTGTAATTAATATTTAACATCCCTCCAGTGTCAACTGGTTTAGACCCAGTATCTCCAGGGCCCAGGGGTGAGTCACCCTCCCAAGCACCCCAGGCCCATTCTCCTCCCGGCAGCAGCCAAGTCAGCCAGAGATGGCGCCCCTCCCCCGCCCCATCCCCCCACTGCAAACAGGTCTACTTCCTGTCACCTGGAGCACACTTGGCCAAAGGCTAACTGTCTTCACCTTGATTCTTAGTGAAAAACAAGCTAACAGGTGAACTCTTCTCACCAGGTAAGCAGGACTGAGGAGCTACGGCCGTTTTTTATTAAGAGCCATAAACATCTCTTCCAATGCACAGGACCACGAAGCTCTCTACCCTGGGGGTGGCAAACGTTCCAAAAATGACTCTTGGAAGGTGGGGTCTGAGTGTCTATGGAGAAAGGTGGATGGCTCAGAGTCTGTGACACCCCTCAGGCTGGCCCTGTCCCCCCGCTGAGGGGCAGGCACCAGGCTGCACCGCCCCTGAGGTCCCCTGCGGCCCTGGCAGCCCAGGCCTGCAGACAGACAGAGCTGGAACCAGCTAGAGGCAGTGTCCGAGCCCCCCGGAGCCGGTGGGGGCCTTGGCATTCCTGAGAGCCCAAGGCACTGACCCTATTACCAGGAATCTCCACAGCCCCACCCAGCTGGTGAAAGGTGAGTCTGCAAGGTGTCTGTCACCTGCCTGCAAGGCGGCAGGGCCAAGGCCCGGTATAAACGGAGGTGGTGGCAGCAGCCATAGCCGTAGCAGGAAGAAAGGCAGGGCGGAATTCAGCTGTGTTGCGTGGCAGCGTACGCACCTGATCACTCGTCCTCTCGTTCAGCTTCCTTCCGAGATAGGTCGTAGTGTCGGTATTTTGCAAAGGAGGAAAACATGGCTCCGAGAGGTTCTTGCCCTGGTCAGTGTCCTAGGCTTGGCTCATCACGAAAATCTCCTGGGGTAGGGAAGCTGACTTATTCCTCAAATGCAGCTTCCCTACTCCCATCCCAGACCTGCTAAATCCATAGCTCCTGGGACGTCTGTATTTTTATTAAACTCCTTTGGTGATTCCTTGTGAGGCAAGTGGAGAGAACAGTGCCCCTACACCAGCAGTTTCCCCTGCAAACCCCCGACCTCCCAAGCCCCCCACCCCAGGGACATGCAGGGGTTGTCTGACTTTCCACCCAGAGGACGGGGCCGGTGGGACTGGAGCTCCCCCAGGGCCAGATCCTCTGTGTCCCTCCCAAGCCTGAGTGCCAGCCTGGACCAGGCAGCCATGGCCTGATGTCTCCACCAAAGCTCGTGCCCTGTTGCTGTCCCCACGCTGCCTTCCAGACAGTGGGACAGAAACAAAAGCTGAGGTGGGCATGGCCACAGCAGACAGCCCCCTGCCTCCCCCGTGGTGCTGGTGCTGTTGGGACATGACTCCAAGACCCCTCAGCGCTTTGGGCCCATCTTCCCTTCCCACTGTAAGGAGATCAGTTTTGACCAGTATGTATGAGAAGAACAGTAGCTGGAATTAGCTGGAGTTGGAGAGCGACAGAGGGAGGGCAGGGAGGCTGCAGCACACTCAGTGTCTCGGGGTGAGGGAGTGGGGGGCCAGGAAGAAGGGAGGTAAAGGGGAGAGCGTGTGGGGCCAGACAGTTCTCCACTTGACCACCAGGTGGAGCCATCAGCCAAGGACAGTTCTGTTGCTATCTGGATGTTCAGAGTAGTTGGTACGTGACACACGGTTCAAATGACTGTCAGTTTGTCCTTAGTGGTAATAAGACCAGGGAAGAGAATGAAAGAGAAAAGAAGAGAAGGAAAGGGGAGAAAGAAGGAAATAGGAGCCAGGCACTATGCCAGGCATCTTACACATTTAACCTCATTTGCGTCTCACAGCTACGATACAAGGCAGGTATTTGCTGGGGTCTGAATGTCGAGGTTTCAAGTTATGTTGAAACTTAATGCAACAGTATTAGGAGGTGGGGCCTTTGGGAGGCGATTTGGTCATGAAGGTCTGCCCTCAAGAATGGGAATAATGCCCTCATGAAAGAGCCTTCCTAGAGTTGCGGGATTATCGGTAGAGCTCCCATTCAGCGAACATCACAGTTCTCGACTGAATCTTTTTCATCAGACTGCAAAGCAGGCGTTATTGTCTCTCACTGTACAAATAGTAGAACCAGAATGGTTACACGGCTGGCCCAAGGCCATATAGCTCATAAGCAGTGGGGCTGGGCTGGGGGCCCAGGTCACCTGTCTTCTCCAGCGCACCTGTGCCCATCCCACCAGCCTGCCTTGCGGGGAGGGGCTGGCGCACCTGTCTCAGTGGCTGCATCCTGCGGGATTGGACGCTCAAATCCCTCTTTGCTGTACGTGCAGGTGCACCCTCACCCCTCGCAGCCAGTACATGAATATTGACTCTTAAAAGCTCTTCCTTAGGTTGGGTCAATAAAAGATGGGAGAGAAATGCCAAATGCCCTTCCCTAAAAGATTTGATTAACACTGTGGCCAGGGAGGATGAGAGAAGCAGGAGGGCTTAGAGAGGGGTTTCAAATGGGGCAGGAGGTTAAGGTCCTGTTGGAAGAGCTCACTAGCATGTGTGCGCACATGCTCTCTCTCCCAGGGAGTGGTCCCCGAGGCACCAGGAAGGGTGGCAGGCACAGTGTGGGTGGCCACCTGTGGTCCCAGAGAGAGGCCAGGCAGTTAAGCTGTGCTCTCCAGCACAGCCTTCCCCAAGCTGGCCCATCCTAAGAGTCGGCCTGGTGTACCTTCCTGGTCACCCTTGTCGTGGCTGCCCACCGTCCCCTCCAGATTAGGGACTCTTTCCACATCCTCGGCGCCCACTGGTCCTGGCACGGGTGGGTGCAAGTGAACGTGATGAGGAAGGAAACGAGACTGGGGGAGGCGAGGTCAGGGCAAAGGGTGGGAAGAGGGACCCGCAGTGGCCACTCTGGCAGCCTGGGGACTTTGGACAGTGAAGCAGTAGATGGCTCCCCAACTCCTCGCCCCCCAAACACACGTGACGGAGGGCAGGGCGTGGGCCGTGTCAGCAACCGCTGGGGCCATAGACACCAGCAGCCACACGTTTCTGTTTGAGCCAGTGATAACGTAGGAGCAGTGAAGACTTATTTTTAGGTCACCTTCCTTCCACCGTGTCTGTGAAATCCAGGTGCCCAGTCTCACCATCTCCCTTTTTCATAGGGGAAAGCAGATCAGAGGAACCGAGTGCTTTCCCCCAGGCGCCCAGCCAGACAGGGAGAATTCAGAGCAGAACTCCCGACAGCTGGGAAAACTACACGGGCTCTGCCTCCCACACGACAGCCCTGAGCCATCAGCTCCTTTCCGCTGTGGCAGGGGCCAGAGTCGGGCCGAAAGCATCGCTGAGAGGAGGAGCGGGGTGGGGGCTGGGGGGGCAGCTCCACCTGTTGCTGCCGTCCAGCGCTGGCAGGACTGGGCAGTCCCTCCTCCCCAGCCCGCGCCATAGTTCCCATCCATTGTCATCGGACTGTCACAGCGCTGCTATATTTAAGACAGTGCAGGCTCCAGGATCGCATTCTTCTCCCAGTCCTCGCCGAGCCAAGGGCAGGAAGAGATCAAGGACCTTCTCGCCCTCTGGAATCTTCTCCCCAGAGACTCCTAAGTGGGCAAGCTGCTTCTGTGAGTCACCTCCAGGGACTGGGGTGGGCAGACACACCTTTAGAAAGTGAGACCTCACTTACTTTCCACTGGGCAGTGGTTCCCGTGTGTGTGTGTGTGTGTGTGTGTGTGTGTGTGTGTGTGTGTGTGTGGAAAGGGGCCTGAGAGACCTGTGCTTAGGCAGCACCCCAAGTCAATAATTGGTGGGGGGATCCCAGAAACCCCTGCCCCATCCCGCTGTTCTGTGTGGCCCTGGGTCTCCCAAGAGCTGAGTTTTCTGTGATGTCGAAAGCTGCACACACGCACATAAACACACACACACACACACACACACAACGGGGCCACCCGGGGAACTAGAGTCTTTCCTGCGATGGAGCAGCAACCGGCAGGGGCTGGGGCGAGCTGGCAAGTCCCCCAAACTAGAGCAGCGCTGGCTGAGCTCCGCTCGGCCATCCGCAGGCAGGGAGAGAGAGCAAGCCCTCAGATCCCAAGTCTTAGGGCCGGAAGGGAGCTCATCCGGCGCCCCGTGGACTGGCAGGGGACCCAGCCCCAGAGGGAAACCAGCAGCCAGCTCTAGCTCAGAACTCAGCCTCTCGGAAGCTGGTGGAGCCACCGGCTAAGACACATCCGAGCCCGCACAGACCACCCGACGCAGCCCCTGTGCTGTCAGTTTGCGCAGGGATCTGGGTGGGCGAGTCACTCAACCTCTGTGCATTTCTCTTCCCCTCTTGGGAAGGGGAGGGGCCCCCTGGGGATGCCCTAGTCGTGTTGTGTAGCAGGGCTGGGAAGCAGATTGAGGCTTGGGTACAAAGTGGAGGGGTTGGGACAGGATGAGGTGGGGCTGCTGGCCCAGGCTCTTGCACCCCCAGAAAAGGGCAGAGGTGGCAGTTTCCCCTCCAGGGCCACACCCCGCCGACCCCTGCCCGGCAGGCACACAGAGTGCTCCAGGACGAGGGCACCCTGGTCCCGTGGGGAAAGGGCAGGGGAGGCTGCAAACTTGTCCCTGCTTAATCCCACGCATCAGTCAGTGCTTTAAAAAGAATTGTTGGCTCACCCGCTAAGGCCAGGGGGCTGGTTGCTGGAGGCCCCGAGGTCAGGGATGTGCGCCAGCCCTGGCCACTGTGCTAATCGGGGACAGAGCATCCAGGGGAAGGGAGCCAGCGGCCGGCGCCAGGGAATGTTAACCCCCAGCTGCTGGGGCCAGGGCCACAGTGTCCCAGGAAAGCTGGGGGGTGGGGGAGCCTCGCTGCACCCAGGGTGGTACCCAGCAGCTGTCCTCCTGGGCAAAGGGCAGGCTGGGCAGGGCTGGCCGCTTCTCTGGGTGCAGAGAGACCATCCATCGGGAGGGGCCATATAGGAAGCTGAAGGGGATGACTGTCCCGTTACGTTCAGCTGGGACTGTCAGCAGGAACCCAGGGAGCTTTAGGGGAAGCCCTTGGCCCCGGCTCACACTGCAGTAAGCCTTTCCTGGTGCCCACAACTGCGGACACACAAAGGCAGCAAACTTTTAGGAACTAGAAAGAGTAAATGGCTGTAAGACTGGCCCCCGGCAGCCTGAGCCTGCAACTCCCCCAGCAGTCCCTCCCAGGCCAGGGGACCTCTGATGGGCCAGAGGGCTCAGCCCCCACATCGCGGACTTAGAGAAATGGTCACCCGGGCTCTGCGTTCACACCCAGGGCAGAAGGCAGTCTGTAGACACACACCACACACACACACACACACACACACACACACACATGCTCGCGCACACACACACACTCTGTCACCTGCAGCAGGCCCCTCGGGAGAGGTGGGGTGGGCAGAGCTGACAGGAGAGGGCTGAGGGACGTGGAGGTCTCTCTGTTTCCCTCCTAGGGACCCTCCCAGGTCAGAGACCTGCCGACCAGGATCACCACCTGGAGGTGTGACAGCCACTCCAGGGATTCGGCCGAGGGTTCTAGGGCTTTAGCATCAGATGGGCCCCAGAGGCCCAGCAAAGACACTTGAGCCCAGATCTGAGACAGAACTTAGTACAAAAACCCCAAAGCACCTCACGTGCCTCTCCATACCCATGGACTGGCTCCCCGATCCCGGAGCCTCGTCCAGATGGATTTGATCAAGCCTCCTGAGCGCCATCTGGGGCCTAGGCCTGAGCCTCAGGAACACAGAGGAGGATCTGGCCTGTGGTCCACTGTGTCCCAGCCTCAGCCAAGGCCTGGAGTAGACATGTGGCACAGAGGTCAGGAGGTCCAGGAGTCAGACAGACCTGGCTGCCAGCCATGGCCCCACCACCTACTAGCCGGGTGACCCTGGGCAAGTGCTCCGCCTCATCAGTAACACGGGGCAGTAACGGTGCCGTCATCATTTGGGTTATTGCAGGGACTGGGGACAATACATGCGAAACTCCTAACGTGGGGCCTGGCACACAGGCAGCGCTCACTATTGTTACCTTTAATTCACCTGCAATCTTGTTGAAGAGTCAAGGTGCACAGTTACAAAATAACTAAATAGCGAGAGGAGGCATTTTCTGAATCAGAGCTAAACTGTGTAGCACAGATTAAAAGTCCAAAAAGGACTAGGAAGGGAAAGTTCTAGATGGCCTACAGTTTTTCAGCAGGGCTTCTTAGAAAAATAAAGCTGACTTCTGACACCTTTGTAGTGCTTGCTAAGCATCAGGCACTCATCTAACCTTTACGACTACTCTGGGAGGTCAGTAGACCCATTTTACAGACGAGGAAACAAAGTCAGAGAGTCTTACCCAAGGTCACATGCTCGCAAGCTGGAGTGCAGAGCTGGGATCACGCCCAGCAAGCTGGACCCAGAGCCTGCACGCGTAGCCCCCGCGCCACCTAGAGCGTTCTCAGCTTGGCGGTGGAAGCATCACTAGAGTTAAGCGGTTGCGGGGAAGGGAGGTGCACTCCAGGAGAGGAAACCAGAATTCACAAAGGCTCAGATGCAGGACCAAGTGTGGCCCGTGCAGGGACAGTGAGGACACCTGCCCCTCCTGAGTCACAGATACAGCCATGGCTGTCACAGTTTCAACCACTCACTGTCTGGGCAGCCGAGGCCCAGGGAAGGAAAGGCTCACCCCAGATCGCGCAGCCAGCCGAGGGCAGGGCTGCAGCTGAAGCCCCGGGAGCCAGGGCCCTGCTCGCCGTCTCGGGGCTCTGCTCACTCAGCTGGGGGGCACGTGGGGTGGGGAGAAGCCAGGCTCAGAGCCGAAGCCTGCCCCTGTCACCCTGGGCAGGTGCCTCCCCTCCCCTGTCTGCCTGCTCAAGACAGAACCCCACACCCACCAGCCTCCCTCCCAGGGGGCCGGGGGACTGCGCGGGAAGGGACGAGCAGACGCCTGCCGGAGTGACGGTGGACCTTGGCCTTCACAGGTGGTTGCTCTCGGAGCCATGACTCTGCCCCATAACCCCCAAAGCGCGGGGGACCCCGGGCCCCGCCAGGCCGTGGAGGTCCACAGGCTGGAGCGCCGGCACGAGGAGGAGCAGAAGGAGCAGCGGCAGCACAGCCTGCGCATGGGCTCCTCGGTGCGGAGGAGGACCTTCCGCAGCAGGTGGGAGCCCCGTCCCCGCCCGCCACCGCCCTGCCCCCAGGGCCCCAGTCTGAGGGGGACACGGCCCTGCCCACTGGAGGGCCCCATGTGGGAGGGGAGGCACAGCCCTGCGTGCTGGGGGGGGCGTGGGGTGGGTGCAGCCCTCGTCTCAGGGAGCCCGGCCAGACCCCAGCCCACCCTGCAGGAGCCACTGACCCCTTCCTCCCCGAGCAGTGAGGAAGACTACCAGTTCAGCGCCGCAGACTACGCCCTCGCAGCTGCGCTGGCTCTGACGGCCTCCTCCGAGTTGTCTTGGTAAGTCCGGCGACCTCCCTGGGGAGCCCTGGCTGAGGAGGGGCCGTCCTGTCCAGTCCCCCGCCTCCCCGCCGGGCTCGCACCCTGAGCTTAGAGAACCGGCCCAGACTTTCACATCTGGAATAGGGCTCTGGACAGGAGCGTAACCGCGGGCTGTGCCCGCAGAGCCCACTCACCGCCCTCCAGAGGGTCTGCACCGCAGTGAGGGACCGTCCCCAAAGGAGAGGGCGGGGGAGCCACTTCACCCCCGAGCTTCAGGTGGTTGGGGAGGAGCTGGGCATGGGAGGGAAGGAGCAAGCGAACCAGCCCCAGTTTCGCACGTGAGCCCAGAGGCAGGGAAGGCCCTGAGCGTGGCAGCGGCGAGGGCCCTGGGCTGGGTTGCGGTCCTGGCCGGTTGGAAGCCAGTCCGTGAGGCAGAACAGGGGGACCAATGCCCGCCCACTCGGCTATAGTGAAAACGGGAGGCACCAAGGTTTTAGAAAGAGCCCCACAAACTGTAACAACAGTCGGGTGTTTATTAAGCACCGACTGTAAGCAGGGCCCCTTCAGGGTGTTTTGGAGGCAAGAGAGGGTGCAAAGCCACACTTGCCCCGGAAAGCTTCACGTGCAGCCGGCACTGCTGGGCGTAGGGACGGAGCCGGCCAGGATGCCCCGGGCCCTTCGGGCCCTGCCTGAGCCCGGTGGCCTCCGTCCCCGCAGGGAAGCCCAGCTGAGGCGCCAGACCTCCGCCGTGGAGCTGGAGGAGCGCGGGCAGAAGCGCGTGGGCTTCGGCAACGACTTGGAGAGGACTGAGACTGCCCTCCTGCACACACACCGGCTGCTGCGCCACAGGCGTGACCGGAAGGCGCTGAGGCTGCGGGTGAGGGGGCCCCGGGGAGCCCCTGGGCCCAGGACAGACTCTGCGCCCCGGGTTTGAACCTGTGCCCCCACCTGCCGGCTGTGCGACCAGGGGCGAGCGAGTCGCCCTTCCTGAGCCTCAGTGCTCTGCGTGCGGCACTCTGAGTGCTGAAGCGGGACTTAAGTGAGGCTGGGTTTGTGAGGTGACTTTGCCAGTGCTGAGGGTGCAGGGGAGCCTCAGGAAATGCCAGCCCTGGCACGAGTCCGGGGCCTGAGCCCCTCTCTGCACCCCTCCCCAGGTGACACTTGCGTGGGCTTTCTCAGTGCCCACAGAGGGTGGGGAGATACTATCACCATCCCCATTTCACAGATAAGAACACAGGACCTGCCTGTGGCCCCACAGCCAGAAAGCAGAAGGGTCGGGCCTTGACCCCAGGCCAGCTGGCCCCAAAGCCCACGCCCTTCCCGCTGGGCCACCTGCCCCAGCTGGTGCTGAGGACTCTGCCTCCAGGGTCGGGGCGTCCGGGGAAGGGGATGGCAGAGTGGGAGGAGAGGGGTCCCTGGCCCATGGGAGTCACCTGCTCTCCTGCTCCAGTTGGAGGAGAAGGTCCGGGAGGCCAAGGAGCTGCGGGAGCTGTGCTCCGGCCGGGGGCCCTGGTTCTGGATCCCCCTCCGCTCCCACGCTGTCTGGGAGCACGCCAGCGTCCTGCTCACCTGCACCGTCCATGCCTCGCCACCGCCCCAGGTCACCTGGTAAGCCACTGGGGCGGGAGGGGGTCCTCGCCCCACCTCCGTGCTCGGGGCCTCTGGGTCACGCGGGTGCGAGTTCCTTAAGGCCCAGCACCTGCGCCCGGAGTTCTTGCTGCCTTAGCGAAGCCGCAGCGCCACGGCCCAGGCTCTGCCCACCCCTCAAATAGGGCAGCAGCTGTGGGGACTCTGCCCGGTTATTCTTAGCCGCCCGCCAGCCATGCTGGGGCCGAAAGTCTGGGCCCACCCTTTCCCCCCCCAGGAGCCAGCCCTCGTAAAAGTAAGACTGTGGCCGCATGAGAAGGCAGCTGCTCCCAGCTGGGCGTCTCCAGGGCTGCAGGATGAAGGTGGGAGGCAGGGGGGGCCAGGAGCAGGAGAGGAGGTGGAGAGGGCAGGGCCTGCAGCAGGAAGGAGCTCGGGCCTGTGCTCAGGCCTGGCTTTCCCTCCCTCTATGGACTCAGTGTGCCCTCGAAGCCATATCTCTTAACCTTTCTAGTCCTGCCTCAGTTTCCTGTTCTGTAGAATGGGTTGGAGACCTCCTGTGCAGTTTGCATGCGGTGTGGGTTTAATGCCACAACAACATGGAAGCCCCCAGAACTTGGAAAGGGCCGAGAAAGCAGGAGATGCCATTCCTGGGGGCAGCCACAGCAGAGCCCCCCAGGCTGGGCTCGCTGGGGGAGGGGGGGGGCCGCTGCACAGCATTGCCACGCCCCGGTCTCAGTTTCTCTGCAGGAGGAGGCAGGCGTGTCACCCCCACAGCTGAGCCACTGTCCCGGGTCCAAGGCCCACAGCCAGGCACCTTGAGGGATGAGGAAAAGGTTTCGACAAATATTTTCCGAGAGCGTCATCAGTCCCAGGACCTGACCGGGCCACTGGGTGCAGAGATGGACCAGACACAATCTCACCCTCAGGGAACTCTCAGTCCAGGAGGGAAACAGCAGCACACGCAGACGTGCATTTATGGGAGATGTTTGAGATCAAAAAATGGGGGCGAAGAGGAGGAAGTGGCTGCCTCGGCCTGGAGGACCCGCGAGGGTTGCTCAGACAGGTGGTGCTCGGGCCAGGCCTGGAGGGCGAGCAGGCCTGGGGCTGACAAGGGACACAGCCCAGGACGCCAGGGGGAAACAGCAGCATCTTAGCGAGCCGCCTTTCCGCCCACCCAGCCCCTCGCTTTCATTTGAGCGTCAAGGCCACTCATGAGGCAGGGACTGTTATTTCCCCCATGGCACAGGTGGGGCTGTCGAGGCTCAGAGAGGTAGTGTGGCTTACCTAAGATCACACAGCCAGTGTGAAGCAGGATTTAAACTCAGGTCTCCTGCCTCAAGCCCGTAACTCTTCCAACTGGCCTAGAGAGTAGGAAGGTGATCTTTACAGCTGCCGTTTTCCATAAAGCACCGCAATGCTCCAGAAGGCAGAGAAATAGAAAGCACTCTGGCCAGGAGCAATCCAGAAAGGCGTCTTGAGGGAATCGGCACTGGGGCATTTATTCACGGAAGTACGGCAAGCGTCTTGCCGGGCACTGGGACACTGAGGGGACCGAGGCGGTCGCAGTCTGAGGATGCTGCCAGCACTGGCTGGGCTAAGTGGAGGTCAGCGCCTCAGCTGTCCTGGCCCCGAAGCCCAGCCCTGCCCGGCCCTGACACAGAGGCCCACGTGGGAGGCATTCTTGGGGCCTCGGGACGGGACTTGTTTCCTTCCCTGCCAACAAGGTTGCCACAACAGGGAGCTGAGCATTCCTGACACACGGCGGGAGCCAAGGCCAGGCCCACCTCCTGCCCCAGCGACTCGGTGGCCCCGGTGCTCCCGGCTTTGGAGGTCTGGTGTTCCCTCATCGGTGCCCTGGGGCACGGCCACACACTGTCCCAGGAAGGACCTGTCCTGTCCAGGCACTGGTGGAGGCTCAGCACTGGGTCGGGAGGAAGTCACCCGGCTTGTCAGGGGAGTCTATGCACTCAGCAATTATTGAGCACTCCCTGAATGCCGGGGTAGTGAGAAGACTCTCACACACAGCCTCACTGCACTGACCGTGAGGCCGGAGACTGAGGCCCAGAGACAGGGCAGGGTGACTGCTGAGGTCTCCGGCCGTCTAGGCCGTGCCGGAGCAGCAGCAGCTACTTTTCCCAGGAGACGCAGAGCTGGCCAGGCTGACGTGTCTGGAATGTTCCCGGCAGGTGTGGGTGGGGGTCTGACCCTGGCATCCAGACCTGGGACAGCTGGAAAGATAGGCACCGCCCTCCCTCCCCAGGGAGGCTTAGTTGGGCCCAGCTAAGGGCTGCATGGTGGGACGGGACGTGGGTGGGGCTCTGTTTGGTTGCCATGGAGACAAACAGGGTGTGGGGGGCCAGGTCCAAGGATGGCAGCACACTGAGGCTAGGGCACCCTCTCTCGGTAAGGCCTCGTCTCCAACCTCAGCCACCACCCCTGGGGCGTTCACCATGTGAGACTGTCCATTTGGCAGCCTTGGTGACACAGAGGCCCAGAGAGGGAGACAGAGCTGCCTGAGGTCACACAGCAAGCTGCATCAAGGACCCAGGCCTCCTGTCACTGACGCTCACTCCCCAGTCCCGACTCCTTAGGCCTCCAGACCCCCAGGCCCCCTGCCATCTAGGCCACACAGCAGGGAAAACGAGACCCCAGAAAACAAGGCTGTACCCAGGGCAGGGCAGGGTGACCTACTTGGCCACTCTTGGGAGTCACCAGAGTCCCTGCTCCAGAAATTCTGATTTGGGATGCAGCCAGGGCGTGGAGTTTTGTTTGGTTTTTTTAGTGGCTTAGATAAGACAGAAGGTTATTTTCATTCCACCTAATGTCAGCATAAGGCCACTGTGCAACTCTGCTCCCTGGAGTGGGCAGGGACTCCAATTCCTCCAGATCACTGCAGAAGGGGTGGCCCTGGGCTTGGGGTACGACATAGCAGCCATCACGCCCTGTTCCTGCCGCAGGACGGGGGAAGACGACGTGAAAGGGCAAAGGCTGCCATGGGGAGCAGCCACGTGACACTCGTCCTCACTTGCTGTTGACAATCCTAACTCATATGGCCACACCTAGCAGAAAGAGGGGCAAGAAAACAAGTCATATATTGGGTGGCCCAGGGGACAATTCTATTCGCCCCCAAAAATGGCTATTGGAGAACAATTAGCAGTTTCTGATGCAGATTCCTGAAGGCTTATGTTCAGAAACCGGGCACAAAGATTTTTTTAAAGCTCCTAGGGTGATTGTAACAGGAGCCAAAATAAAGAACAGCCATCAAGGGCGGTTGGCAAGGCAGGCAGGGACCGGAGGGACTGTCCCTGGCAAGCTCCCTCAGAGAGGAGGAAAAAGCTGGGGCCTGGGGTACCCCTGGGGTGGGGGCTGCTGCGGACTCCCTGTTCTCTGCCCCCAGAAGGGGAATGAACCCCAGAACATCTACAGTGGGGGAGGGGGCGCAAGAGAAAGACTTCAGGTGCCCTTGCCCATTTAATTGTCATAGCAGCCCGGAGCTATCGTGCTCCCGTTCCACGGGGAGGACACGGGAGGTTCGGTTCCGTGAAAGTGCCGCCCTGGCTCACTTAGGCAAGTGAGCAGCACGCACAACTGAGCTTGGAGTCCCCGGCTGAGGGCTCCAACCCCTCCCACTTAGAACCACGCTGCCTGCCGCTGTCTCCCGCAGGTACAAAAATGACATGCGAATCGATCCTCGCCTCTTTCCCGCCGGAAAATACCGAATCACCAACAACTACGGGCTGCTGACCCTGGAGATTAGGAGGTGAGACTGTGAACCCGGAGGGACCTACGACCCCCACACTCCACACCACCGAGGCTGGAGCGGGATCCCAAGCCCTTCCTGGGAGCTGTGTCCTCAGCTCACCTCACCTTCAGAAGTACCTGGGGTGCTCGTTAAAATACGGATTCCGGGATGGCCCCTGCCCGCCTCCGAGATTCAGATTGAGTCGGGCTGGAGGGGGGGGCCCAGGAATCAGCATTTATCACGCACTCGCCCTACATAATGCCAGTGCCTTGGAATGCACCCTAGACCTGCGGGACTGCGTGCTCGGCTGGGAACGCTCCTTGCTAGGGGACAGAAAACACACACGCGCACAAGCGCATACATACATGCTCACATACACACGCATGTGCGTGCACACACACGCGAGGGAAAGCAGTTAGAGGGGAGAGAGCTGGGCCTTTCAGGAGATGGTGAGTCTTAAGCATGATTTGGAAGGAAGAGGCAGGCTGCCAGGAGGGAGTATGTGGGAATATAAAAGCATAATCCCCCCAAAAGTATATACGATTCATGTGAGCTGCCATGTGTTGGGTTCCTCCCAGGTGCCAAGCCCTGTGCTCGGTGCTCTACACACGTGATGGGTGACCCTCACTGCCATCCTCCCAGGGAAGAGTGTCACCACGTTACGGCGAGGAGACAGGCTCAAAAAGCTGAGGGTCTTGCACAGCTAGCACAGGGCAGGGCCTGGGTTTGAGCCAATTTTCTCCATCAGGGCTGTTTTCCGAATACCAAACCCTCTGCCTCAACCAACTGGGGCTTCAAAGACACCAAGATGAGCAGGACATTGCCCCCACCCTGCAGCAGCAAAGTGGGGCTGCAGGGACGTAAATGCCTGAGCTTGCAACAGGGAGGTGCCCATGGGCTGCACAGTCAGGAAGGTGTGCAGGGCGAGGAACCTGGGCGAGGTGAGCAGGCTAGACTGGCCCCCGAAGCCAGAGGGATTCCCGCCCTGAGCCAGCAAGGGGCCTCTGTGCTTGCTGATGGGGCCAGAGGTGCCACATGCTGCTACCACCTACTCTCTGCTGCCAAGGTGCCCCTGAAGTGGAGCTGGCCCAAGCTTCCACTGGGAACATGATGGCTTGGCCTGTCTGGTGGTGAGACCCAGGCCTGGACTGGGAACATGTGGGCATCTGGCCCAGGTCTGCACAGATTGGCAGTCTGCCTTGGCCGAGTCTGCCTGCCGCTCTGTGTGAAAGGAGGAGGCTCCCGCTCCAGGATTCTGGTTTGAAGCTGGATTGAATTCCAGTTGCCGTGTGACTCCGGGCAAGTCACTTAACCTCTCTGATCCTCCAGAGTCAGCAATAGCAATGCAATGTGGCACATCATTATTTTCAAAGCACCTTCCCCTGAGGTGGTTTAGGTGGTGTTATGTCCCCAGTTTTTCAGAGGACAGCAAAGCATGGAGAGGTGCCATGGCCAGCCCAAAGACACACAGCATCTCCGGGATGGCGCCCAAAGTCTCCCCCTGGCACCACGAGGCTTCCCTCCAACCCCAGCCTTTCCCACCCACGGATGGGGACTTGTGTTGCCATGGAGCCCAGCAGTCTCGGGGGGCAACTTCTCCCTGTCTCCCTTTCAGATGTACCATGGAGGACTCGGCCACCTACACCGTGATGGTGAAGAATGCCTACGGCCAGGCCTCCTCCTTCGCCAAAGTCCTCGTCCGCAGTAAGTCCCCCATCCCCAGCAGGCTGGGCCACAGCAACCCACGTGGAGGATGAGGACGTGGGTCTGTGTCAGACCCGAGGAAGGCCCCCTAACACAGGTGTTTAGCCTGACGTTGGTGACGGGGTAGCCGTGGCCTGGGCGGCAGTCCCAGCGCTGCGGGCGGACGGTGTGGGGCACGGGCGAGGCAGGATCATCTTGCCCCCATGGGGGGGTGCCAAGAGCAATTAGGAGGAGAGGGGAAGGGAACTGACCTTTCCCGAGCTCTCATTACATGCCAAGCACACTTAATAGTACCTGATTCTGTCCTGAGTTAGCTGGTGACAGGACTGGGACTAAACTCAGCTCTGTCTGCATGGATGGCACCTTCGTGTGAACTGGGTGGATGAATCAGGAAAAGGAGCACCCTTCCTCCAGGCAGGAGCAGCCCAGGCACATGGCTTGGCAAGTGGAAAACAGACTGGATTTCAGCCTCCACTTACCCTCTCAGAGGACACCTTTGTGCAGTGCACAACCTATATACAACTATTCAAGGCAGCCCTGCCTGCCTGCCATGCCAAAGAGCATGCTTGTCCTACCCGGTTGGACTTAGGTCTGGATCCAGCTCAGAGCTTCTGGGAAGATGATCTGGCCCTGTCCACCCTGCTGGGGTTCTCAGGGTCAAAGTCCAAGCCCCAGCAACTCCCCATCTGACCTTCCCTGCCCCAGTTGGGTTCTGGTGCATATTTCCCAGTGGGCTCAGGCCCCTCCTGGAGATCACCCTGTGGGCATTTGAAATCACAGCAGCAGAGGAGACACTGACGAGTCAGCCGGACCCAGGTTCACATCCTGGCTCTGCCACTCACTGATTGTGCAAACCTGGGAAGCCACTTCACTTCTCCGAGCCTCCGTTTCCTCATCTGTGAGGGGGGGACCCCTGCCACCTCCTCACATGCTCGCGTTGATCAGATGCTGCAGATAAAGCTTGGCATGTGATAGGCTCCTGGGAAACAGTGACTTACCCCAGCCATGACGGGGCAGAGCACTGCCCAGGGGGCCACACCTGTGGGCCCAGGAGAATGCCGTGCCTGCACCCAGGGCCCCTGGGAGAGGGGAGCCCTCCCCCCGACACACGCTCGCACCCGCACACGCTCCCAGGCTGCCGTCCTGGGCTGCAGACAGGTGGGTCCAGCCCACCCTCCTCCCGCTCATCAGACCCCGTTAAACTGCCCTGCACAGCCCTCCACCCTCTGCCCTCTTCCCCAAATAGCTCTCAGGAGGCAGCTGGCCCCTCCGCCAGGCCAGGCTCTCTGTGGAAACCTGAGCTGTCCCCATAGGCTGTGACCAGAGTCAAGCCCAAGGTCAGGCATCGGAGCCCTGCCTCCCTCCATCCACCCATCCTTCGCACCACACCATCCAGACCCCTGCCCTCCCTCCACCAGCCCGGCAACTCCGGGCCCCCCTGGGCTTGTTCTTGCCTCCAGATTCCAGCAATTTCCTGCTGAGGGTATCCACTCACCACCACCACCACTGTCTCTGCTCTCCCTCCATAGCAACGCCAGTGGTCTTGGTGGAAGGCCCTGGGCCAGGAGGCAGGAGCCCTGGGTTCCAATCCTGAGTCTTCTACTTACTCTCTGTGTGACCTTGGGCAGCCTCCTGCCCCTCTCTGGACCCCACTCAGGAAGGGGCTTCCCAGGGACCACTGTAGCATCATGGCTTCAGACTCCCAGGGGGCGTTAGCTGGGTGACTCTGCCTCAGTTTCCCCATCTGTATGAGACGGTACCAACAGACAGGGCTGTTGTGAGGATGAAACGAGTCCATGTGTGACATGTGGTAAGCACGTTGTGAGTGGCAGCTATTCTTATTCTCAGATGATCTGTGTCAGTGTGACCTTGGATGTCATCCTTCCACCCAGCCCCACCAGGCTGCTCTCTCAGTGCTGCCCCTCCCCCATGACAGCCCCCCACCCACCAGAAATCCAGAGTCTCCCACCAGGCTCCACCCCTATGAAGACAGTGCATGATCCTGGCTGCAAGTTTGAGTAGAAGGAAACCAGCATTTACTGAGTACCTACTGTATGTCCGGCCCTGGCCGGGGGCTCCCGCCTCACCCGTGCCATACACTATCCGCCCACTGTGACCTAATTCATTCATAACCACATCACCACCAGGTGGGAATTACTGTCCCCATTTTACCAATGAAGAAACTGAGGCATGGAGAGATAAAGGAACTTTCCCAAAGCTGCAAGGGAACCACTGATAGACCAGGACTCGAACCCACACCCAAAGCCCATGTCCCCCAAATATAGTAGGATGTGGGGTCTGAACCTTCTCCAACTCCGTTCGACTTGGGTTTTCAGCTTACCTGGGGAAGGAGGCTGGCTTCGACTCCGAGATCTTTAAACGTAAGTAGGCTGGTGTGGGGATGGGCCTTCGGGAGTGGGGGCTGTTGGGGACTCCTTGCTCAGGCTTTGCCCCCCCCCACAGTCCCGTTTTAGAATGCAGCCATGAAAAGGATGCCCACTTGGGGTTTGTGTTGGAGCTGGTAGTAACTGCAAGCCAGCTTCGCAGGGTCCCAAGCTACTCAGGGCAGCCCTGACTGCTGAGCTGTCCTCTGACCAAAACAGGGTTAGAAGGGCAAATCCCAAATGCACTTGGCCTTCAGATATTTGCTGTTCCGGCTTCTCTGGGCCCCACCTAGATAAGTCTCTTCCCCTCCACCTCCCCGCTAAGGGCCTGGCCCTCCTCTCCCATTCAAGGCCAAGAGGAGAGGGGACACCCCAGAAGGGTCCTCCCATCTAAGCCCCCAGCCAGGCTGGCTGTCTCAAAAAGCTTCTGCCCCAGATTTCTGTCCCCCTCCCCCCAGGGTCGATGTTTGGCCCCAGAGTGGAATTCACATCAATGCTGAAGCCAATCTTCGCCCGTGAGAAGGAACCCTTCTCCCTGTCCTGCTTATTTTCGGAAGATGTGTTAGACGCTGAGAACATCCAGTGGTTCCGAGACGGTGAGGACCCCCAGTCCTGGCCCCCGGCCTCCAGGGGCAGCCTCCTCTGCGGCTCAACTCAGAGCCAGAGAGGCCAGAAGCCAGAGCACGACTAGAGTCCTGGTTCCATCCACAACCCTGAGGACCCCCAGTGGACAGGGACTGTGCGCCTCTGTCACCCCACAGGGTGCTAAACAGGCAGAGGAGAGTGGGAACACAGCCATGTGGGGTCAGCCACGTCACCCCACAAATGGCCACCATGCATCTGTGGGGTGCCAGGTCCCGTGCTGGGGCTGAGGCGCAGCGTGGGTGCAGACACACGTGAGTGCAGGGAGCCGTCTGTCTGGCAGGAGGGAGGAGGGTCAGCGCCGGCCAGGCCCTTGGGCCACGTCACTGCCACCCTAGGGGTGAGTGTGGCATTTGAAGCCACAGGAACAGAGGCCAAGGCCAGGAGACAGGAGGGCACCATGAGTGCTCAGGACAGGTTGTGACAGTTGCATGGGGCTTTTCAGAGTCGGGGATGGGGGTGCAGGTTAAACAACTGCCAGCTCATGGGCCTGGGCCGGGAGAACTCTGGGGGTGTCACGGGACGGGCTGGAGAAGGCCGGTCAGCTAAGGCAGGAAGAGGGGAGAAGGCCGGCTGGACCTGCTGCAGCCAAGGGACAAGGAGCACAGCGCCCTCCAGCTCCCCCGCCCCGAGCCCAGGGGAGCCACACCTGGGGGGTACAGGGGGCTGGAGGAGCCCTGAGAAACAGCTGCAGTTTCCCCAAGGCTGAGATGTTTTCCTAGACCTTCTTCCAGGTCTTTCAGAATAGAGGTGCTGACAGGAGGGAGGAGCCTTCGTGGGGGACAAATGGAAGAGATGGCCCAATGGCATGGCCTGGGCGCAGGCCCACTCCCTGAGCCCCGGAGGCCCTTCTTAAGTTCCTCCACCTCACTAAGCTCCCCGATAACAAGCCCCCTCCTCACCCCACTCTCCCAATGAGACCCCTGCCCCTTCTCGGAGCCCCCACCCACCTCGACAAGCTCCCCTTCTTTGAGACCCTCAGCCCCATAGAGGACCCATCTCTCCTGCTCCCCCTTCCTCCCAGAACCTCCAGCCACCCACTGGGCCCCGACCTGCCCCCCGCCCCCACCCAGCCTTCTGCAGAGCAGAGTTCAGCTGCCACCTACCTTGGCAAAGCCCTGGCGGCTGCCGTCCCAACCCTGCCCCTAGCTGAGCCTCAGGCTGTGGCCACCCCAGCCCCGCCCTCTGCCTGGCCAGGGCCTGCGGACCCCCAGAGCTTCTCTGGGCTCCCAGCTGAGGCCAGGGGCCCCCATGAACTCACCCTCCACCTCCTTCCCCTCCGCAGGGAGGCTGCTGAGGTCCTCAGGACGCCGGCAGGTCCTCTACGCAGACTGCCAGGCGTCCCTGAAGGTGTCCTGCGCCTACAAGGAGGATGAGGGGCTCTACACGATCCGGGTGTCCTCGCCCCTCGGGCCCCAGGAGCAGAGCGCCTATGTGCTTGTGAGAGGTGAGGGCTGGGGCGGGGGCGGCGGAGCCGAGACCAGGGCTCTGCTTGGTTTGCTGCGCGACCTCGGGCAAGGCCCCTCCTCTCTAGGGGCCTCAGTTTCTCTGCCATAAAACCAGGGCATTGGGTTAGTCTCTCTAAGAATCTCTGTGGCATTGTGTGACCCTCCAAAGGACATGGTCCGAGAGTCAGACTGGCTGGGAGCGTGGGAGGGAGGTGTGAGGCTGGGTGGCTCTGGCCACTGGCTGAGCTCCGGCTCCTGGTCTCTGCACTCGATCTGGGTTTGAATCCTGGCTTTGTCACTTCCCTAATGAGGTGACCTCGGGCAGGTCAGTCACTTACCTCTGCAAGACTCAGCTTCCCCATCTATAAAGTGGGGGGCTTCTCTGGGCTCGGAGATTAATTATGCCAATTAATTGTTCAGATGCATGGTGGAAAATGGGTCCCTACTAAATGGTCCTCCTGCTGCAGCCCCCTCCTGCTGCTGTCCAGGGACTGTGGGGGCTGGTGTGCAGACCCTGCTCCCCAAGAGCAAAACTGAGCCCTGGAGGGTTAAGGAGAAGAAGGCGTTGGGCAGGGGTGGGAGGGAGCTTGTTGCCAAATGGCCACTGACTGGCAGAGCCTCCTCCTCGCACCCGGGTTGCAGACGCTGCACCTGAGAAGCCGGGGGCCCCAGGTGCCCCGCTGAATGTCCAGTGCCTGGACGTGAACAGAGACTGCCTCATCCTGGCTTGGGCCCCGCCCAGCGACACCCGGGGCAGCCCCATCACGGCCTACTCCATCGAGCGGTGAGTCCTCTCTAGAGTGGCAGAACTCTGCCTGGGTGCGTGGCCACAGCAGGGGGGCCCAGGCCCGGCCTCCGGGATGGCCCCCCAACACCACTACTCGGAACAGGGCAGGAGGGAGACCGTGCTGTGTAATTTAAGAACAGTAGAAGGGCGTCCATGCTCCGAATCACACTGATGCCCGGAGTCAGCCGCGGCCCCTGCACCCCCTACTGTACGAGCTGACTCAGAGGGGTTAAGTGCTTGAAACCTGAGCACATGTGCATTTGTTGGCTGTTTTCCTTGCTGAATGACCGAGATGGAACAGCCCTGACCCGGGGAGAGGAGGCACACCAGGAAGAGAGGGGCAGGGGGCCAGAACCTCCCGCTGCCATCCCACTCTGGCGGCTCCGAAGCCAGCGAGAGACAATACCTAATCCCACAGCAACCGGCTCACGCCTTGTGCACCGGGCTGTGCTAAGGGCATGCCTCATCTCTTCTCATCCTTGTGACAACCCTATATAACGGGGGTGGTGACTTTGCCCTAAGTCACATTTGTCATTAGTGGTGGAGACAGGAGTTGGACACACACGTGACCACTGCCCCATCCAGCCACTAACTGTATCACATGCCATGGTACCCCTCAGAGGGCACAGAGTGCCCAGGCGTGGAGGGTCAATCTGGAATGCACAGACACAGGGAGTGGGCAGCCCTCGGGTGACATCCCAGCTCTACCTTGGCATGTGACCTTGGGCACGTCCTCTCCCTCTCTGAGCCGTGGACCCCCGCATGTAGCAGGTCGGTGGCCACACCTGACTCCTAGGGCTGAGGGAGCGGAGACGGGCCTGGGTGTGGAGCGCACGGCACGGCACGGCCCCCTCCAGGAAGGACACTGGCTGTGCTCGTCGGCCTCAGGGTGGATGATGGAGAAAAGGCCTCCTGGGGGCCTGAGGCTGGAGCCCTCTGGGTGGGGGGAAGGACTTTAACTGGCAGAGATGGGCTGAGCCCGAGTCGGGGAGTGGCCCTTGGAGAGGCTCTAACTGGGAAGGCGTACGTCGTGGGCAGGGGCTGAAAGCCAGGGCCTGTCTCCCACAGGTGCCAGGGTGACTCCAAGGAATGGGTGCCCTGCCATGTGGCCCCCGGGGGGACCTGTAGGTGCCCAATCCAAGGCCTTGTGGAAGGCCAGAGCTATCGGTTCCGGGTGAGAGCCATCAACAAGGCGGGCAGCAGCCTCCCCTCCAAGGCCTCGGAAGCCGTTGTCATGAGTGACCGTGATGCACCCCGGAGGAAGACAGGTGGGAACAGCGGCCCTAAGACACATTCTAGAGCATCAGTAGGGCACCCACAGGACTGCCTCACACAGGAGACCGCCCAGCCCTCAGGAGCCCCTAGTCTGATGGAGGAGACACAGCATAGTCCTCAGGAGCCCCTAGTCTGATGGAGGAGACACGGCATAGTCCTCAGGAGCCCCTAGTCTGATGGAGGAGACACAGCATAGTCCTCAGGAACCCCTAGTCTGATGGAGGAGACACAGCATAGCCCTCAGGAACCCCTAGTCTGATGGAGGAGACACAGCATAGTCCTCAGGAACCCCTAGTCTGATGGAGGAGACACAGCATAGCCCTCAGGAGCCCCTAGTCTGATGGAGGAGACACAGCATAGCCCTCAGGAGCCCCTAGTCTGATGGAGGAGACACAGCATAGTCCTCAGGAGCCCCTAGTCTGATGGAGGAGACACAGGCAGCCCTCAGGAACCCCTAGTCTGATGGAGGAGACACAGCATAGTCCTCAGGAGCCCCTAGTCTGATGGAGGAGACACAGCCAGCCCTCAGGAGCCCCTAGTCTGATGGAGGAGACACAGCCAGCCCTAAGGAACCCCTAGTCTGATGGAGGTGACACAGCCAGCCCTTAGGAACCCCTAGTCTGATGGAGGAGACACAGCATAGTCCTCAGGAACCCCTAGTCTGATGGAGACACGGCATAGTCCTCAGGAGCCCCTAGTCTGGTGGAGGAGACACAGCCAGCCCTCAGGAGCCCCTAGTCTGATGGAGGAGACACAGCCAGCCCTCAGGAACCCCTAGTCTGATGGAGGAGACACAGCCAGCCCTCAGGAACCCCTAGTCTGATGGAGGAGACACAGCCAGCCCTCAGGAACCCCTAGTCTGATGGAGGAGACACAGCATAGTCCTCAGGAACCCCTAGTCTGATGGAGACACGGCATAGTCCTCAGGAGCCCCTAGTCTGGTGGAGGAGACACAGCCAGCCCTCAGGAGCCCCTAGTCTGATGGAGGAGACACAGCCAGCCCTCAGGAACCCCTAGTCTGATGGAGGAGACACAGCCAGCCCTCAGGAGCCCCTAGTCTGATGGAGGAGACACAGCCAGCCCTCAGGAACCCCTAGTCTGATGGAGGAGACACAGCCAGCCCTCAGGAACCCCTAGTCTGATGGAGGAGACACAGCATAGTCCTCAGGAGCCCTTAGTCTGATGGAGGAGACACAGCCAGCTCTCAGGAGCCCCTAGTCTGATGGAGGAGACACAGCATAGTCCTCAGGAACCCCTAGTCTGATGGAGGAGACACAGCATAGCCCTCAGGAACCCCTAGCCTGAGGTGGAAGATACAGCGAATCCGATAGAGGAGACACTAATCTGAGGGAGGACCACAGCACCTTTTTCAGATGTCCTTAATCTCAAGGAGAAAATAGCCTTGCCCTCAGGAGCCCTGCCCAGGGGCTGCACCTGCCCAAAGTCACACAGTGAGGGCTGAGGTGTGCAAGGCCAGGACCCTGAGTGGGGCGGGCCCCGGCCTGACTCCTCCTCCCCATCCCTTGCTCCATTCTCATCCTAGAGATCCCCTTTGATATGGGAAACAAGATCACGGTCAGCACAGACGATTTTGAAGGTACTTGGGACCCTCCCGAACACTTGGCCTCCAGATGCCAGCCTCCCGCATAGCTCAGGAAATGCCGGGACACAAACTGGCAAAGAGGCCGAAGCTGTCCATGTGCGGGCGGGGGGTGCAAAGCTGGGCGGGTCTGGTTGGAGGAGGCCGGGTGCTCAGGGCACGTGGCCCATCTGGCTATGGCCTGGTGGAGGAGGTGGCATGTTGGGAAAGTCCCGGGCAGGACATCAGGGGACCTGGGTTCCGACCCCGGCTCTGCCCAACCTCGCCAGTGGACCTGTAGCAAATCCCTGCCCCCTCTCGGCCCCAGCTCCCTCCTCTGGGGAACGAGGGGCTGAGGTGAGGGGTCTCTGAGGGCCCACCCCTCTCCGCCCCCATGACTCTGATTCCAGACACTGTGATCATTCCCTCACCCCCAACCAACGTCCACGCCAGCGAGATCCGAGAGGCCTACGCGGTTCTGGCCTGGGAGGAGCCAAGACCCCGGGGCAAAGCCCCGCTGACTTACTCCCTGGAGAAGGTACGAGACCCCAAGGGCCCAGCCCAGGCCAGTCTGAGAAGTGGGTATGCTGCGGGACAGGGTGTGGAACGTGCAGGGACTGCTGAGACCCAGGCAGTGTCCCCTGGGGAGGCCTCAGAGAACAGAAGTGAATCCCCTGGCTGGAAGGGCCACAGAGCCCAGCCCCACAGAGAGGCAGGGGAAGGGTTGCATAGCCTTGGCAGGTCACCCCCAGCCCTGAGAGGCCAGGCACTGGTGGCAATTCCTGAGGCCATTGACAGAAATACACAAAATTAGGAGGCACAGACAACAAAAACAACAGCAAGAGCCACCACTTCCTGGGTACCTCCCCGTCCCCACGGCTGGCATCGGGTTATATGTTGGGGCCGAGCACCCCTTCTTGGCAGGGCCGCCTTGGGAGGCAAGCTAGGCTGGCACCTCCAACCAAAGGCATGGACCAGCAGCGCCTGCAGGGCCTGGGGAGGGGCTAGCACTAGGAAGTGGTTCTCACTGGGGACAGAGTAGGGGGCAGGGGAGACCACACTGGGGACAGGCCAGCTCCTGTGGAGTAGACGTCACCGTGGAGGGGAGGCGGCCTGGCAGAGCAGAAGACAGCAGGGCGTTAAGATAGGTTCAAATCCTGGTTTCTGCTGTGTGATCCTGAGTCAGTCTCCTAACTTCCCTGAGCCGCAGTTTCCTCCAGCATAGAGAACCCGCCCTGTGAGGGTGAAAGAAAACACAGCCCTCAGCCAGGGCCGCAGCCCAGGGTCCGTAAACGCTTCCCAAGGAGGTGGCCTGGACTCCGGCCTACCTGCGGTCAGAGGCCAAGTTTATCTCCTTACCCGCTGGCCTAGCACGGTGCCTGGCACATAGTAGGTACACAGTAAAGGCTTGGTGGTAAATGAATGAAAATGTTCCAGGGAGAAATCTCTGGCCCTGGGTATCCGAAAGGGCCTCTCTCTTCACACTTGCAAGTGATCCTATTTCTCCCAGATAGGAAGCTGCAGATAACGGAGGCTCTGTTTTGTGAGGCCCTGGAGTGTCACAGTGATAGCCCTGGAGTCAGGCGGCTCAACTCTGTCTCCGCTACTTACTAGCTGTGTGACCTTCGGCGAGTTACTCAGTCTCTTTGTGCCTCAGTTTCCCCTTCCATAAAATGGCGATAATGATCATATGTAACTTACAGGGCTAACGGGCAGGTCTAATTAATTAAAACATGCACAGACTTAGAGCCTGGCGCACAGTAGGTGTTCAGCAATATTCACTGTTTTTTGGGGCGATTTCTTGGCCTAGCTGGGTTCTTGGCCACTGACAGCCAGGTGGGCCTTAGGAGGGGAAAGGCCACCAAGGCTGGAGTGAGCTGGGGTCCCCCTGGCACCTCTGGGTCGTGACTCCCAGGCCCACACTCAGCAGAAATGGTCTCTCACTCACCGCATCACCCCTTCTGCCCAGAGCCTCAGGCTTTATGGCTGCTTTGTGAGTCCCTGGTGCGTGGAGCGTGAACAAGTTTGGGGCCACACACACCTAAGTTCAAATGCCACATCCCCGTTATTAGATGCATGACTTTTGGCCAAATTATCAAACCTCTCTGAACCTGAGTTTCCTCATTGGTGGGGAAATGAACACCTTCCTTACAGCGTTATTGTGAGAATTCACCCATTTATTCATTTATTTGTCCTGGAAACAGACGGAGCACCTCCTATGTGCCAGTAGTATTCCTGGCCCTGGGAACACAGCAGTGGGGGTGGGGGTGGGGCTGGGAATACCAATGCTAAACAATGAGAAACAAGGTAAATCAGTGAAATGCTACCACAGCAGCTAGCGTGAGCTAGGGAGGGGAATGTGGGGCGTGGGAGGGGCTGTTGGGGGCATTTTAGATAGAGTGGGGGCGGGGGAGGGTGTCCCTGAAAAAGGCCCACAGGAAATGAGGAGCCAGCGAAGAGATTTCTGGGGAAGGAACATTCCAGGCTGAGGGAGCAGCAAGTGCAAAGGCCCAGGGGTGGGACTGGGGCTGCGGTGGGTCAGCAGAGAGGCACGACGGAGACACAGAGGGGAGGGGCTCGAGGCCAGACAGGAGCGGGCTCGGGTGGTGGGAAGCTCTTGCCTTGAGGAGACGGGGCTCGAGCACACGGGACCTGACCTGTGCTGTACCGGGCCCTCCGACGGCCATTAGAGGGGAGACTGAAGGGGGTGCAGGCAGAAACGGGGAGACCAGTCAAAGCTATTCAGACAACTCAGGCAAGAGGTGCCGGTGGCCTGCCGAGGTCTCGGCGGGAGCACGAGGAGGGAAAGCACGGCTGGGTTCTGGGTGCCCTTGGGAGGGACAGCCAACTGGGTGCCCATCTGGGGTGTGTGGGAGAGAGGGAGGGAGCAGGATGGCTCCAGGGCTTTGGGCCCAGCACCTGGAGGGCGGGAACCACCGAGGAGCTGTGGGCGGTTGGCACAGGTGGAGAAGTGGCGGAGTGAGTCCTGGCTTGGGGAGTGTGACGTCCCGGCAGGCGTCCAGGTGCTCGGGGGCAGCTGGGCTGGAAACGGAAGTTCATGAGAGGCCCTGGCGGCCACTCAGCCAACTCGAGTTCCTCTTTCTCTCCAGTCAGTCATAGGCAGTGGCACCTGGGAGGCCATCCTCTCAGAAAGCCCTGTGAAGTCCCCGAGATTCGCCCTTCTGGACCTGGAGAGAGGGAAGTCTTACGTCTTCAGGGTGCGAGCGATGAACCAGTATGGGCTGAGCGATCCCTCGGAGCCCAGTGAGCCCATCGCCCTGAAGGGCAAGCCAGGTGGGCAGGCCAGGTGCCCGCAGGATGCAGGGGGTGGGGTGGCAGGCGGCAGTCCAGGCCGCCAGCCTCAGGACTCAGGACCAAGGCTGCAGAGACACAGCCCTGCCCATGTCCCCTTCCCTGACCCCTTCCACCTATCACAAAACTGAAAAGCAATGTGGTCTCTGGACTGGAAAGTTTTAAGACATCAGAAAACACATTTCTCTGGGCAGGAGGCTCATGGAGGGATGGATGTCTTTTCCTGATCAACAATTCACAGGTTATAGAGTCCAGCCAGGTCCAGCACAGGAGCCGAGTGTGAGCAAGTGGCCCCCCGGTTCTAAAAGTCTCTGCCTGCTCCTTGGATCCTGCCCATGCAGCCAGGAGTGACTTCCTGAGCAGGCTCCTGCTTGCTCCCTGGTCGGGGCTGAGCAGCCCCACCTGAGCCCTGGCTCACCTGCAGCACAGCGAGAGCCTGGGCAAGTCATTTCCAAGCTGCACACCTTGCTGTCCTCACCTGCCAAGCCCATCGTTCTGAAGGTCCTGGTTACTCCCCCTGAGTCTCCCAACAGCTCCATCCTCGGAGGCCTCCAAGTTCTGGGGTTCTTTGCTCTTTGATCAGATCAGATCAGATCAGAAGGTCCCCTGCAGCTGCCATCACCAAATATTCCTTTAAGGAGCCAAGCTCAGTGCCACCTGTCCAAGAAATGCCTGGTTTGCTGGAGGTCCCATTTAGGGAAGATTTTGAAGTCTTAGTCCTAGATTAGCTCTGCTTCAGTAGTTTAGGGGAAATATATACATGTATATACACACACCCATTCCTGGCAAGTACGAACGGGTTGGTGAGCAAAGATGTTTTTCTTTACCTCTGATCTGGTTAACATTTGGGTTTGATTTGGGCCCTGGCCAGTGAGTGGTTTGTGATCAGATATGAATAGTTTCTGGACTGTAAGCCAGACTTAGGCAAGGCTCTGGTCCAATTCAGAAAAGGGGTGAGGGTGGGGGGTAGGAAAAGCATTTACTTGTATTATAAAAGTAAACTTACTATACAAAAATGAGAAAATATCAAACAAGCAAAAGATAAACATAGGGAGGAAGGGAGAAAAGGAGGGAGGGAAAAATGGAAGAAGGAGGGAAAGAAACTGGAAAAGACTGGTCCTCCCTCCCCCCAATGATCCCACCACCCAGAGGTAACCACTGTGAGCATCTGGGTGTCCCAGTGTCTGGCCTCTTGACAACATGCACATTGATGCTTCTCTTTGAAAGTGTGATCAGACCGTGGGTAGAGCTTTGCATTCTACTTCTAAAAATTAACATTGGGCCAGGCATAGTGACTCATGCCTGTAATCCTGCCACTTTGGGAGGCCAAGGTGGGAGAATCACTTGAGCTCAGGAGTTCAAGACCAGCCTGGGCAAGACGGAGACCCCATCTCTACAGAAAATATAAAAATTAGCCAGACGTGGTGGCATGTGCCTGTAGTCCCAGCTACTCAAGAGGCTGAGCCAGGATGATCTTTTGAACCCAAGAGTTTGAGGCTGCAGTGAGCTACGATGACACCACTGCACTTTACCCAGGGCGACAGAGTGAGAATCTGTCTCAAAATTAAAATTAACATTATACCACAAACATTTTCTCAGGTCACGAAATCCTTGGAATCATGATTTTAGTGTCTGAGGACAACTCCATACCATGATACCCTCAGTTCAAGTTCCTGCCCTTGAGTAGAAGCAGGGCTCTTCAGCACATGGGGTCCCTAAGTGGTCCCTTTCCAGCCTCACCCCTCCACCAGCCTGCACCCCCTGCCATTCTCCCTTCAATCCCAGAAGCTGAAGTTGCTGACCAGACCTTCCTGAGCCCAGGGCCTGTTTCACAGTACCTGCCCCAGGCTGGAGTAGTGCCTGGTTCAGAGTAGGCACTCGAAAAATACTGGATTTGTGTTGAGTAGATGCTGAGGTCAGACTTTCCTGTTGACTTCGGGGCACCACCAGAGAACAAGGAGAGGTGTGCAGGGAGAAATGGAAGATGAGGCTCTGGAATTCAGGAGAGAGGGCAGTGCTAGAGGTGAGGCCTGCAGAGAGATGAGGGTTGAAGGCCTGAGATAGGCAGGACCCTCAGGAGTAAGAGGAGAGGAGAAAAATGGAGCAAGTCAAGGAAGAGAAACTTGGAGGAGCCCCACATTTGAGGCAAAAGGAAGATGGGGAGACACCAAAGGATGTGTAAGGAGTGTGAAAAGTAAAGAGGAAACTAAGAACATCATGTACCTTCCATTCATCCATCCATTCATCCATCCGTCTGTCCATTCACCTGTTCACCTACCCCTGTATCCATCCATCCATTCATGCATCCATCCATCCATCCATCCGTCTATCCATCCATCCATGCATCCATCCGTCTATCCATCCATGCATCCATCCTTCCATGCATCCATCCACCCATCCGTCTAGCCATCCAGGCATCCATCCATCCATCTGTCTATCCATCCATGCATCTATCCACCCATGCATCTATCCATCCATCCATCCATCTGTCCATCCATGCATCCATCCATCCATGCATCTATGCATCCATCTGTCTATCCATCCATGCATCCATCTACTCATGCATCTATCCATCTATGCATCTATCCATCCATGCGTCTATCCATCATCCATCTATCCATCCATGCATCCATCCTTCCATGAATTCACCCAACCAACTATTCATCTGTCCATTTAACAAATCATGGTAGCCCCTAACTCAAGGATTTTAGTCTCAAGGAGCCATGAAAATCAATAGAGAAGTTTCAAGGAAAGATAATCAAGTTTTCTTGAGATTGAAGAGAAGGACCAAGAAAATCTGTCAGATTTGGTGACTTCTGAGTAAGAGAGAGAGAGAGAGAGAGCACGTAAGGATGGGTGAGTGAGGGTTGAGGCGCGTTAGCAAGGAAGCAGAGATGCTCAGAGGTGAGAGAACGCTTAGGATAGTGGAGTCTAGGGCACGCTGTGGGCCTGGGAAGGAGATACCCACAGCCCCGGCATGTGTGAAGTTCATGTACCTGCCCTGATGGCTGTGGGGACTCTTCCGGCCTCTCCTCACGTTCTCCCCTGCCCCGGCCTGCCAGAGCCACGTCACCCAGCGTCCTGACTCAGCACACCATTCTGTGTTTCAGCCACCCTCCCTCCGCCAGCTCAAGTCCAGGCTCTCCGGGACACGCAGACCTCTGTCTCCCTGACCTGGGACCCTGTGGATGGCGGCCCGGAGCTGCTGGGCTACTACATCTACTCCCGAGAGGCAGGGTCGTCCGAGTGGCACACAGTTAACAACAAACCCATCCAGGACAACAAGTAAGTCTGCACGCCCCCTCCTGCACCGGGGCATGCTCAAAGGAAGTACCCCGATAAGATGAAGCCCAGCACGTCACAGCATTTGTCCTGGCCAGGCGCTGGTCTAAGCATCCTTCATCTGTCAGGTCGTCTAGTTCTAACTACCTCCTACACACTTAGGACTGGTGTTTTTATTATCATTTTACAGAGAGGTTAAGTAACTGGCCAAAGCTCCCATAGCTAGCGGGCAGGGCTGCCCTGGAGCTCAGGAGACCTGGCTGGGGCAGGGCTGTGCCCCTGCTCAGCTGTGGGCTGCTGGCAGGCCTCTCCCCCTGTCCCTGCCCGTGACATGAAGTTTGATCCGTAAGGGCCCTCCAGTACTCCAGCATTCAGGACTCTGACCTCATCCCCAGAGGAGGGATAGGTAACAGTACCTTCCTTCGAGGGTGTTGTGACGCGTACCTGGCTGACATGAACAGTGAGTGCTAGACGACAGTGCGCTGCTATGGTCATTGTCATCGCCGCCATCTGCTGTCAACAGGGTCCAGTGTGGGAGGCATCCCAGCCTCACCTGGTCAGGTGCTGCCTGGCCTTTATGCCCTCACAAAGCCATGTTCCCCTTTAGATGCGTGAGTCCCCAGCGGGCTTGGCACTGCCAGCCTTCAGCACTTGGGGTGATTTAAGTCCTCGGAGCCCCTCAGGGGCCAAGGTCACAAGGAGCTCCCGAGGACCTAAGTCATGCCAAGATTTGCTACAGGAAAATACTATCAGCGAAAAGGGAGAAAAGGGTCCGCAACTTGGGTTTTATCAAGAAAGGACCGGCCGGGCGTGGTGGCTCACGCCTGTAATCCTAGCACTTTGGGAGGCCGAGGCGGGCGGATTGCTCAAGGTCAGGAGTTCGAAACCAGCCTGAGCGAGACCCCGTCTCTACCAAAAAATAGAAATAAATTAATTGACCAACTAAAAATATATATACAAAAAATTAGCCGGGCATGGTGGCGCATGCCTGTAGTCCCAGCTACTCGGGAGGCTGAGGCAGTAGGATCGCTGAGCCCCGGAGATTGAGGTTGCTGTGAGCCAGGCTGACGCCACGGCACTCACTCTAGCCTGGGCAACAAAGTAAGACTCTGTCTCAAAAAAAAAAAAAAAAAAAAGAAAGGACAGGATGAGAAGGACATTTTCTCTAAGTCAGAGCGTCCTTGTATTCCTCTGGATGACAATTCTCTTTGGGGGCCTTTAAAAGGACTTTGTGTTTTTGAATCACAGCCATTTGTTCTTTTTTAGGGACAAACCCCAAAGTCCTGAGAATGTCCCATGTAGCACTGGGGGCTTGGCTGCCTTTGCCTTAAATTCATACTTTTCCCAGCATATTTCCATTGTAATGGTGGGCCCAGAAGAGCAAAACCTTTAAAATCATAAGGACCACGTCCCGACTGGTGCCGTTTCAGGCATCCCTGTGGGATCAGGGCCAATATTTTTAGGTCAGAACTGGCCCAGAGGGCCGGGCGCGGTGGCTCACGCCTGTAATCCTAGCTCTCTGGGAGGCCGAGGCGGGCGGATTGCTCAAGGTCAGGAGTTCAAAACCAGCCTGAGCAAGAGCGAGACCCCGTCTCTACTATAAATAGAAAGAAATTAATTGGCCAACTGATATATATAGAAAAAATTAGCCGGGCATGGTGGCACATGCCTGTAGTCCCAGCTACTTGGGAGGCTGAGGCAGAAGGATTGTTTGAGCCCAGGAGTTTGAGGTTGCTGTGAGCTAGGCTGACGCCACGGCACTCACTCTAGCCTAGGCAACAAAGCGAGACACTGTCTCAAAAAAAAAAAAAAAAAAAAAAAAAAAAAGAACTGGCCCAGAACCCTCAAATCCTACCACACTGGTGGCCACTTTCCCACAAGGTTGTTCTAGCAAGTTCAGCAATGTCTCCGGGCAGTTTGGCCATCCCTGAAGGCTGCACATTTCTCTCCCAGGTTTACGGTTCCTGGGCTGAGGACGGGGAAGGAGTACGAGTTTTGTGTCAGGTCAGTCAGCGAGGCCGGGGTAGGTGAGAGCTCAGCCCCCACCGAACCCATCCGGGTGAAGCAGGCTCTGGGTAAGTGGGGCGCAGGTCCGGCCTGCAGGCCTCTGGGGGCAGCCCGGCTGGGCGGGGAGCCGGGGGCTCATGACCACATTCCGGAGGGTCCAATCCCAGCGGCCAATGGGACATAAGTCCTTGGAGGGAAACTGGAGCTGGGGCCAACCACCCTTTCCTCTGGGGAAGAAGGAACAATGGCTTAAGGCCATGGGGTGGGGCCTGATTGGCTCTGGGGGTGGGGTTTCTTCTAGCCCAGAAACCTGGGGGCCCAGTGCCTAACAGGGGTGCAGATGCTGCTGGCTCAGGGAGCCCCAGTTGGAGCAGGGTGGGCACCCACTGGGAGAGGCTTGTTGGCTTTCTCAGGCCCCACTGCCCAATCCAGCACCCCCAGGGGACAGCTGTCCTCACCTCCCTGCCTCCCCATAGCTACCCCGTCCGCCCCGTACGGTTTTGCCCTCCTGAACTGCGGGAAGAATGAAATGGTCATTGGGTGGAAGTCCCCCAAGCGTCGTGGAGGTGGCAAGATCCTGGGCTACTTCCTGGACCAGCACGACTCCGAGGAGCTGGACTGGCACGCGGTCAACCAGCAGCCCGTCCCCACCCAAGTCTGCAAGGCAAGGCTGGAACGGGCCCTGCGTCCCCCGCCCCCAGACATGACCTGCGCGGGGAGACCTGCGGGACTGTTTGAGGCTGAGTCTGCAAGGGACCTCGAGGTCCCCACCTTGGTCCTCCAGCTCGCCCTCCAGGGCAGCCCCACCATGGACAGTCCTGTCTGAAGCCCCCCAGACCCCCAGTGGATTCTCCCCCCACTGCTGCCCCACCCCTCGCTCCCCACCTCGGTCTCACAGTCCGTGTGTCTGCTCTTCAAGGTCAGTGACCTTCGAGAAGGCCACTTCTACGAGTTCCGTGCCCGGGCTGTAAACTGGGCAGGTGTTGGCGAGCTGTCGGCGCCCAGCAGCCTGTTTGAGTGCAAGGAGTGGACGATGCCCCAGCCAGGTGAGGGGCCTAGTGGCCTGAAGTCCGGTGCCTGCTGCCCTCCCTCCCCAAACCCAACCAACCAGAAGAGCCAAGGTTTTCACGAAGACGAGGCCAGACAGGTCCCCACTACACCCAGAGCAGGCACTTCCAGGGCTGGCTATGACAGACAGGTTGACAAGCTTGCTAGCTGACCACCTGGCTGGCTGCCGTCTGTCCGGCTGGCCAGCTGGCGGTCTGCTTGGTTGCCTGGCTGCCGGCTGCCACATCTGTGCCCATCCCTCGTCTCACACAGGCCCCCCGTACGACATGCGGGCAACCGAGGTGCGGGCCACCTCCCTGATGCTGCAGTGGGAGCCCCCGCTCTACACGGGGGCGGGCCCGGTCACGGGTTACCACCTCAGTTTCCAGGAGGAAGGCTCTGAGCAGTGGAAGCCGGTCACCCCGGACCCCATCTCCGGCACCCACCTGAGGGTGAGTTCCTGCCCCATTGTCTTCTGGCCGGCCCTGAGCCTTGCCTGCCACGAAACATAGCAGAGCCACAGAACACCAGAGCTCGAGTGACCCCCAGAGATTACAGTCCTCAGGTAATGGCAGCAGAGGACCAGAGAGGGAGAGTGACTTACCTAGGGTCACACAGCGAGTTGGCAACAGGTCTGGCTGGCTGGTGGCCTTAACCTGCTCCATGCCAGGCAGACTCCTCCCTAAAAACTCACTTGGTAGTCAGCCAGGTATGTCAGCATTTGCATATGCATATCCTGTAACCCAGGGTTCTAGAATTGGATTATAGATAAATAATCAGGCAAATATGCAAAGACCTAAGGACAATGACGCTCATTGTAGCAATGGTCATAATGGCAAAAGTCGGAAACAACCTAAATGTCCAACAGTAGGAGGTTTGCTTAAAGTAATCATAGTTTATCTTTCAAGTGGAATCCTGTGTCAGGTGGCAGAAAGAATAAGGCAGTTAAAGGAGGGACATAATGTAAGGGGTGGCAGCAGTATGAAGAATGAGGTAGGGTCGGGTGTGGAGTGGCTCACGCCTGCCATCCCAGCACTTTGGGAGGCCGAGGCAGGAGGATCAGGCCAGAAGTTCAAGACCAACCTGAGCAACATAGTGAGGCCCTAACTCTACAAAAAAATAGAAAGAGTAGCTGGGCATGGTGGTGCACATGCCTATAGTCTTAGCTACTTAGGGGGCTGAGACAGGAGGATCATTTGAGCCCAGTTCAAGGCTGCAGTGAGCTATGATCGTACCACTGCACTCCAGCCTGGGCAACAGAGCAAGATCCTAGCTCTAAAAACAAAAAAATAATAATAAGATGGAACTATATGTATATGTTGACATAAAAATGTATCCATCATACGTGGCTAAGAAAAACAAAGGCCAGGCGCAGTGGCTCACGCCTGTAATCCTAGCACTCTGGGAGGCCAAGGCGGGCGGATTGCTCGAGGTCAGGAGTTCGAAACCAGCCTGAGCAAGAGCAAGACCCCGTCTCTACTATAAATAGAAAGAAATTAATTGGCCAACTAATATATATAAAAACAATTAGCCGGGCATGGTGGCGCATGCCTGTAAGTCCCAGCTACTCGGGAGGCTGAGGCAGCAGGATTGCTTGAGCCCAGGAGATTGAGGTTGCTGTGAGCTAGGCCAATGCCACGGCACTCACTGTAACCTGGGCAACAGAGTGAGACTCTGTCTCAAAAAAAAAAAATATTCATCTGCAAAATGGAAAGAAAGAAGAAAAAAAAAAAAATAAAAACAAAGCAGGATACAGAGTAGGATATTTTTATGATAGATAGTACAATTACATATATCATGTTACATTATTGTATATATATAAATACTTATACGCAGATACACGTTTCTGAATTTACACGAGAAACAAACTCTAAAGTCTTAGGATAATTAAGAAATCTGGCAGAATCATTGATCTTATCCTCCTGTAGTGGTGGCTGTTGAACTTCCACACACGGAGGAGGAAGGAGAACATAGACAATCCGCTCCTAGTGTAACAGATACTTATATGTGTCAGAAAACAAAGACGCCACTTGAAGCATTATTAGCAGACACAAACTACTAACTCACACCATCCGTCAGAACTTCAGACGTCCAGGCCACGGAAGACCACGTTCGCAGGCCACACCTCCACACCTGGAGCGTGTCTCACGGGCCTCTGATTTGAGGAAGGTTCGTAAGGACAGTTCTGTGACGTGGATTAGGTTCATTTTCTGCCGCTCTAGGGAGAGAGGGACTTTTCCTGCAGCCCATTTTCCCCAGCGGGCAGGAGGGGATGCAGCGGTCAAGGCCACTCATCCATCCCCTCGGTGAGCACCAGGGAAGAAGGCAGGCTCAGCACGACGCGGAAAGAGGGAGATGCTAGCAGCTAGACTACGGCACACGCCGTGCTTCTGTGTGGCTTGTGTGCATCTGAAAGCCTAAAAGGATTGTTCCAAATAGTTCATTCTGGTCATTTCTGAGGGTGGGACTGCCAGGGGAGCTTTAATCCTTCGTTTTACATTCCTCTCGATTGCTTTAAATTTTTCACAACAAGCCTGTGTTTCTTTTACAACTAGAAAAAAATAAAAATGCTTTAATTTTGTAAAAGTGGAATTACGGCCACCTAAGCCAGGGAGGACGAGACCGAATCCTCTGAGATTCCGCAGAGCCTTCCGCTACCTGGAAGGTCCCCCCCTCGGCACGTGGGTGACCCAGGCCAGGGCAGGACAGCCTGGGTGACGCGGCGCCGGCGTCTGCCTGCAGGTGGCTGGCCATCGTTCACTCGGCCGCTCACTGAACACTTCCTGGCATCTACTCGGTGCCAGGGCAGAACTAGGTCCGAGACATGAAAAGCGGATAAGCCACAGTGGTTGGGTGGCAGCAGTCACAATACTGTGTGATAGACGCCACACTTGAGGGGGGTCCGAGGAATTCTGGGAGCTCAGGGAGGAAGGCCAGAGACGCTGGCTGGCGGGAACCTTGCACCTGCTAGCGGGGCGGTGAAGGGCAGGTTGGAGTCAGCTAGACGAGGGAGGGCCCTCCGGGCAGAGGCTCAGCAAGGTCAAAAAAGGCAGGGACATGGAGTGACATGAGGAGCGTGGGGACCCTGAAGGAGCGTGGAGAAAGGGGCTGACGCGGCAGCGAGGGGACGGCAGGCTCAGGCCAGGCCGGGCCAGGGGGCTTTAGGTATTGAACCTCGAAACTGGAACTTGACCCTGAAGAAGCATCGGGGGCAGAGATGCCATTTGGGGAACTGCTGGACGGGTTCGGGTGGGGAGAAATAAAGCCTCGGTCAAGGTCGTGGCTGGGACCTGGAGGGGACGTTCAAGAAGCGCAAAGAAAACAAAATGGGGGGAACCGGTGGTCGATGGGGAGGGCTCGAGGAAAGGTTGTTAGAGATGAGCCCGGGCCTCTCGGGGTGTCAGGTGGGTGGCCATATCTAGGGAGAAATGGGGACACAGGAAGAGAGAAGTTTTCTCATTGGGAGGCAAATGAATTATTCAACTTCAGGGGTGGGGGTGGAGTTCTGGGTGCCACGAGCCTGGGGGCCAATCCGAGTGGAGAGGCCGGTGAAAAACTTGGAACCAGGCCTGGAACTCAAGAGAGGGATGTGCTCCTTGCCTGCCCCCACCCCCAAGACGGCCATCGCCCTCCTCAGGGGTCCACCATTGAGTGGTTCCCTGCACCCCGAGGCCAGGGTTTTGGGAAGACGAAGTTGCTGCTGTCCTCATTGCTGGCTCTTCCCCGCCACCCCCCCCCCCCAGGTTTCCGACTTGCAGCCAGGAAAGAGCTACATGTTCCGGGTGCAGGCTGTGAACTCAGCCGGTCTGGGGCAACCGTCCATGCCCACCGACCCTGTGCTCCTGGGGGACAAGCCAGGTAGGTGTGGCCGGAGGGTGTCATCGCACCACTGCCAAGCTGTGACATCCAGGACAGGCGGAGCCCCAGGGGAGCCGGGGGGAAGCCCGATGCCGTGCTGGGTGCCCACACTTCCTGGTCCTCCAACAAGCCCCCGAGGGAAGGGTCATGGTCCCCACTTTACAGCTGATTTGGTTATAGCTCAGAGAAGTTAAACGATCAGGGCACGCAACTAGTACGTGACAGAACCGCTCAGCGCTCCTAGCTATAAAGCACATTCCCTTTGCATTCTTTTCATTCCGTATTATTCAACAAATACTTGGTGGGACACAGGAGTGAATGAGAAGGCAAGATCACCACTCTAGTGCGTGGGACAGGTGGGGGCAGATAGACAGTGAACGAATGAATGATCGCAGGAGGAAGGTGAGTTAGGATAGTGAGGAGTGTTGTAAAGGAAATAACACAGGCTGTAGCGTGGGGTGGGGTTACTTGTCCAGGGCAGTCAGGGAGGGCTTCTCAGAGGAGGTGACACCTGAGCTGAGAAGGAGCCAGATCATGCAAGGCCAGTTTATTATCTTATCCGAGTGTGGTGGGCAGGCACCAGGAGGTTTAAGCAGGGGAGGGCATGGCCTGGCTTATTGTTTATAAACATTGGTGCCCTCTGCCGGATCTTGCCCCTAGATGCCCGGGAGATCGAGGTTGGTGTGGATGAAGAGGGCTTTATCTACTTAGCTTTCGAAGCCCCTGAAGCCCCCGACTCCTCAGAGTTTCAGTGGTCCAAAGACTACAAGGGTCCGCCAGACCCCCAGAGGGTCAAGATCGAGGACAAAGCTAACAAGTAAGTGAGGGGGAAGAGGAGAAATAGCCACGGGGCACCTACTGCCAGAGGAGCTGGCAGAACTCATGAGCAAGACCAGAGGGCGGGACTCATAGGTAATGGTGAGGGGCGCCGCCTGCTCCTTCGCGGAGGATGCCAATGCCACTTAGCAGTGCATCTAAGGGTCTGAAATGGCACCATTCCTTGGAGGACTCCTTTTCTGCAAGGAATTGCGTGTAGCTCCAAGGAGACACTCAGGACTTGGTTTCTAGCCTGAGTACTGGCCACTTGCTCTTGCAAGTTCTCTGGACTCGGCTTTCTCCACTCTGGACTTTGGAGCCTTCGTTGTGGGGAGCTAGGTTCTAGCATGGGGTACAGGGCCACCGGAGGCAGCAAAGACCTCCCAGCCCCCAGGTCCCTAACACACAAGGCTGAGGAGCTCCCTCCAGAACTTCTACTCTCCTCTCTCTGCCAGGTCCAAGGTCATCCTGAAAGAGCCTGGCCTGGAGGATTTGGGCACCTACTCAGTGGTAGTCGCAGATGCTGACGAAGACATCTCAGCAAGCCACACGCTGACCGAGGAAGGTAATGCCCCTGCCCCCACCTCCAGCCACCTTCCCAGAGGGACAGTCCCAGACCAAGGGTCCTATGCCCTGGGTTACATCAGTGAACTTGACAGGCAACAATCCCTGCAGGATGGAATTCACATCCTTCTTGTCTTTCTTTCATTTTCTTACTTTTGGTAATGGCAAAGATATAAGAATTATTTTGCTTCCTTCTATAGCTTAAGAAAAACAATAATGCAAATGTGATGATAAATTGCAAGCAGCAGTTGGTCTGAGAAATGAAGCTGACAGTAGGGAGTGGTGGGGACTATGGCCAACCAGAGAGTGAATACCAAGTCTAAATCAAACTAAACCCAAACCCGGGCTCGTGACTGATGAGACATACCCTCTTCTGTCTCCATAGCAACTGGGACAGCCCCTTCCCATGTCTTCCCTGTTCTTTACACATGAGGCCCTTTGATTTTGTTAAGAAGCAGAAGCCAGAGAGACCTGGGTTCTAAGTCCAGTTCCATAATTGTTGGCTGTTTGACCTCGGACAAACAGGCCTCAGTTTCCTCAACTGCAAAGGGAGATTATAATCCCTGGCTGCCTCCGTTGAAAATAATGTTGTTATGCAGATATAGTTAGATGATTCTATATAAACTAAAGCCATCCACAAAAGTGATGCGGTCTTTTTGTTTTTTGTCCATGTGCTCACCATGAGTCTGTACTCACCACACTAAGGACTCTGGGGCTCACAAGGGAAAATGAGGCATGGGCTCTGCTCCTGCCAATTCACCCACAGGATATAATTTATTGAGCACCTACTGTGTGCCAGACACTCATGTAGGTTCAGAGCTCACCTTAGCAGGAGAGAGAAACCTAACACAAAGAAGCAGTCAGCAGATGAGGCAGCACTCTGTAAAACAGCCCTGGAAACTTCTGGACTGAAGTGCCTAGTGTGTGGCACAGACCCTCAGACACTAGGACAGCACATTACAGTGGGTTAGCAGTGGGCCTGGAGTGGCCTGGAGGTGGACAGTGACACTCAGCCCACAGCATCATGTGAGCACTGACAGAAATGCTGGGCTTGGCACATAGTAGGTGCTTCTCTGGGGTGAGACTTGACCTAGGCCTGGGGGACAGGGAGAAGACACAATCTCAGGGTGGCCAGCAGTGGCCCCAGCACCTCCCTTGGTGCCCCAGGACATAGGCCCACAGTGCACACCATCAACCTCTACAGAGCCAAGTGACCCAAGTTGGGTGGGTGTCTCCTGGGACTTTCACCCAGCACGGGCCCCTAGGATGGCTCCCGTGGGCCCGCTTGCCTGGACGGCTCATTCTCTCTGGTTTCTTCTTGCTCCTCCCTGTCGCAGAGCTGGAGAAGCTGAAGAAGCTGAGTCATGAGATCAGGAACCCAGGTGAGCAGTCCCAGCTGCCAGTGCTGTGCAGCTCCCGCTGGGGCCACCGGCGTGTCCTGAGCAAAGCCAAGTCACACCAAGAGCCAGAAAATAACCTGGGGGGTAGAGGACGGGGGAGTCATAGGGCTGGGAGGCCAGGAACCACAGGAGCTCATGAAAGCAGAATTGCAGCCGGCAGGGAGCAGAGGGGCTGCGAGGGAGGGAAATACGGGTGGTTTCTTCTTCTGATAATAATCGTGACTGGCTCTCGAGTCATTTGGATTTGGGATCATATAACCTCTGCTTCCCTCCCTTGGCTGGGGTGGCATCTGCACTGCCTGGAGCAGAGAGTCACAAACTTGGCTTGGCTACTCATTAGAGTCATCCTGAGAGCTTTTCAAAATCCTGATGCCCAGATGATACCCCAGACAATCCGAGTCTCCCAGATGCTGGTGTTTTTGGAAGCCCTTGGGGATCTGATGCCCAACCAGGCTGAGAACCACAGCCTCAGGGCTCTTACAAGAGGAAATGCTTCCCTGAGACTAATTAAATCTAGAATGAGCGTGCGGAGAGCCCCTACCCTAGACGCAATTCCTGCAGGCTCTCCAAGCGTCCTGCGTGTCAAATGCCAACTGCACACTCAAGGTGGGCTGGCCGGGCACGGGGAAGGGAGAAGGGGCCACCCACCCCCTTCCTGTCCTGTGCCTCCCAGTGATCAAACTGATCTCCGGCTGGAATGTTGACGTCCTCGATCGAGGCGAGGTGCGGCTTTGGCTGGAAGTGGAAAAGTTATCCCCGGCCGCTGAGCTGCATCTAATCTTCAACCAGAAGGAGATCTTCAGCTCGCCGGTAATTGGGCGCTCACGGTCCCCAACTCAGGCTCCCCTGCCCAGGAGGCGGCCTCACCAGGCAGGGGTTCCCCGAAGGCACCTCCCCCTAGTTGGCATTTCAGGAATGACTGTGCACTTTGGGGGTCCAGTGATGGGGGGTGGGGCACCTGGCTTTTGGTACATAGTGGGGGAGGTGGCAGGGACACTAGATGCTGGCCAATGCAAGGGACACTCCCACATACAAAGACTTTCCTGCACCCCCACAACTTTTGATTGTCCTACCAGACATTCTTAAGATAAAAAAACCTACATTCATGCTTTTAATTGTATCTAGACCCTAACTCTGTTTTGGATCTAAATACAAAATATTTTGGGGCAATCTCAATATGCACTGAATGGAGAGTTTCTATTCCGTCAGCTACTTTACCTATGTTCATTCATTCATTCTCCTGTTTTTGTACAGAATAGCTTCTGATCTTTTCACTTTTCTTCTCTTAAATTCAAACCAATTCATTATAAGTCACTGCAACATAATCAAGGTTATATCCAAGCATCTACCTATTGAAATGCATATTATTTTATTTTAGTGACTTTTATTTCTTCTTTATATTACAATTCGAGTATTACATTTTTTAATCATATATATAGACAGGTTGTATTAGATTGAACCATATGATTTGTTGATATTCAACTGTTTTTTTTTACCTGCAAACATGGCAATTTCAAGCTCATGAGAGACAAAGTCATAATTCAATCTCATGTTATCTGTGAGTTTCGTCACCATATGGCAAAGCAGCCATCAGAAAATATGTGTTACATATACCGAAGGTCCTATGACGAAAGAAAGAAAGAAAGAAAGAAGAAAGAAAGAAAGAAAGAAAGAAAGAAAGAAAGAAAGAAAGAAAGAAAGAAAGAAAGAAAGAAAGAAAGAAAGAAAGAAAGAAAGAAAATACCTAACGCAGCGGAAATAGCTCGGCAGGAAGAGCGTTATGACCTCGAGCAGGTCTCTTCACCCGTCTGTGCCTCAGTTTCTGCGACTGTACAATGGGCTTGTCATCTCAGGAACAAGAGGAGCAAATGAGAAAACAGATTTGAAAGTTCTGCATAAAGATTACACAGTGACCTTGCCACGTGGTAGAGGAAGTGTTACAAAGTCTGTACAGCAGTGGAACAAGCAGTTGTCCCTGTACAATAATAAAATTAGACTCCTCCCTCAAATCATATGCACAAATAAAGCCAGAGGGAGTAAGGATCTAAATGTGGAAAATAAAACTCTTAAAGCAGTTAGAATGGGGCAAATGCAAATGAGTGTGAATTCTGGGTAACAAGTACACAGGTATTTTTAATATTATCCTTTATATGTGTTTATGGGGGTTTTCCCTATTAAATTTTAAAAGAAGTAGAAAATAGCAAAAACTGTGGCACAGTTATTATTGCACACTTATTAAATTGTAACCAATGTAAGACTCCAAGGGGTGTGTCCCCAGGGACTGGGCGTCAGGGCACCCCAGCCTCAGAAGGCTCATAACCCTGCTCACACACCCCTAAGTCAACCTACACCCTGACGTGTGTCCGGAAACAAAGCTCCCACAACAGGGAAAGTGCGAAAAGGACTCTGTGGGCTTGTTCTCCTCAGAACCGCAAAATCAACTTTGACCGGGAGAAGGGCCTGGTGGAAGTGATCATCGAGAACTTGACAGAGGATGACAAAGGGTCGTACACAGCTCAGCTGCAAGACGGAAAAGCCAAAAACCAGATCACCCTGACTCTCGTGGATGACGGTCAGCCCGCCCCGCCACCCAGTGCGCCCATCTGCCCCGCCTGGCCCAGCTGTCAGCTCCGCGGCCTGCCGAGCACCCCGCTTGTCCCCTGTTGTCCAATGTCCCCCCTCTGGGCTTGCGCCCCCCAGCTCACCCCTCTTCCTCCCTCTGTGCTCACAGATTTTGACAAACTTCTGAGGAAGGCGGACGCTAAGAGAAGAGACTGGAAGAGAAAGCAGGGTAAGGGCTGTGAGGTGAAGTTCAGTCCAGAGCCTGGGCCACCGGCCAGTGCTGGAGAACGGCTGGGCGGGGGGTTCAGGGGACCCCTGCCCTCCTGGGCCCCAGAGGGAGGTCCGCTGCACTTGGGTGCAGTTCTGTCCCAGCACCAGAACAAAGCAGCACGTGCCAGACCCTGAGAGCGACAGGCTCCTTAAATGTCGCACCCGGAGCCCCTCCCTTGCCTCGCCCAGTCCCTGCCCTGGGGGGGGACAGAGTAGGAGGTGCCAGTGGCAGTTGGCTGCCACCTGCCTGCCTGGCTCCCCAGTCTGGCCACCAGGGGGCGCCCTGGCCAGGCCCGATGGTGCGCGGGTTTGCACTTGCAGGTCCCTATTTCGAGGAGCCTTTGCAGTGGAGGGTCACCGAGGACTGCCAAGTGCTGCTAACATGCAAGGCAAGTCCCTGCCCTGCCTCCACCCTGCTCCAGGCCCAGGGGTGTGGGGCCTGTGGCTTGTCCCCAAGACCAGTGGCTGTCCCTACCCACTCACCCCCCCAAATTCCATCCCCTGCGCTTGGATGACCCCACAAGTGCAAAGTGGCCCCAGGGAGACTATGTTTAATCTGAAAAGCAAGCGCACCCTCGCAGAGCCCAGGTGCCAGGCCAGGATTAGTGTGAGTTGGATCAGCCTTGAGCTAGATCCCAGTGGCCCCAGAAGGGGCTCCGAGGGTCTGGAGGGTCTGGGAGCTACCGAGGGTCTATATCTTGGGGGGTGTCCCTATATTTATCATTAGCCATGCCTGACACTGCGCATTATTTTATTCATCTGCCTCACACTCATCTGTGAGACAGGCACTATTATCCCCACTTTGTGGGTGAGAAAACAAGTGGGAGAAAGAGCTCAAGACCCCACAGCAGGAGGGACTACCAGGTATTAACCACACCTGTCCAGCCTCAAAGCCCAAGGTCCTTCTCGCACCCTCCAGCCCCTTTAGATAACTGGGGAGGGATGGGGGGTGCTCCCCCAGAAGCACGTTCCTTCAGCAAACACAAAGCAACTACTATGCACCAGACTCTCTGTGAGGCACCAGGCATACAGAAGCAAAGTGGTCTCATGGGCCTCTGAGAGCCGGTGGTCCAAGGCAGGATCACTAAAAATAGCCTGCTTCATGCTTGATCCAGATACATGCAGGAAATTGATTAATCAGGATAGGGGAGCACACTGGGGTGCTGCAAGGAAGGCTTCCTGGAGGCGGTGACATTTAACCGAGTGGTTAAGAAGTGTAGGCATTTACAAGGAAAATCGGGTAGGGCAGGGAACAAGAGGCAGTGGAAACACTATTAGCAAACGTTCAGGGTCCAGAAGCCAGCAGAGGGGACATACGAAGTGAGGAAGGAGGGTGCACATTTGTGTATGTTCTTACTTAGAAAGAAAGAAAGCCTAAGACAGTCTCCTCATGCCCCACCTTCCTCAGGTGACCAACACCAAGAACGAGACTCGCTTTCAGTGGTTCTTCCAGAGGATGGAGGTGCCGGAAGCTCAGTACGACCCGCAGACGGGACAAGGACTTCTCTGCATCGAAGAGGCAAGTGCAGCCCCAGCTCCAGGCTCCCACTCTCCGCCAGCTGCAAGCCGGCTGGGCCAAGAGCACTGGGCCGGGAGTCGGGAGCAGGGCCAAGACTAGAGTGTGGCCCAGCCCCAGGGCCCAACATGGAAGGGGCACCAAAAAACTCAGTCATCGAATTAATAATATTTATGCAATATTTTAAAAAATCAAAATTAATGCAAAAAAAGACCCTGAAAAAAATAGCAAGATTTTCAATAGAAATGAAATCAGTGTTATTGATTTTTCTTGTTGCTTGGGCTGCAGTCCTGGCCCTACCAATGACTGGGCAGGCTTGGGCTAGTCACTGTCCCTCTCGGACCTCAGCTTTCATCCGTAGCCTGGGTGGGTGGGAAGAGAAGTTTTCCCCACGCCTCCTTCCTGCCCCGACAGTCTGGGATTTAGGACGGGAGGGATGCGTCTGTGTGAGGCAGGTCTGGGCAGAACGAAGCAGGCCTGAAGCTCAGTTCTGCCACCCAAGTCCCCCTACGGCCTTCAGAGCAACGTGGCCTGGTTAAGAGAGAAACACAAGGCTTGCTCATAGAGCGAGTATTTCCCTGCCCCACTGCTGGTGTCTGTGGCCTCGCTGGGTGTCAGGGAGACGGCAGCAAACACGGGTCTTCTCCCAAGTCCTGGCCAGGATGATGCCAAGTCGGCCTTTGTCACCATGCTGCAAGCTCCATGAACAGGGCGTAGCAATAAGTAGGTGCTTAATAGTTGTGGGGTTTCTGGCCTTAACTGAAGCATGGAAAATGTGGAAAGGGTAAAAAAAAAAATTTTAACAAAAATACTTATGGGGTTTTATCATATTCTAATCATCCATACCATCGGTGCAAACTTTCTGGCTTCCAAGGGGGTTACCTCTCTTGAACCTCACAGCAGCTGTAGCACGTGGGCAGGGCAAGGGTTGCGCCGCTGTTTTACAGATGAGTATACTGAGGCTCAGCGGGTTTCAGTGCAAAGACACAAGCCTGGCAAGTGGGGTCAGAAGCCACTGTGATCACCTGCCCTGGGTTCGGCTGGGACTTTGGAGCTTCATCGTATGGGGGGAGGGGGACATAGGAGAGGACTGTTCCAATCCCCAGTTAAGAGCTGCCTCTGCCTTGGATCCTACCCCAAACCCGCTCTGTGGAGAAGGCAGGTATCAGTGTTACTCCCAGGCCTGAAGGAGGGGCCGGGTAATGAGAGGTCACTGTCCATCTCCGGGCCTTGCTTTAAAAGCATAGCCCACGTTCTTGCTTTGTTGAGTATTAGTTCAGGTTTAATCAGGGACTGACAAATGTGTGTCAGGAAGGACCCTCTTGTCCTGGGGGCGTGTGCCAGGCAGGAGTGCCCCTCCATCCAGGGCCCCCGGGGGAGTGAAGGGTGTGCCAGGCTCAGACGAGCTCTGCAAGGAGGACTCTGTGTCGTGCTCAGAGCAGCTGTCATGAATCCAAGTCAGGGGGACGGCTGCTTGTTTCTGCCCTCAATTCCCCCACCCCACCCCTTGCCCAGCCCAGACAGGCCCCGAGCTAGGAATCAAAGGGCTCTGGCGCTGGAAGGAGCCTTAGACGTCCCCCAGCCCAGAGCAGTAAACCAGGCCCAGGGAGGAGAAGGGCCTTGCCTGAGGTCATTCAGAGAGTTGGGGGCAGGCCTGGGCCGGGGCCTCCTAATCGGCTGCCCACCACTCCCCGGAACGCATGCTGACACTGCCCCCTCTCATCCTTCCTTGCAGCTGTCCAAAGAGGACAAGGGGGTTTATAGAGCTGTGGTTTCTGACGATCGCGGGGAGGACGACACCATACTGGACCTTACGGGTGAAGGTAGGAGCTGGCGGTGGTGAGATGGGCCAGGAGGGCTATAGATGCGACCTGCAGGGTAAGATTTACGAGATCCCCATGTCACTTGGGGAAATAGAGGCACAGAGAGGTTAAGTGACTTGCCCACAGCTGCACAGCTAGTTAGTGACAGGGGCCTGGTCTGTGTGACCCTTGACACCGTGTCAACTGCAGTCTGCCACAGTGAGCCCACGCTTGGAGCCCCAAAGCCTGAGTTCACCTCTCTGCCCACGGTGGGCCCAGGCACTGCAGGGGGCTGCTTGGCTCAACCCGCAAGAGAACTGGCAGGTTGGCCCACCTGTCCTCCACCCATCGCTGATTGCCTGAGCCGTGGGGGTCATCCTGCAGAGCTCCCTGTGCCCAGCCCTTTCCAAGGCCGCCCCCATCCTGGGCATCCCTGGGGAAGCCCCACACCTGCTGACCATTCTCTTTGTCTCCTCCAGCCCTGGATGCCGTCTTCGCCGAGCTGGGCAGGATTGGGGGTAAGCCAGCCCTGCCCTCCTGCCAGAGAGCCGCCAAGGGGCCTCCCACTGGCCTTGGTACCAGGGGTGGGTTTAGTGTCCAACCTCAGAGACTGGAGAGAAGCTCCTGCTTCCCCACAGCACGGCGCCCCCGCCCCCGTGGTTTTCGGGAAAGACCCACCCTCCTCCTCTGTCTCCCCAGCCCTCTCTGCGACCCCGCTGAAAATCCAGGGCACCGAGGAAGGCATCCGGATCTTCAGCAAGGTCAAGTACTACAACGTGGAGTACATGAAAACCACCTGGTTCCACAAGTAGGTCCACCTTGCCCGGAGCCCAGCCAGGCTGGAGGGCGTCCGGCGCCTGCCCACGGGGCTCCCCTCCTCCCCCACCCTGTCCCCCCAGCAGAGCCCAGTCCAGGGCGAGGGGTGGCAGAGACGAGAGTCTCCACTGTCCCTCTGTCCACGAGAGTCGGGAGAGGGATCAGCCCTTGGAGGAGTAGGAGGGCTTTGCCGAGATCTCCCGGGGAAGGTGGGAACCTTGGTGGGAGGACTGTTTTTCCAGAATCTCTATGGCCACAGCAGCATCGTAGTCTCAGAGCAGCACCTGGGAACGGGTGGCGGGAGGGCCGCGGGAGTGAAGAAGCAGACAGTCCGCTTGCCCACAGTGCCCTTGTGGGCCTCTGCAGCCCTAGCTAACCCAGGCAGCCGGGCCCAGGGGAAAGGGGCAGGCAGAGGGACCTGGCAACTGACTGTGGTTTCTAAAGGATAGGGGAGCGTGATTACAGGAGGAAACCCTGGGGGGGGGGTTAAGATGAGAAGAATGTGCCGGACGCAGTGGCTCACGCCTGTAATCCTAGCACTCTGGGAGGCCGAGGCTGGAGGATCGTTTGAGCTCAGGAGTTCAAGACCAGCCTGAGCAAGAGCAAGACCCCGTCTCTACTAAAAATAGAAAGAAATTAGCTGGTCTACTAAAAATATATAGAAAAACTTAGCCGGGCGCAGTGGCGCGTGCCTGTAGTCCCAGCTACTCGGGAGGCTGAGGCAGGAGGATGGCTTGAGCCCAGGAATCTGAGGTTGCTGTGAGCTAGGGTGATGCCACGGCACTCACTCTAGCCTGGGCAACAGAGTGAGACTCTGTCTCCAAAAAAAATAAATAAATAAGACGAGAAGAATGAAGAGGTGAGGGAGTGGCTCCTGAGGGTGGGGGATGTGGCGGTCACTGACCCTGGAGCACCGTTTCCTCGGGATCCCAGCCTGCAGGACATGTCACCAACGCAGGCTCAGCGCCAGCACATAGCTGTTGCGCCACAAGATTTGCTGAACAAGTGAATGAATGGAGGATTGAATGACGAATGGGAGTGACAGGTATTCATCGAGGGTCTCGTGGGTGGCCACCACCCTCAGCCCACAGAGCTGGAAACAAAACCCCAGGAGGGGAGTCTGGGACAGGGGTGTCTGTCCACGGCACACAGCCGGGCTTAACCACTTCTCCGCCCTGTGCTCAGAGACAAGCGCCTAGAGAGCGGTGACCGCATAAGGGCAGGCACCACCCTGGATGACATCTGGCTTCACATCCTGGACCCCAAAGACTCGGACAAGGGCAAATACACTCTGGAAATTGCTGCCGGGAAGGAAGTCCGGCAGCTCTCTACAGATCTCTCAGGGCAAGGTGAGCTGATGGCCTGTTTGCAGAGTCCCATGGTCTTTTGGGGGGGCTCCTGTCTCCCCACCAAACCTGGCACTGCCCCAGGTGGACAACAGAATGAGGAGGAGAGTGGAAGACAGTCAGGGGTAAGTCCCGCCCCTGGGGTCACCCTGCCTCTGGGGTCACCCTGCCCCTGGGGTCACCCTGCCCCTGGGGTCACCCTGCCTCTGGGGCCACCCTGCCCCTGGGGTCATGTGGCAGAGACCTGATGTTCCCTCCCCCTTTGTCCTTCTTGCAGCTTTTGACGACGCCCTGGCTGAACACCAGAGACTGAAGTAAGTTTCCTCTGCGTTTCTCCCTGTGAACCACAGGCCCCTCTGGGGTGTAGCACGAATTGTGCCCCTTGCCCGGAGCCCCGGCCGGCTCCACGTTTCCCTCCACACCCCCTCCCCTCACCCGGCAGGACTGTCCTTTAACACATGAAGCGTCACACCTTGTTCCCATCTCTGTTTTTCAGAGCCCTGGCCATCATCGAGAAGAGTGAGTCCGCTGCCATTTCCGCTGTTTGTTTCCGAGTGTGGGGTGGACTTCCCGGAGCTCCAGCCTCCGGGCAGGCTGCTGAACCCCCGTTCCCGGGGCGCTGTGGGGCTCTGGGCTCTCACGGCTGCCGGGGAGACCTGGGCAGGACAGATGAGGAGTGTGAGGGTACCTGGGATCGAGGGTGTGGAGGTGCCCAGCAGGGGCACACGGGCACCATCGGTGGGACCCGAAAGACAGGGGACAGAGAGGAACGAGGCTGGGCGGCCTTCCCGAGCGAGCTGTGGGCAGGGGGTGGCTAAAGCTGAGGCCATCAGGGTATTGGGGCCACATCGAATCCGGGACGAAGCCCAAACCCAGAGGGACATAGCTGGCCCCTGGGCTGCCTGGGGAGCCAGAACCAGCCAACAGCCCAGGTTTGTCCCAGTCGCCAGGCCCCCGCCCAGGTCTAAAGGGCGCAGGGATGGAGGCCTGGCTGTCCAGCCTCTCTGGCCCAGCAGATGAGAAGTGGGGGTTTCAGTGAGGGGAAGACATGCAGCGGAGCCCCGTAGCCCCTGCCAGCCTGGCCACCAGGAGACTGGACAACTCTGAGAGACCGACGAGAGAACCAACACGCCGCCAGCTTGGGGCCATTTGTGGGAGGGCATAATTCGCCCTGCATGGCATCAATGTCCCCGAATATCCCCACTTGACAAGAAGTGCGGGACTCGAGTTCATAACTGTAGTCTGGAAGGGGCAATCAGGAGGTCTCAGTGGCCGCGCAGTGAGAAGCCCTTGCTGGGGGGTGGAAGGGGGGACCTGGCAGAGAGAGCACAGCCTGAGACCAGCCTCGGTCTGCTCGGGCCAGGAAGAGGCTCTCATGCCACCCCTCAAATCATCTGCCCAACAAGAACATTCCCTCCCGTCCTGGAGGGTGGTGAAAATTCCTGCCCACAACAGTATCCATCTGTGGGGCTTCCCTGCCCAGTTTGGGGTCCCACTCCCCTTTCACGCACTGGGCAGATGCCACGATGTCAGGCTGTATGCTCTTCTCTGGTCCAAGGTCCAAGGTCTAGGCCACCCCTTCCATTCCCACAGCCTCACCGCAGCATCAAGGACTCACGGGATTTCTGCTCAAGGGTTTACAACCTCACTCTCTTGCCACCCACCCCCAATGGCCACCAAGTCCCTCGCTTGACCAGAGTCAAAGAGTTCCAGGAGTTTCGGTCCCATTTTTCCTGACCACCTCTTGCTTCATGCCCTTAGTGGTTGGTCCCACCTGTTGTGTGGATTTTGCCAGTTTAAGTCTCAGAGCAACGCACTTACCTGCTTTCCGGGTTCTGGAGGGCAGGGGCCTCTCACAGCCACCTCCAGGTCCCGCCAATCATAACAGTGACCTCAAATCAGTGGCAGAAACACATTAGTCCTATATCTCCTATTGCTGAGTACAGGGAAGCGTGCAATATGATCTTAAAGATTTCTATCCAAAATGATGAAAATAGGGAAAAAAAAAAGCCTTGCTCAAAAATAAATCTCAATTCTGCAAAAACCTGTTTCTGGGAGGCAGCTGGCAGGAAAACATTGACTGCTGGGGTTTCCTATTTCCCTTCCAGATCGTGCCAAAGTGGTGAGGGGTCTGCCGGATGTGGCCACGATCATGGAGGACAAGGTACGGACCCCCTGGCCCATGGCCGGCAGCCCCACGCTGTGTCCCCCATCCGTCACAGCATCCATCACAGATCATGAAACAACGTAGCACTGTGGATTCCAGAGCCACAGAATGGCTGCTTGGCCAAAGGGACGGGATCTGCCAGGGTTTGGCCAAGTGACCCACCTACCTGATCGCACGTGCTGCACCTGGTGTCAGGTCCGGGTGCTCAGCCCCTCAGCTCTACCCCACCTGTCTAGACAGGCCTGGGTGTCACGGACTTCTGTCTCTGAATTTCAGTTTCCGTAAGGAGTTCTATCAGATGATCCCTAAAAGCCCATCTAGGGCTGAAATTATGCAAGTCTGACATTCTCCAAAATGACAGCTTACATTTTCATGGTGCCTACTTTGTGCCAGGCGCTGTTCCATAGTTTAGCTTATTTGACCAGTAAGGCAACCACATGGAATAAGGTATTATTTATTACCAGTTACACTTTATAGCTGAGGAAACCGAGGTCCAGAGTGGGTCAGGGACTCACCTAAGGTCACACCACTTGAAGGGGCAGAGCTGAGATTGATTCCCTGCCAGGCAGCCCAACTCCAGGGCCCACGTGTCTAATCATCACACTATACTGTTTCGTGTTAGAGCTCATCCTAGAATTTGCAAACTCAATTCTTCAATGTTTGTATTAAAGCAACATAATCTTACTTGCATGGTAAAATCATAATGATACACACCACAAAAGGCAATAAAGCGGAGTGCAGGCCGTTCTGGGGCAGATAATCGCTAGAGTAATAATGACGCAAAAGTCTAACTCCTAAGTATTCCTGTCGACAGGCTGAGGAAGAAGGACGTGGGGTTAAGGTGAAATGTCTCTCCCCTTTATGGGTTATAACTAAACACACATAGTAATTTATCACAAGGAACAACCTGTGCTGGGAGCCCCCTGGGGGTGTGGAGGTGAATGCCAAGTTCAGGTGACAAGGAGGTGAGACTGTTCCCTTCCTGTCCGTTGAAACAGACCCTGTGCCTCACCTGCGTCATCTCGGGAGACCCCACCCCTGAAATCTCTTGGCTGAAGAATGACCAGCCTGTCACCTTCCTCGACCGCTACCACATGGAGGTGAGGGGGACGGAGGTCACCATCACTATTCAGAGGGTCAGCAGCGAGGACAGCGGGCGCTACGGCGTCTTCGTCAAGAACAAGTATGGCTCCGAGACGGGCCAGGTCACCATCAGCGTGTTCAAGCACGGGGACGAGCCGAAGGAGCTGAAGGCGATGTAACGGCGTGTGTCCAGGCGCGGCCCGAGGGCTGGTCTCCGTGGACCGGCGGGGCCACCCAGTGGGCCACAGCCTGGCACAGGCCACGGGGGCAGGGCAGAGGGAGGGGACAGGGGCAACCCAGGATGTGAGGGTGCGGGTGGGGTGGACACACCAAAGTGGAGAAGAAAGGTCTTGATGGGGTCCTGAGAGGCCTCCAGGAGAGCAGGATAAGCATTGGATTTGGAATAGGGGACCTAGATGTGCTGGGGTGTCTGCAGGCACCTGGTGGGGTAGGGGCCACGTAAGCTGCTAAACACTGTCACTCCCCTCCACGTGGGATTACCTGGTCCCAGATGTCCGCGGTGCTGAGGTTGATGAGCCCTGCCGTAAACTGATACAGAGCACCCCTCTTTTAGGGTGCTACAGTTTCAGTTCACATAAGCTCAGCAGACATTCATTCGAAGTCTAGCATGGGCCAGGCCGAGGCCGGCACTGGGAACACAACGGTGAATAGCACGCAGGCCCTGCCCACGCGGAGGTCTCAGTGCAGCGGGAGAGACAGCCCTGGGTGCAAGTGGCTCCAGGACAAGGCAGCAGACGATAAAGATTGTGCAACAGGTCAAGTGAAGTGCCACCAGGGGTCAGAGGAGGGAGACAGAGAGTGGTCCCAATAGGGAGAAGCAGGGCTTTGAGACACCTTCACGCAACTGGCAGAACTGCTGCTGGGCCCTGAGGAGTGAGTGGGATTTGGCAGTGTCGTGGGAGGAGGACATTCCAGGAGCAGAGTAGATGGTGGCAAAGGCAGGGAGGAGGGCGAGGCTGCCTGGGTAGCCGTGGGGGCCGCCAGGCTTGGAGTTGATTAGCTGCAGGGCTTCTTCAGCCCAGGCCTCCGCCTGGCGTGACAGCTACTGGTTGGCCTGGCCCGATGGATCTCAGTACAGAGCTGGACATGTCTCTGCCCTCCAGTTACCTTCTTTTTAAAAATACAATGGGAAGGGATTATAAAATTTTAGATGCTTATTGTAAAATTTTGGAAAACCCTGGCAATTATAAAGGAGAAAATAAAAGTCATCTATACTCCCAACACCAGGTAATAACTGCCTCTGATTTCTAAAATGACTGCTGACCGGAAGGATAATATGAGTCACTCCTGCATCTACCACCTCCGCCTGCAGCCAGGCGTGCTGCCCCGGGTTGCTCGTGTCCCAGGCTGCGTGGTGCAGCCAGGCCAGGGGGTCAGTACGACTCCCGACTAGAGTTTGGGCAACCGTGCAGGTCTTGGAGGTGAATGTCCCTGTCTGCCACCCGCTCTCTGTGTGATCTTACACAATACTTCCCCTTTCTCTGGGCCTCAGTTTCCCATCTGTAAAACCAGAAAGCTGAAAGATCATTTTGAGGGCCCTTCCAGCTGACGCCGAAGATTTTTTTTTTAATTGTTTTTTTGTTGTTGTTGTTTGTTTTTTTGGTGAGGCATGCACAGGTAAAACTTAAGTTTTTTTATGACTTCCCAGAACTCCATTCTCCCTTGCTTTTCTCTTCCCATGGATATGCAGTAAATAAAAAGAATCCATCCTAGCCCACTCTCCCACTCTCATACTGCCAGTCTCAGAAGAAAGTCTTGGCTGGTTTCATGTGTCAATGAAAATGTAACAACTTTCAGTGAAAACGGAAAAGCCTGTTGGCTCTGAGGGAACGTGGTGTGGGCGCCCCCTGTTGGTGAAGATTGCACTTACGCTCTAAGAAGAAGCTACAAGCAGCACATCTTGGGGCTGGGGATGCTGTGATCTTTGTGACTGGTGGCAACCAGTTTGGGAGCAGGAGCAGGAGCTCTGCTGGATTAGAGTCCTCAGCACATTATTCCTAGGTGTGTCTTTAGTTCATGGTCTGATAATTCCAATATCCTCGCATATCTGAGTCTGGATCTGATGCTTGCTCTATCTCTTCAAACTGTGTTTTTCCTTTTAGTGTGCCTTGTAATTTACTGTTAAAAGGCAGACATAAGGCCAGGCGTGGTGGCTCACGCCTGTAATCCTAGCACTCTGGAAGGCCGAGGTGGGAGGATCGCTCAAGGTCAGGAGTTTGAAACCAGCCTGAGCAAGAGCGAGACCTCGTCTCTACTAAAAATAGAAATTAATTGACCAACTAAAAAAATATATAGAGAGAGAAAAAATTATCCGGACATGGTGGCACATGCCTGTAGCCCCAGCTACTTGGGAGGCTAAGGCAGGAGCCCAGGAGTTTGAGGTTGCTGTGAGCTAGGCTGACGCCATGGCACTCTAGCCTGGGCAACAGAGTGAGATTCTGTCTCAAAAAAAAAAAAAAAAAAAGGCAGACATAGCATACCAGGTAAGGGAACTGCAGCAAATAGGCCTTTACGGGTGTGGTGGTGAGTGTTGGGGGAAGGGAATGTTCTATAGTCTGTGATTAGGTCTCCGTCTTATATGAGCCTGTGCCCCAGACTCTGAACTTCACAAGTGCTTCTCAGGTTTTTTCCTTTTTTCACCCCTTTAGGTGGGACAGGATGACTAGGACCCTGGAGTTGGGCCATTTTCCTTCCCCAGGGTAGGTTAGACTTTGGTCTAACCCCATCAGATTAGGCTCTGACAAAATAGTTTCTCCTGAGGTCAGGCTTTGTTAAGAAGAATAGAATGCCCTGGTGTATTTCATAATGATTTTTTTTATCCTCCCCCTGCTAGAAGCCAGAGAGGGTTTTCCTCTGACCTTCACTGTGAGAACTTGCTCCAGCTTCTGGAGATAAAACACATAGAAGCTGGGGGGGGGGGTTGCTGACGGGGTCCCCTGGAGTTTTCATGTCTCAGACTTGTCCACACTGAGCGCCCAGCTTAATCCCTGATGCAACAGTGTCTGGAGGTGATGAGGTCACGAGGGCTCTGGATCAATGTCATTATCTGGGAAGTGGGTGAGTTATTGTGGGTTCCTGATAAAAAGATGAATGCAGTGCCCTTTTCCTCTCATTTCCTCACACGCTGTCTTGCCATGTGGTGTCCTCTACCACGTTATGATGCAGCAAGAAGGCTCCCACCGCATGTGGGCCCCTTGACCTTGGACTTCCCAGCCCCCAGAACTGTAAGAAGTAAACTTCTCCTCTTTATAAATGATGGCATCTGTGGTATTCCCCTGATAGCAGCACAACACAGACCAAGACACACACAGTCCCAGAATGCCCTGGGGGAACCTCCATGGATCTCCCAGCATGGCCACTCCTCCCCCACACCTGCTGTGCCACCTCTCCCAGCCCAACTGGGACGAAACCTTTGGCCTAATGCATTAAAAACATTAAACAGGAAGGGCGCGGGGAGCAAGAACTCTGCTGGGAAGTGACTGGCCGGTGCAATAATCAAGTCTGCCCACTCAGCCTCAGCCCGGGCGCTAGTCAGATGTTTTCAATACTTGAAAAATTCCAAATAGCTTCTAGCAACTTGAGTGACATTTTCATGCCACAAATAGTTTCAGAAGCAACACTCCCCAGGATGTCTCTAGCTAGGGGAAGCCAGATGTTTGATTTTCAGCACTGGAGAAAAGTATAGCTGCTGAGACCAGAGCAGCGTCTGTGAAAAAGTGAGGTTAAGAGCAAAACAAGTTGCATGGGGTGTGAGGAATGTGCCCCTCCTCCCCTGGGCCTCCCAGAAATCCACACACCCTAGGCTGATTTTTATACCATCACTTCCTGCTCTAGCAGATCTAAAGAAAGAAAACGCAGGGCCACACAAAAGCCATTTCGTTCCAATTATAGAAATGTTCATGGTGAAATGAGCCTTTGAGTTTGCTTTAAAATAGTCTAACAAAATGGGAGAAGGGGAGATAAGTGGAAAAGTTGGCAAAATAGTTATGATTCTTGAAGCTGGGTGATGGTTACCTGGGGGTTCCTACTACCATTTTCTCTACTTTTGTATATGCTTGAAGTTTTTGCACAGTGAAAATTTTTAAAGACCCCGTGGGAGACAAATCCTCAGCCGTCTTTTCATCCAGAGTCATATTATTTCTTCTTATCCGGCTAATTAGTCACGGAAATTACATACAGGAGACTGAGCACGGAGTTCCCCTCCTGCAGGCAATTTATAGAGCCTGTTATTTTTCAATTGCGCTAATTAAAATGAATGGATGCTCTATAAGAAATAATTATCAAGTAATGGCTGCAATTTTTTAAAAAACATTCAAATGATTCATCAACTCCTCATTCATTCCACACAATCTTTCTAAGCTTACTATGTGACAGGAACACGCAAAATTAAAGCCTGGTGCCATATTCTGAGATCAGCTTTGCTTTACCCAAGCGAGATGTATGACTGACTAAGTTATTTAACCTATCTGCCTCTCACCCATAAAGGAAGTCTGTGGGGAATTAGATGAGACAATGCTTCCCAAGTAACTAACACGGTGCCTGACAGCAGCTAAACAAATGATAGATTTCCCTCACCAACCCATTCCCTGGGGCTGTCACAGTTTACCTGGGGAACATAGAGGTGTCAATCTAACTCCTACAGAATTCAACAATTCCTTCCTTCTGCACAATTTTGACTGATAATAATATGAACACTTCCAGAAATGGGAGCCCACAACCTCACAGGGATTTTTAAAGCTGTAGCTGTTGCATTTTTTCCATGATAGAAATTACAAATGTTTGCTGTAAAAAAATTTGACAAGACCAGAAAAGAATAAAGAAGCAAAATAAAACACACCCATAAATCTCGGGGCGTGGTGGCTCACACCTGTAATCCTAGCACTCTGGAAGGCCAAGGTGGGAGGATCGCTCAAGGTCAGGAGTTTGAAACCAGCCTGAGCAAGAGTAAGACGCCGTCTCTACTAAAATTAGAAAGAAATTAGTTGGACAACTAAAAATATATAGAAAAAATTAGCCGGGCATGGTGGCGCATGCCTGTAGTCCCAGCTACTTGGGAGGCTGAGGCAGGAGGATTGTTTGAGCCCAGGAGTTTGAGGTTGCTGTGAGCTAGGCTGACACCATGGCACTCACTCTAGCCTGGGCAACAAATCGAGACTCTGTCTCAAAACAAAAAAACCCTAAGTCCACCAACCAGAAAGCAGCACAGTGGAAGTCGCTGTTATTAACTAACTAACAGATATTACCGCCTGTTTGTTCCCCATCGCTGCCTCCAGTCCAGACACTCAGAAGTTAAATACTCACTTTCCCAGGCTCCCTTGCAGCTGGGGGTAGCCACAGGACACAGTTCTGGTCAAAGAGAAACAAGCAGACACCTGCTGGGCACCTTGATAGGCTCTTGGTGCTCTGATCAAAAGGACAGACACTGCAGGTACCATGCGACTTCCCGTCCTTCTTCCTGACCCAAGTGTAGACATGCTTCCTGGAGCTGGGACAGCCATCTCATGACCTTAAAGAAAAGAGAATCACACAGATACCAGCCCTGATGCCACCATGCTGCTGCCACCAGGCCCTCAGCCTCCCACCTCCAGACTACACAGGACAGAAAAATAAACCCCTCTACGCTGAAGCCACTGTAAGCCAGGTTTTCTGTTCCTTGGAGCTAAGAGCATTCCCAATTCACACACCACTTGCTAACATGCTTGGTGTATTTCCTGCTAGTCTTAATAGAGTTGAGAAACCCTACATATAACTTTACATTCTGAGTTTTTCATATGTCATTGCATCATAAGAATTTTTTCACATCACCAAAAAAGCATTCCAAAACCCCATATTAGTGTTTGTCTATCTTATAATTATGTATCATTTCCATATTGCTAGGAATAGTTTCCAATTTTTCACTTATAAATAAAGCTTGGATGAACATCCTTGCATATAAATCTGTGCCTATTATCTTTCTGAAAAATTTGTTAGGATACATTCTAGAAGGGGAATTACTAAGTCAAAAGTTCACATAGGCCATTCAACAGACTAGCTCCATGGCAAGAATAGAGGCCAGTGAGGGTGCCCTGACCTTCCCTTTAGGGATACAGGTCAGAACTTAGTCAATGAGTACTTATGTCACTCCAGGAACAGGCTAGGCATTGGCGATGACAAACTTGATGTGGGCCCTGCCCACATAGGAAATGCCGTTGACCAGATGGCTACCCAGAGAGACGGTGACAGTTTTACGTTGGACCACTGCCAGCTGATGAAAGGACAGTCTCACCATAAAGTAAAAAAGCAAAAAGCTACTGAGAAAAATATTTGTGATCTATACGTAAAATATAAGGTTGATACGCTTAATAATGAATTACAACCCAGTCATATTGTGACTGGTACCAGCCATCAAAAATAACATCGCAAAAAAAAATATTTAGACGCATGGAAAAACATTCGGGATAGGTTTTAAAAATCAGAAGACAGATTTCAAACAGTATATACTGTGTGATCTTATTTCAGTAAGACAAAAATGGTATACATTGTAGAAGACCAAAACAATGCACATCAAAATCTTAACAGTGCATTCTCTGTGTGACAGGATTACAGGTGATGTTTATTTTCTTCTCTTGTATTTTCAAAATCTCTAAAACAAACGCATTATATTTTAAAGAGAAATGAGACTCTTGAATGTTTTCAAAGCTACCACAGTCATTGGCTCCATCACTGCCAAATTAGCCTCTCTTTGTTGTGTTCTGGGGAGGGGAGGGGAGGGGAGGGGAGGGGAGGGGAGGGGAGGGGAGGGGAGGGGAGGGGAGGGGAGGGGAGGGGAGGGGAGAGGAGAAAGGAGGGGGGAAAGGAAAGGAAAAGAAAATTACAAAAGCATGTAGCTGGCCAGCCAAGGAGCTTGGGTCTCCCGGGCAGTGGTAACCCATGTGCCAGCGGTCGCTGGGGTTGAGCCAAATGGGCAGACGCTCCAGTGGCTCAGACTTTTCCTGACTGTGACCAGATGAGCCAGCTTTCCCACTCTGACCTCTTCAGTGGCTTCCCACTCGCTGTTGTCACTGATTTCACAGTTACAGATGTGTAATAAACTTGTTTTATTATCTACCCTGTGCTCAACACATGACAATTTTTCGGAAGTATTTGTTTATTTCTAGGGAAATAAAATAACACTTTGAGTACCAGATGCTGCACTAGCAAATCACTTTCATATATATATATATATATATATATATATATATATATATATATGTTCATATATGCCACCTCATCTGATCTTTACCAGATGGTACTATACCAATCAGGGAAAGGAAGATCAAGATGGTTAAGTGATTTGCTAGAACCTGCATATCTGGTAAATGGATGAACCTAGATCCAAACCCCAGGCTGACTCCCAGACCCTGGCCTCTACCACGACATCTTTCACACTCTTCATATTCCCCCCTGAAAGTCTGGTACGTTATTCAATAAATTCAAATAGCTGGCTGGCCTGGCCAGTATACAGCCACGTGTGACTACTGAACACTGGAAATATGACTGGTCCAAATTGAGATGTGCTGAAGTTTAAAATACACACTGATTTGGTACAATGAAAATGGGTTTTTTTTAAATATCTCATTAATAAGCTTTATATTGATTACACGATGATATTTCGGGTATATTGGGTTAAATAAAATGTTATTAAAATGAATTTCATCTGTTTCTTTTTGTGTTTTTTGATGCGGCTACTAGAAAATTTTAAATTGTATATATGGTTCACGTTATATTTCTACTAGATAGAACCAAGCTAAATTATTCAATCAACGGAGATATCTGTGGTTCGGTAGAAAAAAAATGCTAGTGGACAGGTTCGGGGACCCTAATTCAAGTCCTAGCTTTGACCTAGCTTTGACATTATCTAGCTGTGTGGCCTTAAGCAAACCACTTACCCTCTCTGAACCTCAGTTTCCTCCCACTAAAATGAGGGACTGGATCAGATGATTTCAATGAGCCCCTCCACCCTGACAGTCTAAGTTTGCACAAGCAACTGCTTGGTCTTGGAGGCAGTTCGCAGCTGGGAGTCCTAACTGCCCTGTCCTGATCACAACTCCTTGAGCAGGCATCCTCAAACTACAGCCCGTGGGCCACATGCGGGCCGCCTAGCAAATTTATCTGGCCCTCTGGGTGTTTTCGCCGCCGCTGCCTGTCCTGCTTAGCAGCCGACTTGTCCTGGGCCCACAGTGTGCACTCTCCAAAGGTCTGAGGGACAGTGAACTGGCCCCCTGTTTAAAAAGTTTGAGGACGCCTGTCCTTGAGGATAGAATGGTACTAAATTATTGCCTCCAGTCTCGCTGAACAGTACTAAGCACATAGTTGGCACCTAATGATAACTTTGCTGGTGGTTTGCTACTTGTTTGAAGTCCTGCTTTCTTTTCCCTCACCCCTCCATTCCTCCACCGAGATTTTCCCCAGGGATTCATATGTAGGGAACTGACATATATTTTCCCAGTTTAAGAATTAAATTTAGTGAGTAATGTCTGTGTTCTGCCCAGAGCGTTTGAAAGTAATGTGTTCCGGACAAGGCCCTTGTGACAAACATGGTTGCTGCCTAGAGGCATAACAATAGACCTGAGTTTCTTCATTGAGGCAAAGCTGCCCAGCCCCAGGATAAGTGGAGGCCCAAAGGCCACACAATAAGCACATTGTTCTTTTGATTATTGCTTAATTCCATAAGATGGCTTATTAGTCAATGATGGGTAAGACCCCTCAAGGGAGGGGCAACTTAAGCCAGGCAAAGCTGCAGGGGATCGGCCTAAGAGGAACTGGGGTCAAAAAATGACCCCGGTGGCGGCCTTGCCCAACCTTGCTAATCTCGGTCTGTGATCTATGCCTGGTGCCTAGAGCAACTGCCTGCAGTCTTGTAAACTGTCTTTGTGTGTGTGTGTGTGTGTGTGTGTGTGTGTGTCTTTTTGTGTTCAGTGTTCATCCTCCATCCTGCAAAGAGGCCACGACATTCATATGTTACAGTTCCAAGGAATATGAAATGAGAATGTGGTTTGACAAAATTTAAACAACTTCTTGCCACCAGATGTGCAACAGGTGACATGAAAAGCTGCAGGGCAGGTGCCATCTTCCAGCCCAGGACCTCGGGTCCTGTGTGCTCATCAGAAGGAGCAGAAGAATAGAAATAAGTGGAGGCGTTTTGTTCTGGGTCTCTTTTCTCCCATTTTCAACAGGCATCCCAGGTCCCACTGTTGATTATGAAACTCATTTGATCAAAAGTAAAACACAAGGGAATTCACTCCATGAATAGTTCCTTCAATTTCTGCTTTTAAGACCATGTTCTGGATTTAATTTCATTATGAATCGCCTAAGGCCAGTTGCAGGGTCCCAGTCTTTTGATGTCTGGTGCCTTCTCAGCATGGGGCAAATTACAGAATGTCAAAAAAATATTTGCTGGCAGCACATAACAAAAACAGTTATCAAATTGAGGAACTTAGGCTAGATGGAGTGTTCATTTAGAGAGAACAGAAACTGAACTCTTACTTAGTGCTAGGGGGCTGTGCTGGGACGTGAGTGATTGCATTGAATCCTCTTAACAGCTCCATGAGGTAGGTTACTATTATAATGGCCCATGCAGTTTATCTGAGAGATGCATTCATTGCAAAACTCATATGTTATGAGCTCCTACTGTGAGTCACGCACTCTTCCAGGCTTTGGGAGTCTATATTCTGTGGGAAGGAGATACTAAACAAGTGAACAAATAAACACAATAATATCAGCAATTTCACTCCTAGCTATATGCCCAAAAGAATTGAAAACAGGGACTCAGACAGATACTTGTACACCAATGTTCACAATAGCATCATTCTCATAATAGCCAAAAGGTGGAAAACCCAAGTGTCCATCAACAGATGAATGAATAAACCAAGTGTGGTAAACCACATAATAGAATATCATTCAGCCTTTAAAAGGAATGAAATTCTAATATATGCTACAACATGGATGAATCTTCTTTTGTAGCCTTTTAAATTTTTTATTAAAGTGAAATATGCATATATAATTTACCATCTTTATCATTTTTAGTGTACAGTTTAGTGGAAATAAATACATTTATATTCTTTTTTTTCCCCTTCATCCCTTGAGGATGAATCTTGAAAACCTTTCAAAGGAATGAAATGTTGACACATGCTCAGACATGGATGAACCCTGACAGTCAGACAGGAACGGACAAATACTGATTCCACTGATAGGAGGTACTTAAAATATACAAGTTCACAGACAGAAAATAGAATAGTTCTTAAATGTGGTGGCATGAGGGAAAAAATAAAAGGAAAATAGAATAGAGGTTACCAGATGCTAGGGGAAGGGAGGAATAGGGATACTATTTTATGGGAAATAGGAATACTATATCCTATTCCTAGGAATAGGAATACTATTTTATGGGTATAGAGTTTCTCTTTGGGATGATGAAAAAGTTCTGGAAATAGTGGAGATGATTACACAACATTGTGAATGTACTCAATGCCCCTGAATTACACACTTAAAAATAGTTAATATGGTTTAAGGTTTATGTTGTGTATATTTTACTCCAACAAAAAATAATCAATAAAAAGAAATAATAATTTCAGATAGTAGCATGTGCTATAAAGTAAATAAAACTGTGTGAATGGGGTGAGCAAGAGAGACTAAGCATGAGTTACTTTAGGTTGCATTATCAAGGAAAGTCTCTTTGAGAAGGTGACATCTGAACAGAGGCTTGAAACGTGAGAGGGGACCAACCAACCATGCAGAGAATGTTCCAGGGCAAGGATGCTGCAGGCAGAGACCACCGCCAGAGTGAGGCCCTCAGGCAGCCGCAGGAGCCCCAGGTAGCAGGGGCTTTGGCGAACAAGGAGAGACTACAAGGAGTTGAGCACAGGGGGTCACATGGAGCCCACTCGTGTAGAACCTTGTGGGCCATGATGAAGACTTTGTGTTTTATTCTGAATGTGATGGCAAGCCACTGGAAAGTTCCAGACAGTGTTATCATGCTGTCTGGATGGTGGGTTGTGGAGAGGTCAAGAACTAGAGCCAGGAGACCAGTTAGGAGGCCACTGCAGTGGTTGAAGCCCTTCTCTTTTCTGTCCATGCTCTCTCCCCAGCTTATATCTCTCAAGTTCCATGGCTATACTGTACATTTATACACTGATGTCATCTGACTTATGTCTCCCAATTTGTCAAGTCAGATTCACACCAATCATAGATCTTACCCAGCACCAAACTCTACTATTTCAAAGGGTACAAGCAATCCCAAGACATGGGCAAAACATCCCTCCCTTGAAGTCCAATACCATCAACACCGCTCCCCATACAGCATTCCTGTGCTACTCGAGACAGGTACTTAACATGTGAGGTTAAATCATACATGCTGTCACTTATCGACATACTGGAGCCATATTGGGAACCATATTGGCTATGGAGCACCTTCGTTTCATATCCCATCAGTTACACAGCTTATGTGACATTTTCCAGCAAACTATGCACCATAAATCCATAAATTCCAAGTTTATTGACAATAAGCAATCTAGGCAGACCAAGTATGTATTGCTAAATGCATTACACAGATAAAGACTTGCCATTATCTTTCTACTAGTAAATACCATGGGTTTGCTTACCAGAAGCTCTGCCTACTAGTGTGCGCAAGGGGAAGTGAGTGGGAATCCCTCTTGTTCCCCAAGGATCCTTGGTAAAGAGATGGAATAGGTTTCCGGCCTACTGCTAAACTTTTCCTTTCCAGTGACTATGTTCTTGCTGTAAAAATTCAAACAGTACAAAAATGTATAGAAGACCAAAAGGTCCCCCTCCCCTGGTTCTGTGTGTCACACACATGCACTGACCCCTCTTCCCAGAGGTAACCACTGTTAACAATGCAGAGCGTAGCCTTCCAGTCCTTTTTTATGCATTTATATACATGTATCTGTGTATATAAAAATATACCTGTGTGTACATTTGGCGTTTTTTTCAATTTTTTTGTTGTGGCAAAATACACATAATATTTGTCTTCTTAACCATTAACAGTTTGGTGTTATTAAATACATTCATAATGTTGTGCAACTATCACACCATCCATCTCCATAACTCTTCTCATGTTGCAAAACTGAAACTCTGCACCCATTAAACAATAACTCCCCATTTCTCTGTCCCACCAGCCCCGGTAACCAGCACTCTACTTTCTGTTTCTATGGATCTGACGATTTTAAGTACTACATATAAATGGAATCACACAGTATTTTTGTCTTTTTTGTGACTGGCTTATTTCATTTATCATAACATCTTTAAGCTTCACCCATGTTGCAGCGTGTGTCAGACTCTCCTTCCTTCTTCAGCCTGAATAATATCCCACTACACAGATAGGCCACATTTTGCTTGCTCATTTGTCCATCAGTGGACATGGGGTTGCGTCCACCTGTTGGCTGTTGTGCGTCACGCTGCTGTGAAAGTGGTTTCAGGTGCAAACACCTGAAACCTGCGTTCAATTCTACTGGGGATATACCCAGAAGTGGAATTGCTGGATAGTATGGTAATTCTATCTGTAAATTTTTAAGGAATTCCCACATTATTTTCCACAACAGTTGTGATCAATTTACATTCCCACCAACAGTGCACAAGAGTTGCAATTTTTCCACATCATTGATGATACTTGTTATTTTCTTTTCTTTCTCTTTTCTTTTCTTTTTTCTTACAGTCCACAGGACTTTTTTTTTTTTTTTTTTTTTTTTACACCTATAATGCCATGAATTCATAAGGAACAGCTTCCAGCAGCTCCAGCTCCTTTCCGTTGGTTCTCGCCAAGTGTGCTTCTCTGGGTAGAACAGGCTGGCGGCTCAGGTGAACCCAGGTACCTTTCTCCTTGGCTTCCTTCTTTATCTGATCATTTTCTTCTCGTGATTCAGGAAGCCATCTTGGCTCTTAGAGAGCTTAATATGCTCAATAGGCACATTAATTCTCCTGGCAAGACTCTTGCCCTTAACTTATTTGTTTACATCAATGTAGACATGCTGGGTCACACTGTAGACAATAGTTGTCCCACAGTAACATTTGCAGGGCCTTCCTTTTTGAACAGTACCCATTCCCTCATGTCTACAGCATCACCTTTCTTGTAGATTCACATGCATATGGCTAAGTGAGTAACTCTGTTTTCTAAAAGGCCTAGTGGATATTCATAGGGTCCCTCTCCTCTTTCCCTTCCCGTTCGTCATTTTGGGGAATTACTGGAAGATGGCAGTTCCGGTGGAAAGGCTACTTGTTATTTTCTGGGTTTGGTTTTTGACAGTAGCACCCTAATGGGTGTAAGGTGGTTTTTGATTGACATTTGTGGTTTTGACATTTCCCTAGTGATTAGTGATGTTGAGCATCTTTTCATGTGCTTATTGGTCATTTGCATATCTTCTTTGGAGAAATGTCTATTTAAGTCTTTTGCCTATTTTTGAATTGGATTGTTTGGTTTTTTTATTGTTGAGTTTTAGGAGTTCTCTTTATATTCTGGATACTAATCCCTTATCAGATATATAAGGGATTAATTTCTGCCATTCTTTGGGTTGCCTTTTTTCTTTGTTGATAGCATGTTTTGACACACAAAATCTTCTCATTTTAATGCAGTCCAATTTTTCTATATTTTCTTTGTTGCCTATGCCATCATATCCAAGAAATCATTGTCAAATTCAATGCCATGAAGATTTGCCATGTGTTTTCTTTTGTTTTTTTGAGACAGAGTCTCACTTTGTTGCCTTTATTGCCCCAGTTAGAGTGAGTGCGGTGGCGTCAGCTTAGCTCATAGCAACCTCAAACTCCCAGGCTCAAGCAATCCTACTGGGATCAGCCTCCCAAGTAGCTGGGACTACAGGTATGCACCACCATGCCCGGCTAATTTTTTCTATATATATTAGTTGGCCAATTAATTTATTTCTATTTATAGTAGAGATGGGGTCTCACTCTTGCTCAGGCTGGTTTCAAACTCCTTGAGCAATCCACCCGCGTCGGCCTCCCAGAGTGCTAGGATTACAGGCGTGAGCCATGGCACCAGCCCATGTGTTTTCTTTTGAGAGTTGTATTATTTGAGGTCTTACACTTAGGTCTTTGATCCATTTTGTGTTATCCTTTGTATATGGTGTTAGGTAAGGGTCCCACTTCATTCTTTTGCAGAGTATATTTGTTTTTATATAAATAGAGTAGTGGTGTGCATATTATTATTCTACTTGCTTTTTGAACATAGTAATACTGAAGATTTTTAATGAATACTCCCTATCCTTTATAACTCATGTATCGTATTTAATACCATGTGCTAGATAGTGTTTAACCATTCCTCTAGCAATGGACATACAGGCAGTTTCCTATTTTACATCATTACAAACAATGATGGGCATTGTATAAGTTCTTTGTTCATATATACTTTTGGGCTCAAGTGGAATGTTTTCAAGGAATAGAGTATTTCTATGGGATAAAGAAATAGAACTGCTGTGTTGAAAGAGAGGCTCTTTAAAAATTTTGGTAGATCCTCCCTCCAAGAGAGACTGCTCTAATTTATGCCCCCACTGCAGTGTATTAAGTACCTACGTCCCTATACCAATAACCAACTTTGATGGTCAGAATGTTTGTGTCCCCCTCAAAATTCATATGTTGAAATCCCAAAAGTGGTGATATTAGGAGGAGGAGCCTTTGGGAAGTGATTAGGTCACTGGGGTAGAACCCTCATGAATGGGATTAGTGCCCTTATAAATGAAGCTGGAGAGAGACCCTCACCCCCCATCCTAAGGATACAGCCCCTATTTTGCATGTACAGTAATGGCACCCCTAGGGACAGGTTTAAGGGTTATTGTACCTGTTCCAAAGGTCAGCGATATGATTTTTCATTAAAAAAAAAAAAAGAGTTCAAAATACTCTTTTAAATTTGAACTCCTGAACTTAATTTTTTAGAGTAATGAGATTTAACACTAATGTAACAATGGCCCCAGCCAAGGTGCCCTCAAGGCAGCTCCTGTACTGCCAGAACTGTCCAGGGCCAACAAAATTCATTCCTTCAGACTCTTCTACCCACGTTTTTATTTAAGGGACAGGACTATTCAAAGGCCTCGCCTTTTCCTTCCCAGCCCTGTGTAAACAGGCTGTTTGCGGACTCTCTGGGACTTGGGTTTACAAAGTCCTTTCCTGAAACTAGAAAGATACCTAATCCGAGGGGTTTATTACAGATGGCGTCACCTGGCGTGACTCCATATACCAAGAACAAAAAAGCTTCTTCTCTGAAACAGAAACCTACCAGGTATAAACACTTTAAAAATGCATTCTTAATGCCGTGAGAATACTGATGCCAAGGCTGGAGATAGACACATTGGTAGAAGTTGTCCGGTCATCTCAGAAACCATTTTAAACACTGGCATGTTTCACTACACAAAATATGAGGGCTTTTCAGACAAAAGGTAAAAAGTCTGGGTAGAGTGGCCCACAAAATCAAATAGCCTTGAAATCCAAATTGAAACTGTAAGGAAATACCACAACACACCCATCAGAAGGGCTAAATTTAATAGTCTGACAATGACAAGTGTCCACAAGGCCCTGGGAGCAACTGGAACACTCATATCTTGCTGGTAGGAGTCTAAAATTGTTCAATCTCTTGGGGAATATGTTTAGCAGATTTTTCTAATGCTGAATATATGTCTATCTTCCCACCCAACAATTCCAATCCTAAGTGTATAACCAAGAGAAATGATACATAAAAGGACATGTACAAGAATGTTCCTAGGCCAGGCGCGGTGGCTCATGCCTGTAATCCTAGCTCTCTGGGAGGCCGAGGCAGGTGGATCGCTTAAGGTCAAGAATTCGAGACCAGCCTGAGCAACAGCAAGACCCCATCTCTACTATAAATAGAAATAAATTAATTGGCCAACTATAAATATATAGAAAAAATTAGCCGGGCATGGTGGTGCATGCCTGTAGTCCCAGTTACTTGGGAGGCTGAGGCAGGAAGATGGCTTGAGCCCAGGAGTTTGAGGTTGCTGTGAGCTAGGCTGGTGCCACGGCACTCTAGTCAGGGCAACAGAGTGAGACTCTGTCTCAAAAAAAAAAAAAAGAATGTTCCTAGCAGCTTTATTTATTTATTTATTTCCAATGACTGGAAACGATTCAAATTAGTCAACAGGTGAATGGATAAGTAAATGGTGGCATAGTCATACAATGAAATATTACCATGTTTCCCTGAAAATAAGACAGGGTCTTATATTTATTTTTCCTCAAGAAGACACCCTAGGGCTTATTTTCAGGGGATGTGTTATTTGCCCCTCAAAGCCTCAGCTTGCAGCACGCACAGGATGACCGGGACCTGACAGGAGGAGCTGACCTTGTTAGTGGGGCTGCCCGCACCTTTCCAGTCACCTCTGGGATAGTACCTGTCATAATGGAGTAGATGAGAAGGGCTGCTCTCTTCTTTACCACTCCATGACGAAATGCATGGGTTGTGCAGGTATGCTGCATAGCCACGCCCATCGCTAGGTCTTATTTTCAGGGTAGGGCTTATGTTTCACAAATGCTTAGAAATCCTGCTAGGGCTTATGTTATGAGTAGGTCTTATTTTCGGGGAAACACAGTACACAACAGCAACAATGACAAAACAGCTGTTTGTACACTCGTCAACATGAATGAATCTCAAAAACAGAATTTTGGGGGGGGGGGAAAGAACATGTTATATGTATAAGAATAGGCAAAACTGGCCAAGCACAGTGCCTCACACCTGTAAGCACAGCACTTTGGGAGACCAAGGAAGGAGGATCACTTGAGGCCAGGCGTTCGAGACCAGACTAGGCAACCTAGCTAGACCCTGTCTCTACAAAAAATTAAAAAATAAAAATTAGCTGGGTGTGGTAGCATGTGCCTGTAGTCCTAGCTAGGGAGGCTTAGGTGGGAGAATAGTTTGAGCTCAAGAGTTCCATCAAGGCTCCAGTGAGCTATGAGCACACCACTGTGTTCCAGCCTGGGTAACAGAGTGAGACCCCATCTCTAAATAAATCAGAACAGGAAAAACCAAGGATAGAAGTCAGAATTGTAGTTACCTTCAGCAAGGAACGGTATAGATGGGAGAAGGGCACAATGACGCTCACTCGCTTACTGAAAATGCTCTACTTCTTCTTTTTATTATTATTATTATTTTATTTATTTATTTACTTATTTTTTGAGAGAGTCTCACTTTGTTGCCCAGGCTAGAGTGAGTGCCATGGCATCAGCCTAGCTCACAGCAACCTCAATCTCCTGGGCTCAAGCAATCCTTCTGCCTCAGCCTCCCAAGTAGCTGGGACTACAGGCATGCACCACCATGCCTGGCTAATTGTTTCTATATATATTAGTTGGCCAATTAATTTCTTTCTATTTATAGTAGAGACGGGGTCGCACTCAGGCTGGTTTTGAACTCCTGACCTCGAGCAATCCGCCCACCTCGGCCTCCCAGAGTGCTAGGATTACAGGCGTGAGCCACCGCGCCCGGCCTCTACTTCTTTATTTAGGTGGTGCTCATGTGCATGTGTACATATGCGAAAAGCCAGCAAGCACTTAAGATTAGTACAGGCTGTGAACTTTGTAATGCCTACACTATCCCTCAATAGGAGAAGGAAAGAAGGGGAAGGGAGGCAGGGAGGGAGGCATCCTCCCTTAGGAAGGATCATAAGAAATCACATAGTCTATAATTATCTGCTGACTGTTCGAAGAGAAGTATTTGCTTAAATCTATCAGATATGATGCATCTTCATAAATCAAGATAAACACATCAGAACCAACTATAAGCAAAATTCAAGCTGCTGTAAAATCTCTGAAGTTTATTCTTTTCAGCTCTGCAGACTGGACAACACTATCTGGACATAATCCCTTGACAGACACTAAAATGAAAAATCCTTAAAGTATTAAAAAGTTTGTCCTGTTGGTTTCATGCCTGTATTACCTCTTTCTTACAAATAGGAATGACCTAAATCTTCCTACAGAGAAATAAAACATTCCTGATCAAAAAGGCAGTTATCCAAATATACACATAAGTCAAAAAAAGGAAACAGAATAGTTCTAATATAATGCTTATCCAATTATAATTTGATAATTATATTATCAAATTAGTCCCCCCTTATTCTCAGGGAATACGTTCTAAGACCCCCAGGGGATACCTGAGACTGTGGATAATACTGAACCCTATATATACTATGTTCTGTCTTGTACATGCAAACCTATGATAAAGGTTTGATTAAATTAATCAGGCACAATACATCGCTGTCAATCAGAACACGCTTCCATTCATGTCTTACACTGACAAATTTAATTCCTGTTCCATCTTAACCAAGCACTTATCACACACTATGGCCATAACTTTTGCAGTTTAAGGAGAGAGCAAAACTAGCATGAATTTCTTTTTCCTTCTTCACAATTCACAGTTGGAAATGTAGAAGTTAAATGAAATGTAGAGATAAATCTCTAAATTCAAAATGTTTTGTTTGGGAAGCAGGAATTGCAATTCGGGGCACATACACAGACCGGGTGGTCTTTGGTATGTCTAAAGAACAAAGTTTAGAGGTTTTAAAAGAGAGGTTTTAAAAAAGAGAGAGAGAGGGAAATGTCACATATTGCTCTATGAGAAAGTTCATTGGCTCTAGTAAGGTTTTGAAGAGCTAGCAAATTCTAATTGGTAAGTGAGCGCAGGGGATAAAATTATTCTTAGAGTCTCAGCAGGTAGTTTCAGGTTACAACAGGCAGTTTCAGCAACCAGGCTTGCAGAGAATTATATTCTTGGAGCAATGTTAGGTACCCTGAGTTCCTTTTTTTCCCCCCAACTCTGTTTTAGTTGGCTATGACAAGAATGACTCAGGTTGTGCAATCAACTTTCACAGAAGATTCATTCTTACAGTAGATCTTAGCAACCTTCCGCATATGATTTTTTCTTTCCTTATTAAGTTGAAACTTTCATCTTTTCACTCAAAGGAAACACTTTACGACTTCTCTTTGGCATATCCAAATTGCCAACATCACTACTCTTGCACTTTGGAGCTGTTACTAAGTAAAATAAGGGTCCCTTGAACACAAGCACTGCAACACTGAGACAGTCGATCTGACAGCCGAGATGGCTCCTAAAAGTGACTAACAGGGGGACATGGATACGCTGCACAAAGGGATGATTCATGTCCTGGGCAGGATGGAGTGGGATGGCGTGAGATTTCATTACACTATTCTGAATGGCATGAAATTTAAAACTCATGAATTGTTTATTTCTAGAATTTTCCATATAATATTTTTAGTCCACAGTTGACCACGGGTAACTGAAACCATGGAAGGTGACACTGTGGATAAGGAGGGACTACTGTATTCTTTTGTTTGTTTGTTTGTTTGTTTGTTTTTAGCGTATTATGGGGGTACAAGTGTTAAGGTTATGTATATTGCCCATGCCCCCCCACCCCCCTCGAGTCAGAGCCTCAAGCGTGACCATCCCCCAAACGTTGCAGAACTACTGTATTCTTCAGAATAATAGAAGGGAGAGTGGAAGTTTGCCTGCCACTCAGTATTTGGGCAAATGTTTCAAAAATTATGCATCTCCACAATAAAATATAAATATCTGAAACTGCTTAACCAAGCCAGCTCATTAACTCTAAGATATTTTTCAAACAGCTGGTCAGCCAGACAAGTTTCCCCACCTTAATTTAACCAGAGGAAAAGGCCTTATGTCACAAATCTTGAAGCTATTCTGATCAGGGCTGTTACAAAACCAGGAGTGGCGGTGATTATATAAAACTGCACACTGCCAAGACTCAAGACAGGCTCATCACCTCAGGTCTATTCTGATGATTGACTCACTCTTGCAACTTTGCTGCAATAAAGCCCACACTGACAGTCAATTCAGGAGACATACAGAGCATTTGATTGTGCCACTACAGAAACAACACAAATGTCCAACATTAGAGGTTGCCTGGGTAAGTTAGGATACCGCCATCTCTTGTGATATTGTATAGTACTAAAAAATCATGAACCAGAAATCTATTTATTGACATGGGCGATAAATATATAAAAAGATACTTAGCTTCATTAAAAATCAAATGAACATACATTTAAGCCCAAAGACATGTCACTTATGAGATTATCTGTAGTACAAAACAAAAAATCTAGGAGTAACCTAAATGTCCATTAGTTGGGGAATGGTTCAATAAATTATGATGTACCCATACTATAGAATAGCACAAAGATATAAAAAGAATGAAATAGGTCTATATGTATTGACAAAGAAAAGTATTAACTATATGTAATGAATTATTTTTAAAGCCACAGAATAATATGTGTAGACAAGCTTTTCCCCTTAAATTTCAATGTCTACAGATTCACAGAAAAAAAGAGAATGTCAACTCTTCCCTCCACCAACAGATGGCATTAACTATAGAGAATGGTCACTGTGAACTATACACAGTTCAACACTCTTGTATGTGGCTATCCCCATGACCAAGTAATTTTTCAACCCCATAATAGCCAAGCAGCATAAAGCCAGAGTGAATTCTGAACATGCTAATAAGAGGCAAACAACCCTATAAGAAACAAACATAGAAGTAATATTTTCTCTGAAAGCGTAAATGAGAAAATGAGGACTGTAACGTTGCATGTGCCTATGAAATAGACTGTCACGGTGGGAACAGTTTTAAAGGACAAAAAATAAAACATGCAATGCAAGAAAACTCTGCCTATCCAGTCAAAAATAAGCAGAAAAGAAAAAACAAACAGAAAATAAGGGGAAGAAGGAAATGGAAGGCTGATAAAATGGAAAAAAATTTTCAGTCCGTGGCTAAAGAATTAGAATCAAATCAGATATATCCGTAAGCTAATTTGTCTAGAATTATTAGGGAAGAGTCAAAATTTAGACCCAAATTTAGGTCAGCTCTCTTGCGCTTAAGGGAGGGAAGGGGATGAGCCCCAGGGCCCAAATCCTCTAACCCCGGTAACTCCAGGTAACCCCAGGTACCCACAGGTAACCCCAAGTCACTGGTGAACTGTGGCTGGTTCCCTTTGCCTGCCACCCCTCCAAGAACCTCCACTGCCTAAGGTTCCACCTCAACCCCTTAGGGAGAAGAGAGCTGGGAGGAGGAGGAATGGGCTCCCTAAATTGATTCCACAGCCCTGGGGGCTGGAGGAGGAGGGAAGAGTACTATACGTTCCTGCTTGTGTAACCCTCATAGGACTTTCATGTTGCCAACATCACCCCACAGATAGCTGCCCCTGGGGAAGGAAAAGATTTGTCCTAAGATGACCCCGGCATAAAGCAAGGCAGCCCCAACCCAAACCAAACACGTCCTGATCAAACAGGCAGTGATCCAAGTGCATCCCCCCAAATTAAAATATATCAATAAATAAATTTTAAAAAGGAAAATCACTTTCCTCCAGCGTTCCCACCATCCCCACCACAGCCCTCTGCCCCAGGCTGCAGAGAGAGGCTCAAGACAGCCCCAGCCGGGAGCAGGTGGACACAGAGAGAAGAAGGGTGGCCTCGTTATTAATTTTTGTTAGCTCTGGAATCCATGTTTCCCTCTGGCTTCTGTAGTTCCTCCGGGGTTGATTTTAAGGAAAGGAGCTAGCAATCCAAGCTAGTCCATCATCTAAAATTTGGAGGCTCCCCTGCTTCTTTAAAATTTATTGTCGAAGTATAATTTACGTGCAGAACAATGCACAGGTCTTAAGTGTCTGCTTTGATGAGTTTTGACAAATATATACAACAATAAAACCAATATCCCAAACAAGACTTGAGACATTTTAATCAACCCAGAAGTTTCCATCATGCCACTTGCCAGTCAGTCTCCTTTAGAGCTGACCACCATTCTGATGTTTACAACCACGCGTTAGTTTCTACCTGTTCTTGAACTTCATGTCAAGGGAATCATACTGTTTTATTCTTTTGTATCTTGCTTCTTTCACTCAATATTAAATGCATTTTAAAATCGAAAAAAAAAAAAAAAGTTTACTTTTAAAGAAAGGTTGAGGCCAGGCGTGGTGGCTCACGCCTATAATCCTAGCACTCCGGGAGGCTGAGGCGGGCGGGAGTTCGAAACCAGCCTGAGCAAGAGCAAGACCCTGTCTCTACTATAAATAGAAATAAATTAATTGGCCAACTAATATATATAGAAAAATAAATTAGCCGGGCATGGTGGCGCATGCCTGTAGTCCCAGCTACTTGGGAGGCTGAGGCAGGAGGATTGCTTGAGTCCAGGAGATTGAGGTTGCTGTGAGCTAGGCTGATGCCACGGCACTCACTCTAGCCTGGGCAACAAAGTGAGACTCTGTTTCAGAAGAATAAATAAATAAATAAATAAATAATAAAAATAAAAAAGAAAGGTTGAGGTGGCTAAACACATCTAGCTGAAGCCCTTGTGTCACCTAAGCACCGTTTGCTTTTAGGGTACCCACTTTAGCATGTGCCCCATTCCACTTATCTGGAAAAAATCTGGAGCAACAATGCTTCACCTTAACACAAAGTTATAGAAGGAAACACAACTGACAGCAAATAAAAGAGCAAACATTAAGTCCACACACAAGCATTGGAAGTCCAGGTTTGAAAGCATCACTCTTGGTCGCCAAAGGGGCAGGCAGGAAGCCTTCCTGCCCTGGGCTCCCAGCTCCCTGCCCTGTGTCCGGCTCTCCTCCCCCTGGGACAGAACTACCTGCTGCCAGATGTGCTTCCTCAGTTTCCCAAAAATCTGAGGTCGTCCAGGGACTCCCCCACTTACTTATAAAGTACATGGGGAGACTTCTGAATCATTTTTCATTTCCTAGAATTTTCTTCTCACCATTTCTTTCTCCTCGAAAGAAACCTTTGCCTCCTGCAGGAAGAAGAACATATTTCTTTCATTCAAGAGGCTGGTGACCATGACTGCAATCCATGGACCCCAATAAAGAGATTCATGAGGGCCGGGCGCGGTGGCTCACGTCTGTAATCCTAGCACTCAGAGAGGCTGAGGCAGGCGGATTGCTTGAGCTAAGGAGTTCGAGACCAGCCTGAACAAGAGCGAGAACCCGTCTCTACTATAAATAGAAAGAAATTAATTGGCCAACTAATATATATAGAAAAAATTAGCTGGGCATGGTGGCACATGCCTGTAGTCCCAGCTACTTGGGAGGCTGAGGCAGGAGGATCACTTGAGCCCAGGAGTTTGAGGTTGCTGTGAGCTAGGCTGATGCCACGGCACTCACTCTAGCCTGGGCAACAAAGCGAGACTCTGTCTCAAAAAAAAAAAAAAAAAACGAGACTCATGGGTGAACAGGAATCCCCAAGAATTGCCACAATAGAACACAGGGGTTTGCTTTTGTGGTTTATATATTTATAACTTATTTGCACAAATAAGTTCTGGTCACAGGAAGACTGTAAAGGGACAGGGGACACCAGCTGCTGCTTCCTGGGTCTGGATCCCCAGCCCCGCCTTGGAGGGGCTGCGGGAGAGTGGGGGGTTGTGACTCCCATGCTCTCTGCCACATTAGTTTGCTGCAGGCTGCACACCTTGCTGCGCCTCTCGGACAAAAGCCACCTTGTGTGGCCCTCTGTGTGGTCGTTAATGTGTCCTCAAACGCTGCCCAGACCCAGAGGCATCAGTCCCACTGGTCAGCCCTCCGTGCTGTCATCACCACATGATTGGACACCAGCTCTCCTCTGACATGTCCCTCACCTCCGCTGCCACTCGGAGTTCCCAGGGGCCACCGCCAACACATGAGCAACTGTCAAAGGTAAACAAAGCCCAACAGTAGTTAAAACACTGGGAACAGTGTGTATTCAGTCACTTCAGACAGCAGGGATAAGAGCTGAGCTCCACTCCGGTTTGCACAAAGGTGACAATATTTGAAAGGGAGAATGCGGGTAGGGGTGGGGGTGGTGAGCAAGGACTAGTGTGAAAAATCACAAAGTGTGAATTTGGCAGGCAGCCGTGCCTGCTGGCTGGCAGTCATCAAGGTTAGGCTTCTCCTCCCACAGGGACAGGGAGACAGAGGCCCTATTTTTCCCAATGATCACATTTCAAAGAAATGGCTTTCAGGTCCTTGAGAAAGATAAGTTGTAGGAGATGCACATATATCTCAACAAAGGGGTATATGGAGTCTCCATTGTAAGCCCCTTTTCACAAATACTCTAAGAATGGGAGGTTGGGGGCCTGTGTTGGGTGCTGGCTGCAACAATTAGTGAATTCCTTTGACAGTCCTGAGATCTTCCAGACAGGAGCTCAAGAGGGGACTGAGGGCCGGCATGGCAGCTCACACCTGTAATCCTAACACTCTGGGAGGCTGAGGAGGGAGGATGCTTGAGCCTAGGAGTTTGAGGTTGCAACAAGCTGTGATGACGCCATTGCACTCTAGCCAGGAAGACAGAGCAAGACCCTGTCTCAAAAAAGATAAATAAATGGGGGGGCTGGATTGTCCCCATGCCACCTGAGGCTGCTAGAAGACATGCTAGGGTTGGTCGATTCTCTTAGCAAGGGTTTGAATGGAGTCATTAAGTGTTAAGGGTCCTTGCAGTACTGCCATCATCCCAGACCCCGCCCCGGGCCACTGACCTTACCCTTGTTACTTGCCCGTGTGCCACCAACCTCTCTTCTTCCCCATGAGCTGCCAACAGCATATCTGACACTGCTGCCAGCAGGAGAAGGTCTCACTTTTCTCTGCTGCTTGGGCTTGTGGTGCTACAGTTCCATCACGTCTAGACCCAGAGCATTCTCCTTCCCTGGTGTAACCATGAGCCACCACCAAGGGGTCCCAGTTCCAGCCACACCCTGTGCAGAGAGCCTCTGCCCACATCCCATCCAAGGCCCTGCATCCGAGCCTCGCATGGCAAATTCCTTCTCCCCCGTTGCTGCCTCTCCCCCTGGGACACAGTCCCACCTGCAGGTGAGCTTGTACGGATCCTCCCCCACCGATCACGCCCAGGTAAATGTGAACCCCAGATGAAGGCAACGTTCACTGCTTCACATGGTGCTCCCAGACCTGTGTAAAGAAACAGTTCTAACCACAGAGCAGGAGGCTATTTCACTGTGTTCTCCAACATGGGTTTTGTTCCTGAATCTTTCCACCCACTCGAGAAGCAGCGAGGGCATTTGAAGTTCGTTCCCTCGGGAAGCAACGGAGGATACAGCAGAACAAAGAGTCCATTCTTAGCTTGGGAGTTTCAAATAGACCTTTGAAATTTATAGCAGAGGCCATATTTGGGAGGAAAAAAGAAAACACCAGGGCGGGAGTTGAGTTTTCAAATCCAAAGCCTGAAATTTCAGGGCATGAAATTTATGTCTCAATAAGTTCAGCGTGATGAAGTAAGAGCAGTGTTTGCCGTCCCAGGGTTGAGAGCAGAGAGGCGAGCTGGGCAGGGGCGTGGGGGCACTTAGGTGTTGGTGTGTCCCTGAGAAGGGCCCTGCTCCCTGCCGTGCTAGTCCCCTGGCCCATTCCCAGGGGTGAGAATGAACACAGACCCGTCAAGGCTCGCTGGGAATCCGGGAGCAGAGACCAGAGGCGATGTTCCAGCTCCGGCAGCTCCAGCTTTGGGGATGCCACCCGCACAGGCCTCTTCCAAGGCCCTGCACCTAATTTTAGATTCGTAGTTTTTATTTCCTTTAGAGAAGGCCGCAGAACTGCATAAGCTTCAGGATCTGCCCACGACAAGGCCCTGCCCCAGTTCAGACGCTGACCTGCGCGTGGAGAGGCCCACGGCCTGCTGGATGTAAGACCACGAGGAGGAAAAACCCACCCGAGCTGAGGCCCCAAACGGACCAGCGCCCAGCCAGACCGCGGCTGACTGCAGCTGTGAGCGACCCGGGCAGGGCCACCTCAAATAGGTGACCCACAGAGCCCTGAGCAAACAAAACGGTGGTCGTCACGAGCCACTAAGTTCAAGGGTGCGTTATCACACAGAAACTGACAACTGATGCGGTGAATTTAGACATGCCACTTTATTCACTCAAAATATTATTTACTGGGAAAAAGAAACAAAGGGTTACAGAATATGCCATCTCCCAAATATGCCTTTTGGCATAATTTAGAATTAATTTGAATTAAAGACACTTGAGGCAGGGCACAGTGGCTCACGCCTGTAATCCTAGCACTCTGGGAGGCTGAGACGGGTGGATCACTCAAGGTCAGGAGTTCAAGACCCGCCTGAGCAAGAGCGAGACCTAGTCTCTACTAAAAATAGAAAGAAATTAATTGGACAACTAAAAATATATAGAAAAAATTAGCCAGGCATGGTGGCATATGCCTGTAGTCCCAGCTACTCGGGAGGCTGAGGCAAGAGGATTGCTTCAGCCCAGGAGTTTGAGGTTGCTGTGAGCTAGGCTGACGCCACTTAATTCTAGCCCAGGCAACACAGTGATACTCTGTCTCAAAAAAATAAAAATAAAATAAAGACACTTGAAAAACAGCAGACACAAGGAGGACACTCTGACCCCTTTTCTTCCTGAAAGCAGATGAAACTCCCAGGTGAAAACTGTCCTCCCTACACCAAGAGGAAAGAGAGATTCTTATCACCAGAGGCAGGAGTCGAGGCCAGGAAAAATCTGTACGAACAAACCTCACCAAACTAAGCCTAATCTTCCTAGTCACTTATCCACGGTTAACTCCCCTAGCCCCTGTGTCTTGCCACGTTTTCACAATTTACTACTGGTTGTCTGAATTAGTACAGAAGCGTTTGGCTCTAACCCCCTTTGATCTTCTTCTTCCTGTGCGGACTCCCACGTACAGGTAAAACTCGGTGTGCTTTTCTCCCATAATCTGCCTTTCGTCAATGTAATTTCAGGCCCAGCTGGAGAACCTGCAGGGGCGGAGGCAAAGTTTCGCCTCCCCTCCAGGGGCAAACAACAGAGTCATCCCTGTAGCATGAGCCTATGGTTTCAAAGATGGCTCTAGCACTGTGTGCTTCCTGTACGCAGAGAAAATGTCGGGAAGGCACACGAGAGCCCGAATGGCAGTTGGAAAGGGAACTGTGGAGAGGGAAGCTTAACACTTTTCATTTGTTTGAATGTTCACAAATGTGCATTCCAGTTGTGATGCAATGCACTGAGCACTTGGCTATGCGCCAGGCACTGTGCTAGGCATCAGGATAAAAATATGTGTTAGACATTGTCCCTACCCTCAGAAAGCTACGGTCTAACAGAGTGGCGGGCATGCAGACAGACCATCCAAGCAAGGCGCATGCTGGGGTAGCAATCCAAGCAGAGGAGGAGGAAGGAAGAAGTAGACAATTCTCGGGGCAGGGCGGGGAATTGTAACCTCCTCTGTGAACAAATTTTAATGATCCTTATATATTTTTTTAATTGGGAGGGGTGGTTGTGAGGAGGGTTGTTCAGTTTCCTTGGTTTTGTTGTTGTTGTTAAGACAGAGTCTCACTCTGTCGCTCTGCAGTGCTGTCATTGTAGCTCCCAGCATCCTCCAACTCCTGGGCTCAAGCGATCCTCCTGCCTCGGCCTCCAAAGTAGCTGGGACAGCAGATGCACACCACAATGCCCACTGGTTACTTTCTATTTTTGGTAGAGACTGAGTCTCGCTCTTGCTCAGGCTGGTCTTGAACCCCTGAGCTCAAGCCATCCTCCTGCCTCGGCCTCCCAGAGTGCTAAGATTATAGGCATGAGCCACCATTCCTGGCCCCTATAGGTTTCTTATAATCCTCTCCCTTTCATGTTTTGGATTCTCAGGGCAGTAGGGCTTAATGACCAGAACCCTGTAATTTTTAATGAATTACTTGCCTTTCTGAGTTATTTCCCAGAAATGGCAGAATTTCTGCAAGACAAAGGAGCAGAGATTCTGAATGCTCACCTGCCCCCATGCACCGACCCTAATTATAATAAAAGCCCCTCCCCTCTATTAGAGATGGAGTTGAAGCTGCTTCCCTGTACTCCCAGCTGACATCATTCTCATTAAGAAGTCCTTTCTTCCTTGGCAATCCTCATCTCAGCAATTAGCTTTCTGTGCCCTGAGCAGCCAGACCCAGGCCAGGACCCCTTTGCTGTTTCTGCTACAAAATGCGCATGCGGAGGACCCATAGAGAAAGTTCACAGAGGGAGAATTGAAAAATAAGCAAATGGGCCTGACGTGGTGGCTCACACCTGTCATCCTAGCACTCTGGGAAGCCGAGGCAGGAAGATCGCTCAAGGTTAGGAGTTCGAGACCAGCCTGAGCAAGAACAAGACCCCGTCTCTACTAAAGATAGAGAGAAATTAGTGAAACAACTAAAAATATAAAAAATTAGCCAGGCATGGTGGTGCATGCCTATAGTCCCAGCTACTTTGTAGGCTGAGGCAGGACGATGGCTTGAGCCCAGGAGTTTGAGGTTGCTGTGAGCTAGGCTGATGCCACGGCACTCTAGCCCGGGCAACAGAGTGAGACTCTGTGTTAAAAAAAAAAAAAAAAGAAAAGAAAAGAAAAGAAAAGAAAAGAAAAAAGAAAAAGAAGCAAATGCCAGTTGAGCAAAATGGGGGTGCCCCTGAGAGTGGGAGCAGAGGGGCTGGCCCTTCCTCTCTTTGGGCCTCATTTCTTCATCTCTAAAATGAGGGCATTGACCTAATTATCCCAGGGACCACTCTGTTCGGAAGCACTAAAACTGTGCTCACTTTCTCCCTGTGCAAGTGGCATTTTTGTCACACAGTAAAAATTAACAAAACTAACACCATATCCAGGGGGAGCTCAATATATGGACAGAGCTGTAAGGGAATCAGGGGTGTGACTTTGTTAAGCAAACTTCTCCGGGCAAATACCATTTTGTGCTTCCACGATTTAAATGTCCCACGTGTGGATTTCAGATGTCGGGGTATGTGGACCAGCCATCCATTCACAGATTGAAACGCTAAAAAAAAAATTGGGGGATTACAGAGCAGAGGGACAGTGTCTTCCCCTGGCACCCAAGGCCAGCTCCTAGACTCCCAGCAGTAAGATGGGAGAGGACACTGGAAACTAAGTCAGGAGACTGAGTTCAAGTCTAGATCCAGCTGTACGATCTCAGGCAGATCTTCATTCCCTCTCTCCCCCTCATCTCTCTTCTCTCATCTTCCAGCCCCTTCACCCTCTCACTTGCTGACACTCTCCTGGAACCTCCCCCTCCAGGCCCTTCTGTCCCTGTCTCGTGATCATCTGTAACTACTCGTTAAAATACTCTGGTCTCAAAAACTGAGCTATTGATACCAGCAACCAAACAGACACATCTCAAAAACATCATGCCAAGCAAAAGAAGCCGGCCATAAAAACGTACAAACTGGATGGTTCCATTTACATGAACTTATAGAAAAGGACAAAACAAATCTCTGGTGACCTGTGGCAGATCAAGGGTTGCCTGGGGTTGGGCCTGGGGGAGGGGAGGATAATTGGAAAAAGCAGCAGGAAGAATTTGGGGGATGGAAAAGTTACACATCCCAACAGTGGTGGTCCTTGTCCCCCAGGATTCAGTGTACGCAAATTCAAAGGCCGAGAGAATGAGTAGGTTTCCTTACTCAATTCACTGTGACAAAGTTCATCCTCCTACAGGCTGACAGCAGGCTAGAACTATTTCAGGCCCAACGTCAACATCCTGGAGAAGTTCTTATCTGGAAAGAGTGGGGAGATCTCCATGGCAACCTGTCCCGGGCCCAGCCCTGGCAGGAATCCAAGGCACACAAATAAAGCCATTGGAATGTGGTGCAGGGCCCAGGGCGGGGTGACCAAAAGTTGCCAAGTTTTCATGAAAACCAACAATATGAGGCCTCAGCCCCTGGAAGGTGTCAGTAGAGAAGCCAGGGTCCTCACAGGGTCCACCAGGGAAACAGACCACATTTACAAACAACACATATGCACGCACACACGGGGCCACACGCGCGTACTGTGCTTGGAGGACGGGAGCACCGCTTCTTGCAAAACAGGCCTGTTGAAACGAGAGCGCTGGCCTCGGAGCCAAACGACAATCCCAGTGCCTGCCCTGTCAATTCCCAGCGACCCCAGGCAAGTTTCTGAAGAGTCACCTATAGGAGAACCTCCCTGATCACCTTAAATCAAACTGCAGGCTCCCCCACCCCTAAGCTCCTGTTCAGCTTTTTTTTTTTAAATGCTTTAATTCTTTACTTTTATTTTTCTTTTCTTTTGGCCTTCGCGATGCTTTGTTTTAATTATCAGCTTTATTTTTATCCCTGCACTCGGCACCTCCTGACTTACTCTGTATTTCACTTCCTTATCTTGTTTATTGCCTTGTTAATGTCAGCTCCAGGGAGGCAGGGATTTTTGTCTGTTTTGCCCATGCTCTGTCTCCAGCACCCAGAACAGTGCCTGGCACACAGTGGGTGCACAAAGAACATTGTTGAGTGAAGGCATGGACTTCTCTGAACATCAGTTTTCTCATCAGCAAAATGGGAATCATCCTATCCCCGTGGGGTTAACGTGAGGGCTGATGGAGACGCTGTGGCTCTGGGGAAATGAACCCTGGAGTTTGAAAAGTTAAAGCAAAGAAGCGAGGGGCACTCGTGTCATTTTCAGTTATATCTTTAATTTGGTGGGGCTTCATCACAAGCAGTTCCCCTTATCACAGTCCTGTAGCATGCCGGTCCACATTTAAGAATGACTTTCATGGGATCTTACCTTCTACCTGGGTAGGGGGTCTACCTGACCCCTGAGCCCAAGAACCCACCTGTGTCCTGGTTCTAGAAAACCACTAGACATTAAAGACAATGGAACTGGGCACCGTGCTCATCTCTGTAATCCCAGCACTTTGGGAGGCTGAGGCAGGAGGAGCACTTTCTTGAGGCCAGGAGTTCGAGACCAGCCTGGGAGCAACATAGTGAGACCTTGTCTTTACACATAATAAATAAATACATAAAGACAATGGAATCACTGATTCAGTCCACAGAGGATTTTCCTGTCTCTATGGAAATATTTGAACCAGCAGGAAATGTTTAACCTGTAAAAGGAGAGAACAAGGATTTCCTTAACATGCAACAGGTGGCGTGTTAGGCACCTGGCTTGCCTTCTGTCATTTCATTCCGTGTCAGCCTTGTAAGGAAGGTATTTAAGAATGAAGAAAGGCAAAGAGGTAGGTTGAACCCAGAATTAATCAAGCCCCCAAGCCTGTGTTCTTCCTGTTGTCCCATCCCACCTCCTGTGAAAACCCTTTGGGTAAAAGGCCTCTCTGCCAAGGTGGGGAGTTTGGATGTATTCTGTAATTCAGTAAAATACATTCTGCATGCAACGCAATTCTAAAAATAAAAAAGCAACCGAGTATATGCATCTACTAAGGAAGGAGGAATTATTTCTGCCTGAGATAAATCAGAAAAGCTACAGAGAGGTGACACTTCTGCTGGGCCCACTAAATGCTTTAGGGACTTGTATTTCATCAACTCATTTTTGCAGAGGTTGTCACGGGCTTTTGGTTCCAACACATGACGATGAACAGAACTTTCTATTCATATGACCTTTCCATCTTGTCATATTTTCAGCAGGTCATTCCTGTGGGATCCTTTATTTTTATTTATAGCATTTTGCATCATCTCATTGCCAGCGTTTAGCATGTTCTGGCAACGGTCACTTTCCGAGGGGCAGGAGCCTCCAGCCCTGCAAACCTCCGAGAAAGATAGTATGGAAATTTCCTCAGAGCATGGCCTGCAGAGTCTAAATGCAGGGGCTGCATCTAGCGGTGTGCTGGAGTCAGCCTGAACCAACCCTCATGCTCAGTGACTTCACACAGGTAGCTTGACATTAGCCAAGGTAGAATTCTTTGCACCACAGAAACAAGTGCTACAATGCTACAAATCAAGGCTTTTTTTCCTCCTAGAGAGCCAGTCATTAAACATTCACCAGCGCACAACTGGCCCTACCAGGCTGCTGGAAGCCTGGGCTATTATTATGAAAAAGCATAAAGAATCCTGGCTTAGCGGTCAGAAAACACGAGTTTCAGCCATTACTAACTTCCCGTAAGCCTTAGACAAGTCATTTCACTCTCTGGGCCTCAGTTTCCTTATCTAGTAAATGTGGAGATTGACTAGATTCAAAGCCCAGGACCACCAGGTCCTAAATTATTTTCCAAAAAGAAAACAGCTTGGATAGTCCTCAAGCTATTTTAAATATTAAAAAAAAAAAAGATCAAACTTGGCTGCATCAGAAAAAAAAAAAAAATAAAAAAAAAATAAAAAAAAAAAGAAAAGAAAATCATATATTAATCCTCTGATATGTCCACACAGTTTAACTTAATAAATATATCGTGTTTGGTGGTTAACATCCATCAACATATGAGACTCATGGAGGAGAAGACAATAAAAGGAGTTGGCCCTCTGTCCCCTCAATCCAATGGACTCAGCACCTGGAATGGGACAGTCACCGATGTCACGGTGCTGAGGAAGACATGGTCCTGCCCTTGGGAGCTTGCAGCCCAGGGAGGCAGACGGACGAGCAAGCGTGCCCGGTCATCAGTGGGAGCCGTGCTCTGATGGGGTGGGCCCAGGCCGCGAGGGAGGGGCACGAACAGAGCTAGGAGGCTTCCTGGGAGAAGGGACGTCTGATGAAAACTGAAGCCCAGAGGCCAGATGGGTAGGAATATCCGGGGGAACTACAGTCATTGAGAGGGACAGAAAAGTCTGGTCCCAGTTGACGCTGGGAGGGCACGTAGGGCCTGGAGGTCAGGTGAGGGCGTTCAGAATTCATCTGCAGAGTTCTGGGAAGCCATTGAAACGTGTGTCAACAGGGCGTGACCTGAGCTTCAGAAAGCTCAGCCAGGCTGTTGCATGGAGAGCAGCCAGGCCGTCAGGCTGTTGGCTGGAAAGGAGACGACCCCGGAAGCTGGGAGACCACCTTAGAGGCTCTTGCAACAAAATGAGAGCCTGGTGACCTGGGGTAGAGTGAGTGGACCAGAGGGTAGACAGTCTCCTGGGGCCCTGGGAACAAACTGCCACAAACGGGGTGGCTTAAAAAAAACAGAAGTGTATTCTCTCACAGTTCTGGAGGCCAGAAGTCCAAAGTCACGGCGTCGGGAGGGCCATGCTCCCTCAAGACTCCAGACAGAATCCTCCCTTCCCTCCTCTCAGTTTCCGGTGGTGGCCGTCAATCGTGGCATTCCTTGGTTTTCAGCCGTCTAGCCCCCACGTTCGCCTGTGTCACCACATATGGCTTTCCCCTGTGTGTCTGTCTCTTCACGTGGCATTCTCTGCGTCTTCACAGTGTCCTCCACTGGGGCACCAACTGTAGCCAGACCCCTTGAGCGTTTTTTAATGACTGAAGTAATGTAAAATGTGACTGGGCCTTTGCTTGCACGTGTTGAGCGACTGCTTCCCGCCCAAACCCCCTTGTTCTCGCAGTAATTATCAACTAGCAGTGTACTGTTTTTTGTCAAGCAGGAGGCGAAAACTCCAGGATCCTGAGGAAATGTATGAGTTTGTTTTGCAGAAGGAATGACTGCCCTTGAAAAAGTCGTAACTAGGCCGGGCGCGGTGGCTCACGCCTGTAAGCCTAGCACTCTGGGAGGCCGAGGCAGACGGATTGCTCGAGATCAGGAGTTCTCAGGAGTTCAAAACCAGCCTGAGCAAGAGTGCGACCCCATCTCTACTATAAATAGAAAGAAATTAATTGGCCAACTAATATATATAAAAAAAATTAGCTGGCCATGGCGGCACATGCCTGTAGTCCCAGCTACTCGGGAGGCTGAGGCAGGAGGATTGCTTGAGCCCAGGAGTGTGAGGTTGCTGTGAGCTAGGCTGACGCCACGGCACTCACTCTAGCCTGGGCAACAAAGTGAGACTCTGTCTCAAAAAAAAGAAAAGAAAAAGTCATAACCAGCTGCGGATGCCCAGAAGTCTGGTTAGTGAAGGTGTCACCTGAGACTAAACAACACAGACCTCTCCCTTCTACTCTCCGAAATTCCCCTTCCCTCACCTCTAGCTGCATAGAAACTCCCAGCTTCATCTCTTTGTTCAGATGGATCTGAGAGACCTTGCTCTCTGTCTTCTCGCTTTGGCCAAATCAGATAAACCTTTGTCTATGTCCAAGCACGAGTGTCACAGTGTTTGGTGTTAGCTGTGCCTGGGGCACACAGGCCTGAATTCAGTGTTGGACCACACAGTCATATTGGATTAATGGCCCACCCTGTTCCATTATTACTTAGACCATTTGTGCAGCCATAACAAAATGCCACAGACTGGCTGGCTTATAAACGGTAGGGACCTATTTTTCACAGTTCTGGAGACTGACAAGTCCAATATCAAGGTCCCAGCACATTTGGTGTCTGGTGGGGGTCCAATTTCCCACAGACAGAGCCTCCTCGCTAAGTCCCGGCATGGTGGAAGGGGCCTCTTACATAAGAGCACTAATCTCACCCATGAGGGTTCCACCCTCATGACCTAATCACCTCCCAAAGGCCTCACCTCCTAGCACCATCACCTTATGGCTTAGGATCTCAATGTAGGAATTGGAGGAGGGAGAATATAAACTATCTCATCTTAACTGATTACATCTGCAACAATCCTATTTCCAAATAAAATCACATAGCGGGGTACTGGGGGGTAACACTCTAACAATGTTCTGGGGGACACATGCCCCCCATACCAGGGACAGAGTTAAGAAATTGAGTTAACAAGACTTGGAGATTGATTATGTATTTGGGAAGGGGCAAAAAAAGGAAGGACGTCAACATTCCCTGAAACCCCAATTCATGTGTCACATGGCCGCCTCTGGCTGCAAGGTAGGCTGAGGAAGGCGGTACTTTTAGCCTTTTAGACAGATACACTCTGATTTCTGAGTATCTACTGGTGGCCAAACAAACTGACCAGAGAACACAGGAAGAGAAGCACAAGCCAGGGAGAACGTGATGTGTTCCATTTTGGATACCTACCAATTTAGGAATGTGTTCAGCTGGGAAAACCAAAAACCTAAGGCTAGCTTAAACAGATGAGGGTTTATTTTTGCCATGTAACAAGAAGTCCAGAGGTAGGCAATCCACAGCTGGTACAGTTGTACCCCCAAGGCCATCAGAGAGCCCCACTCTTTCTGTCCTTCCAGTTGCCAGATGTTATGGACTGAATTGTTTGCCCCCGCCAAATTCCTATGTTCAAGTCATAAACCCCAGTACCTTAGAATGTGACTGAAGGGTGCCAGAATATGCCACCCCAAAATATGCCACTTTGGCATAAGGATTGCTTTGAACTAAAAGCACTTGAAAAGCAGCAGGTGCATGAAGGACACTCTGACCTCCCCCTTTCTTCCTGAAAGCAAGAGATAAACTCCCTTGTGGAAGATGCCCTCCCTATACTAGGAGGAAATACAGCATTCTGGTCACCAGAGGTGGGGAGTGGAGGCTGAGAGAATTCTGTACAGACCTTACTAAAATATTCCTATCTTCCTTTAGTCTCTCCATATAGTAAATTACTTTTCACAAAATGCCTCTCTGTTTAATCCAGAATATGAGCACTTAGGTTTTCCTACTTCTTCGGGTACTTATTTTCCTATGGGGGCTCCCACATGCACATACAAATCTGTGTGCTTTTCTCCTGTCAACCCGTCTATGTCAATTTAATCCTCAGGCCCAACAGCAAACCCTAAGAGGCAGAGGTAAGGTTGTACCTTCTCCATATGACTGTATTTGGAGATAGGGCCCCTGAAGAGATAATTAAGGTTCGATGAAGTCACGTGGGTGGGCCTAATCCAATATGGCTGGTGTCCTCCTAAGAAGAGGAAGAGCCACTAAGGATGTGCATTCACAGAAAAACGAGCATGTGAGGACCGAGTGAGAAAACAGCCACCTATGAGCCAAGGAGAGAGGCCTCAGGAGAAACCAAACCTGCCAACACCTTGATCTTGGACTTCTAACCTCTACTCTAGAACTGTAAAAAAAGTAAATACATTTCTGTTGTTTAAGCCACCCAGACTGTGATGTCTTGTTACAGCGGCCCCAGGAAACTAACTCGCCTACCTTAGCACGTGGGGCCGTGCTTGCTGCACGGGATGTTCACGGCTCCAGTGCCACAGCTGAGCTCCAGGCGGAAAGAAGGAGGGGGAAGTGAGAAGGGATTCTCCTCTGTCAGAAAAGCAAAAACTGTCCCCCAAACCCTAAGCTTATGTGTCACATGGCCACCTCTGGCTACAAAGGAAGCTGAGGAGGACAGTACTTCTAGCCCTCGCATTGCCGCCCTGAACAAAGTCAGGGCTCTCTAATAAAAAGGAATAGAGGCCAGGCACGGTGGCTCATCCTAGCACTCTGGGAGGCCGAGGCGGGCGGATTGCTCGAGGTCAGGAGTTCAAAACCAGCCTGAGCAAGAGCGAGCGAGACCCCATCTCTACTATAAATAGAAAGAAATTAATTGGCCAACTAATATATATAGAAAAAATTAGCCGGGTATGGTGGCACATGCCTGTAGCCCCAGTTACTCGGGAGGCTGAGGCAGAAGGATCGCTTGAGCCCAGGAGTTTGAGGTTGCTGTGAGCTAGGCTAACACCACCACACTCTAGCAGGGGCAACAGAGTGATGAAAGAAAAGAAAAGAAAAGAAAAGAAAAGAAAAGAAAAGAGAAGAGAAGAGAAGAGAAGAGAAGAGAAGAGAAGAGAAGAGAAGAGAAAAGAAAAGAAAAGAAAAGAAAAGAAAAGAAAAGAAAAGAAAAGAAAAGAAAAGAAAAGAAAAGAAAAGAAAAGAAAAGAAAAGAAAAGAAATAGAGCTGGGAATGTAGCTCACACCTGTATCCTAGCACTGGGAGGTCGAGGCAGGAGGCTTGCTTGAGCCCAGGAGTTTGACTCCATCTCTACAAAAATTACTAGGCATGGTGTAGTCCCAGCTACTCAGGAGACTGAGGCAAGAGGATCACTTGAGTCCAGGAGTTGGAAATTGCAGTGAGCTATGATGATGCCACTGCACTCTAGCCTGGGCGACAGAGTGAGACCTTGTCTCCAAACCACAAAAACAAAAAGAAAAGCAAAAATGAAGAAATATAGAGAAAGTAGATTTGAGAGAAGACACCAGCAGTTTCTGCCACAGTCTGCCCCTTCGGCTAGCCAACATTCAAACACATCCTAGTCCCAGGAATAAAACGCACTTACGCCTCCCCAAGGGGCACACCTACAAAGTCACATCCAGTTATTAAATCCAGCTCAAAGTCCAGGATCTCTGGAGGATCAGGGATCCATGAGCCTGAAGACAAGTTATCTCTCCCCAGCAGAGTGCACCAAAACCTGCCTTTGGGAAGAGGCACAGGGCAACCCCCCAGCTGTCTGTCACTGGCCCATGGCACTCACTGGGCACTCACTCCTACAATCCTGCCAGACAGGAGTAGGGAGGACGCGCTGTCCTGGCAGGAGAGTTCCTTGGTTAGCCACTCTGCAGCTGCTAGTTCTGTTCTCTGGATGGATTCCCCTTGCTTGCTGTTCTTTCTGGCTGCATCTGAGGTGGCCCCTGGGGGGACGGTGGCTCCTGGCGGCTGCAGAGCTGCGGCAGACCTCTCCTGCCCACGTGGATCAGGCTCCTCCGCCAACTGCCTTTGGGGTGGAACAGTCACAGGCTGTGCTGAGCAGCCCTGGCGTTCTTTGACAATCCGACCCTTCAAGATCTCAGTAGGCTTCCCCTGTGTGCTTTAGTGCCATGAATAACCTACATCAAAAGGCCTTATCCGGATACAGCCTTTAAGTCTGAAGACCTACTTTTTACCTCTGCATTCTACCAGTCCTCTTTTCACATAATTTAAAGGTCTTATTCTTGAGACAATTCAAAATAACAGGTGTGGAGGGCTGAAGTTTGCAAGAAAACGCCCTGAATACCTCCTCTACTGGTAGACTCACTCCCTTTAGCTGGCAGATAATTCTAATGGAAAATCCTTTCAAAAGGCCTGGCCCTGTTTTGGAGAACTTTGATAAAAGGGGCAAGAAATCCCCAGTATACAGCAACCGTCTAGATTTTTTTCTCCCATTTTCTCTAACCTTGATTTGCGTGACTGCGTCCCAATGTGTGGTGGGAAATAGTTTAACTAAATGCCCTGCATAACAAGGGTCACCGGCTTTCCTGCCAGCAGTGGTTGGGACCTCATTAACTACCACTCTGCCTCCTCCACTCAGCCAATTCCACAATTCGGGGTCAGTTATTCCCAGAAATGACCTCTAAATACTAAAATCTACATCCTTCAGTGTTCTTCATTATAAGCAACAGAAGCTGATTCTGATTAAACAGAAAACAGATTTATTAAAATGATATCAATAACCTGCAGAATCTGTGTGAAACTGAAGAACTCAGCTCAAGATAAAGCTTCCAAGAAAAGATATTTAAAAAAGAAAAACTGACCTGAAAAAGAAAATACTGCTTCTGCTGCTGCTGCTGCTGCTACTGCCACCAAATACTAATGCCACCATTTGCACTTGGCCCAGAATCTCCAACTGACACAACCTCTGCTACACCAGGAATGCTGTCACTTCTGCATGAACTGAGCCTGCAACTCCTGCCTCCCTGAAAGCCATTCACCTCTGCCACCAGCCATACCAGGACAAGGGTTTCCACCCCAAGCCTCCTTCCTCAGATTGTTTCCTCCTGAATCAAAGTCTTACGTAGGTGAGTCTCATTGGTAGACAGTAGCTCATAGGCCTGAAGTTCGTGAGAGAAACTGGGAACACTTTTCTGGGCTCCACGTTGGGGAAATGGGACTCTTGAGGCTGGAAATTTCTCAGAGCAAAAGGTGCTGAGAAGCAGGGACACACGAATGATTCACAACAAGGTTTATATGGGTGGTCAGGGGGGAGTTATCTAGTAGAGGATGGATATTTATATCTATAGTTCAGGAATGGTATCTGGGCTAGGGAGCATATACGTGGTGTCATAGGTTAAATTGTGTCCCCCTAAATACATGGGTGTCGGCTGGGCGCGGTGGCTCACACCTGTAATCCTAGCACTCTGGGAGGCCGAGGCGGGCGGATTGCTCAAGGTCAGGAGTTCAAAACCAGCCTGAGTGAGACCCCATCTCTACCATAAAAATAGAAAGAAATTAATTGGCCAACTAATATATATAATATAAAAATCAGCTGGGCATGGTAGCTCATGCCTGTAGTCCCAGCTACTCGGGAGGCTGAGGCAGGAGGATCGCTTGAGCCCAGGAGTTTGAGATTGCTGTGAATTAGGCTGACACCACGGCACTCACTCTAGCCTAGGCAAGAAAGCGAGACTCTGTCTCAAAAAAAATAAATAAATAAATAAATAAATACATGGGTGTCCAAATCTTCATACCTCAGAATGTGACCTTGTATGGAAATAGGGTCTTTACAGAGGTAAACACCTTAAAATGAGGTCATTAGGGTGGGCTCTCATGCAGTTCTCCTACAAAGAGGAAGTTTGGGTACAGACACACACAGGAAGAATATCACATGAAGATGAAGACAAGAGATCTACTAGTCAAGAAACTCCAAAGGTCACCAGAAACCACCAGAAGCTAATAGAGGGAACTGCCTGGAACAGATTTTCTTTCAGAGCCTCAGAAGGAACCAACACTGCTGACACCTTGGTCTTGGACGTCCAGCCTCCAGGGCTGTGAGACGATACATTTCTGCTTAAGCCACCCCGGTCTGTGGCATTTTGTCACAGCAGCCCCGGAAACAAATACGGGGTGTACATTTAGCCTTGGGATTAGGTACATCTGCTTAGGAAGACTGTGTTGATGCAAAGAGAAGGGAAGAAGAGGGGGAGGGCTAACATCTGGAGCCCACATTGAAGGAAAGCGCCTCTTCCATTGTGAAGGAAGAAGAGAAAGCTGCCATCGAGACTGAGATTCGGCTCCTCTGAAGCCACCCGGAGGAGAGGATTCCTGCGCAGTGAGTCCTGAGGATGTATTCCCAGGAAAAATCTGCAGGGAAGTGGGAAGAGAGGCCAGGAAAGGAAAGGGCCAAGCAAGCAGTGACGACCGCGTGCACATGGCCTGGGGCATGTGGATTTCTAGCCACGTTGGTGATTCAGGTACCCTGATGGCAGTTCCCAGACACAGACAGGCGCTGCAGGGAGGGAGGGCACACAGGGAGCTGGTGTGCCCCAAACTATGAAGGAGTCCAGGGGGCCCTGGGCGGAGCTCTGACAGCCTCTACCACACAGATGCAGGTAGCTGCGGGTTGGCAGGACGTTAGGTCAACACATGGCGAAAGTTTCTATATCCTCTTCTGGGAGCTGAGCTATAATCCCAAGAGACACGATCCCATAATTGTGAACACCATAATCCCACATATTGAAATCCAATATAATTCTGGAAAAAAAAATAATGAAAAGTATTGAAGACATTTATTTACATTTTTAAAAGGGGATTATTTAAGAAATATACAAAAATGTAACAGAATAATTCACAGGCCTCTTTACACAATGGAACAGGCAATAATAATGTACATATTTTTGGAAGCATAAACATTCAGGTATGCTAATGATTCTTGCATGGGTGTAACAGTATAAGTGGATGAACTGTATTCACAAAGAAATAGGTCAAAAGGGAGATGTGTGAATGTGCATCACTATGCTTGGTAATTGTGTGTACCCAGCTTTATAGCTGTGTCATCTGAAATAATGTGATGAACAACCTAAGTCTTTTGACAAAACCAATCAAAAACTTAGATGGGTCACCACTGCATGTATAGTTACACAAAGAGCCAAGATCAAGAGATTTTTATCTTTCACAAATGCAGATGTACAAAACGGACATCTCTTCACTTATTGAGGAAGTTTCAACATTGTACGTACACATACGATGCTTACACACAAAGTCAATTGTGATGATGTACTTCTCTGGAGTCAAATTTGCAAAAACTGCATAAAACAAATTAGAACTCTTTAAAATTCTCTACATAATTTATACCTCCAGTATTGGAAATGAGGCAAAGGTGAGATACATAGTACAGCAAATTGTAAAAAAAATAATGCTGACTATTGCAAGGATAGAAGATTCAATCTCACACCTAGGAAAGTCACTAACCTCCCTATCCAAGGTAGTGCTCCAGAACCGGAGGGGGTTAGATCTAGTATTCCTCCAGCAAGGAGGACTGTGTGCTGCCCTCAAAGAAGAATGTCATTTCTATGCAGACCATACGGGAGTTGTTAGAGAATCTATAGCTAAGGTCAGGGAAGGGCTTGCTCGCCGCAAACGGGAATATGTACAGCAAGCAGGTTGGGTTTGAGTCTTGGTTAAACAGTTTCCCCTGGTTAACAACGCTACTATCCACCCTACTAGGCCCACTCATTATGCTAATCTTAGTCCTTACTTTCGCGCCATGTGTAATTAATAGACTAGTAGCTTTTGTGAAGGAACGGATAAACACTGTCCAGCTACTAGTATTGCAACAATATCAGCAGCTACGGTCAAGTGCTATAGAACTAGAGCACCTAAGAGACCTTGAGGACGAGCAAGAGTGCTCATCTGCTACCTAGAGAAAGGGGGGAATGTAGGGCAGAGGAAGGGCAGAGGAATTTGTAGGACAGAGGAAGGGCAGAAGAATTCTTCCAATTGTCGGGAATTTACTTGGGTGGGGCAATGAGCTAACTGCAAACTTTTGCTTCTGGTCATTGCTTGCTTGCTGCACCGCTGTAGGGGGAATTATGGGATGAGGTCATTGAAGCACGGGTGACTGGCCCATCAGGCAATAGAGGGCAACCAACCCGCCAATTATTTCAAAAGGCAATAGTGGGCAACCAATCATTTTAAAGGTCAACGCATGATCCATGCGTAGTCAGCTTGTGCGCAGCTTGTGCACCATGGGGATAAAAGGCATGCCGTTGTTCCGGTTTGGGTCCTTGCCTGCGAGAGTGGCCACTATGTTGGTGCTCTGGGGCTTGGACCCTGGCTAGCCAGAAAATAAACCTCCTCTTGTGTGATTGCAAAAAAAAAATAATAATAATAATGCTGACAATTTAAAATAGTTGGGGGGGGGAGCTAAAAGAAAATTTTTAAAAACTAAAAACAAAATTTGACATATGAACAGGTGTATTACAAGGATAGATTATGGGCCATTGCACAGAGATAGTCCCTAACAGCTGGCCGACTTTCACAGTCATTAACTATATTTTGAAGTCTTGCATGATGGTGAATAGCCACTTTTTTTCTTTTAGGGCATAGCTCTCCTTGGAGAATATGTTCACATCTGTTTTTCACATGGTGCTGCTCTTTTTGAAATTCTTTTACAATTCCATATACACCATCATGAGCATCCCCTATTAAATTTTCCCATCTTCCGTGCCATGCTCCCATGTTGTTTTGGGTACATGAAACTCCATTCCACACGCTCTCATATACATTCCACAAATTTGGCGGGAATAATACTTGTGATCAAACAGCAATACCGTTGCATCAGTAACTTCTCTGCTTTCTTCAGGAAAATGTGGCTTTAATTTATTAAAAGCTCCTGGAATGTCATCAGCTGGAAGGCATGCTAATGCAGGCAAATGACACCCTTTTAAAATGACATTTTCATTGTTGCTGTATCACATGGCCAATCCACTCATCTCAATTTTCTACCAAGTGCATTGGGCTGAATGGAAAAAACAAACTTTATTGATAGCACCCTGAAATTCACTTTTTAGAAGCCTTGATCACACCCAATTCCAAATCTGTCATTATGGTTTAAGGATGCTATTGAAATCCGTTTTCTCCTGCAAAGTCCACCAAATCTTCAAGTAAGTGTTTATAAAGTGCTTCACTTCTTCCAGTTAATACATAAATGAGTGCATAAGTTCTAGAATTTTCAGATCCAACAGGGGCATTAATTGTACATATTATACATAGTTGATTAAAAAAAAAAAAAACAAAAACAGTGTGGGCTAGGTACAGTGGCTCACGCCTATAATCCTAGCACTCTGGGAGGCCGAGGCAGGAGGCTCACTTGAGCTCAGGAGTTCGAGACTAGTCTGAGCATGAGCAAGACCCTGTCTTTACAAAACAAAACACACAAAAAAATGGCCGTTTGTGGTGGTACATGCCTGTAGTCCCAGCTACTCAGGATGTTGAGGCAGGAGGATCACTTGAGCCCAGGAATTTGAGGTTGCTATGAGCTACGATGAAGCCACTGCACTCTATTCTGGGCCACAGAGTAAGACACTGCCTCGAAAAAAAAGAAAACAGTGGGTACAGTTTTGAAAGTGCTATCCATTAGCCAAGGTGAAGCATGTGCTAGTCTTTCTATGTTAGATTTAGTGGTAAATACAAGACGATCAAATCCCTAATCAAGAATAGTTTATTTAACGTGTTTTGTAACACTGGAGCAACCTCAGTATCAGCAAGCATCTTTGTTTCAGAAGGTTGCTGAGCTTGTTGAATTCTTTTTATTCTCTGATGAAGGGTGTTTTTTGAAGGCAAGCATGGTGCTGTGCGTGAAGGTGCAGAAGTCATACACAATTGAATATTTTGGCACGGTTTCTTGTATTTATCTCTTGCATTTTCACTCCTTTCATGTGACCTTCGAAACACTCACTGCAGACTCATACACTAATCTCCTCTGGAAACACTCTGACAGACACACCCCAGATAAGGCTTTGCCGGATTTCAATTCCTTAATCCAATCAAGCTGACAACTAAAATTAAGTCCATAAATCCACCCCTTGTCAACTTGGTGCATATATACATATCTTTAAACCATACTGAATTCCCAAATAAAGACAATAGCAAGGTAATAGTTCCACCTAACATGATGCAACAATCCTACGATTAAGATTTTCAGGATTTTAGACGTTAGGGATTTAGACTTTAGGGATTTTGATATTTCAACATTCAGAATGATGGCATTTGTGATTATGATTTTTTAAAAAGTCTTTTTTTTTTAAAGATTCTAAAAGATTCTAAAAAAATCTACCTTTTATTCTATAGATAGGACATTTGAGGAGGCTGAAGAAGGTTTAAAATATGAAAGAGATCTTACCCAATAAATCGGTAAGAAAAATATATATACATATGAAATATGTATATACATATGAAAGAGAGAGCTGACTGGAAAAATATAGAAAGGTCTCTAGACAGACCCAGCTGAGAGACAGACCATGACCTGTGATGACACCAGACACCAGTAGCATCCACGTAAAACAGGATAGTGGAGCAAAAGAGGGGTGATCCACAAAGAAGTGGGAAAGGCATTCAGTCTTTGATAGGTAGGAAAAGAATTTACAACAGAGGTGGTGACAAGAAAGGGAGACAATATTCTGTGAAATCTATCTCCCAAAAAAAAAAAAAAAGAAAGAAAGGGAGACAATAGTGGGGCCAAGGGGCTTGGTGGTTTTAACAAGTTTGAGGAAAAGGTGTAGTGGGAGCAAGGAGGTGAAAAACATGAAAGGATGAGAGGGTGTGGTCCAAGTGAGATGTCTGAATTTAAGATTTAAGAAATGAAGGCGTTCTAGGTGAAGACAAAGTCCAAGGTGTCATCATGATGGTGGGTACCTTAGATGGAACAAAGGTAAAGGTCACTGGCATTGAAGAGTTCAAAGAACTAACAGGCTAGAGGTGGAAAGGTCACCTGCATAGATACTGAAGACTCACAGGAAGGCTCAGAGCCAGGTGCCAAGTATAGCCACTATGATGACAATAATTATAATCACTAATACTCGGTGTTCACTATGGGCCAGTACTGTGCTGAGTAGTTCCATATGCTTTATCTCATTTAATCCTCCTCTTTTTCCAGGTCTCAGCTTAAATGGCACCTCCTCTCTGAACACAGTGAAGTCCCAGCATCCCCACCCCCATATTCTATATCCCAATCCCTTCACAGAATGTGTATCAATTTATAATTATTTCATTCCATTTGCTTTTTAGTTGAATGAGTGTTAAATGCCAGTTAACCACTCTCCAAGGTGGTTACCATCATTATCTCACTTTTCATCTAAGAAATTTTAAGCTCAGAGATTAAGTATACAAGGAAAACTATAAAGCACTGATGAAAGAAAATGAGGAAGACACACAAAATATGTGAAGATATGCCACACTTGTGGATTAGAAGAACAAATATTGTTAAAATGACAACTCAACCCAACACAATTTACAGATTCAATGCAATCCCTATCAAAACACCAATAGGAATATCATTCTTCACAAAAATAGAAACAACAATTCTAAAATTTGTAAGAAACTACAAAATACCTCAAATAGCCAAAGCAATCCTGGGCAAAAGGAACAAAGCTGTAGGCATCAGACTAACTGACTTCAAAATGTACTGCAAAGCTACAGTAACCAAATCAGCATAGTATTGTCATAAAAACAAACACATAAACCAATGGAACAGAATAGAGAAGCCAGATATGCATTCAGATGGAGAGTCTGAAAATATTTTCTCTCATTCTGTGAATTGTCTCTTCACTTTTTTTCCCTTGCTATTTGACTTTGCAATGTCTTCATTTTGTTGATTTTTTTTCTTTGCTATGGAGAAGTTACTAGCTTAATGTACTCCCGTCTATTTTTGCTTTGGTTGTCTGTGCTTTTGAGGGTCTTACCCAAAAATTCTTTGCCCAAACCAATGACCTAGACCATTTCCCCAAGGTTTTCCTTGGGGGAAAAATTTACAATCAAATCATTCTCAACCAAGGTGCCAAGAACATACAATGGGGAAAAAACAATCTCTTTAATAAATGGTGCTGGGAAAATTGGATAACCATATGCAAAAGAGTGAAACTAGGCCCCTACCTCTCACCACATAAAAAAAATCTAATCAAAATGGATTAAAGACTTAAATAGGCCAGGCATGGTGGCTCATATCTGTAATCCTAGCACTCTGGGAGGCTGAAGCGGGAGGATCGCTTGAGATCAGGAGTTCCAGATCAGCCTCAGCAAGAGTAAGACCCCCATCTCTACTAAAAATAGAAAGAAATTAGCTGGGCAACTAAAAATAGAAAAAATTAGCCAGGTGTGGTGGTGTATAACCAAAGTCCCAGCTACTAGGGAGGCTGAAGCAGGAGGATCGCTTGAGCCCAGGAGTTTGAGGTTGCTGTGAGCTAGGCTGATGCCATGGGACTCTAGCCCAGGCAAGAGTGAGACTCTGTCTTTAAAAAAAGACAAATATAAGACCTGAAATCTATGAAACTACTAGAAGAAAAGATAAGGGGAGGGAGGAGATGAAAAGCGGTTGATTAATGGGTACCAACATACTATATGATGGAAGAAATTAGACCCAGTGTTTGATCGAACTATAAAACTATAGATGACTATAGTTTATAATAATCTGCTGTATACTTCAAAATAGCTAGAATAATTTGAATGTTTCCAGCATAAAGAAAAGACAAAATTTTAAGGTGATGGATATTCCAATTACACTTAGATCTTTATAAATTATATGAATATATTAAATTATCATATGCACATTGAAAATATGTATCTATTATGTACCAATAAAAAATTAAAATATAAATATACATAAAGAGAGTAGCTAAGAAATTACAACAAATATATTTAATGTTGGGAAGATTAATGAAGATTGCTTACATGGTTAGGAAAATAGTCAAAGTAAACTGACATTTTCACTAAAAACCCTCTTTATTTGGAGTGCTGTGTTTGGAACGGAGCCTGAAATTACTCCAGACTACATTCCCCAAGGGGCTTGGTGCAACACTAGACCTTCTGTTTAACACAGAAAAGCTAATGCTATAAGACACAGTGCAGACATCATCATTAAGGAAAAGTATTAAGAAAACCAGTAATGGCTGGGCACAGTGGCTCACGCCTGTAATCCTAGCACTCTGGGAGGCCAAAGTGGGAGAATCACTTGAGGTCAGGAGTTCAAGACCAGCCTCAGCAAGAGCAAGATCCCGTCTCTACTAAAAATAGAAAGAACTTAGCTAGACAACTAAAAATGGGGAAAAAAAAAATTAGCCAGGTGTGGTGGTGCACACCTGTAGACCCAGCTGCTTGGGAGGTTGAGACAGGAAGATTGCTTGAGTCCAGGAGTTTGAGGTTTCTATGAGCTAGGCTGATGCCATGGCACTGAGCAACAGAGGGAGACTGTCTCAAAAAATAAAAATTAAAAAAAAATTAAAAATAGGAGGAAGAACCAGCAAGAGAGACCAAAAAGAAATATCCAGTAGGGGTTGGGTACAGTGGCCCATGCCTGTAATCCTAGCACTCTAGGAGGCTGAGGGGGGAGAATCACTTGAGACCAGGAGTTTGAGATCAGCCTGAGCAACTTAGTGAGAACCCCATCTCTACAAAAAATAGAATAACTAAGCAGGCCTGGTGGTGCACACCTGTAGTCTCAGCTACTCAGGAGGCTGAGGCAGAAGGATCACTTGACCTGGGAGTTTGATATTACAGTGAGCTATGGTGACACCATTGCACTCTAGCCCGAGCAACAGAAAGAGATCATGTTGCAAGATAATAATAATGATGATGATGATGATGGAACTGGCTACAAGAGTATTAGAAGTATGGAAGATCAAAAGAAGGGAGATGAGATTACCCAAAGATTAATTGTTACCATTACCTCCTTGGGACACAGAAGCAAAAATGTTTCCCAATCTCAGAGGCACAGTGTCCTGTTGGCTATTGGATCCCAGTTGGCTGAGAAGGAACCTAGGAGTCTACATTTCTAAGTCATTGCTCCTTTCCCGACAGGCACCAGCCCGATCCATTGCCAATGTTGTCTCTAGAGCCAACACTGTCACCATCAGTCACCTCTACAGCCAAAGATGTCACCATAATCCAAAAGCAAGAAAAGAGTCAATTCTCTCCTCCTTCCATCGTCTAGTACCACACCAATGTCTTTCATCAGCATAACCTAAACAGAAACCAGCTAGCAAGGAAGCCTGGAAAACATAGTTTATTTCTCTCTGATACATACAGCAGAGTGCAGGAGGGCAGATGCAGGCTGAGAGCAACTAGCACAATACCCCTTTGGTTGCCCAGAGTCCTTTGTCATTCTTTTACCTATATTTAACTTCCATACAACAATAACTACTTCATGGTTTCATCCCTAAGAATATGCAATAACCCTTCCCACAAAGATCCATTCTCTCCCTCCAAAAAAGTGAGATATAAAATCCAACTCAGGATTTATCTCTGGCTGATGTCAAATCCTCTTTTAGCCCAATCACAATCCCATCTGGATATTCTATAATTCAAAGACTAAATTGAAATTGGTTAATGAACACTGCCTCAGCTTATAATGTTCTTGTTCATAAACCTTTCAGGGTTCCCCATTATTCTCTGATTAAAGTCAAAACCCCATACCTTGAGAGTCTAAGGAGCTACCAACCTAGACCAAACTTCCTGAAAGGACGGCCTTGGTAAAAAACTACCGAACAGAGAAAAATAAACTATCTAACAGAAAAAGGGAGAAAAAGGTAACTGCCCTGTGTTTGAAATACTCACTGTCTTTAAAGTTAGCCACCTGCTGCGATTGTTTTACAGCATTTGAAAAGAGCTGAGCAGACAGAAAGGGAGTGTAAATCGTCCTCCTTGACATCCGCCAGACCAGATCAGCCTGACCACATTCCAGAAGAGACTGATAAGAAGGCCTCAAGGAGAGACCCTAACATCTCACAGCTGTCCCCTGCTACTCAGTCTCGGCAATAAATTTTTCTTTACCTCTTTACAACCCCAGATAAAAACCCCAAGCCACTTCTTCTCAGGGTCAGCCCTCCCTCTTTCTTCCTTTCTTGTGTTCAGCCCTTTCTCCTTCTCTTTAGGGGAAAGTAAAATAAACTTTTTACTTCTTTCTATCCTAATTTTTGTGTTGAGAATTCTTTCTCCACCCATGTCATGAACCCCTACTGTAACACTTCCTTTCTTAACTTCTCACTACTGCAATGAGATTGACCCATATTTCATTTCCCAAACACACTTTGTATATTCCTCCCACTAAGCCTTTGAGCATGTCATTTCTCCTACCCAAAATGCATTCCCCATCTCCTTCTTTTCCATTTCCTCTGCTCCAAACCTATCCATTTTTCAGGGCATGGCTCAGGTTCGATTCCTCCACACAGCCCTCTCCCAAAGGCACCAGCCCTCAGGGACAAACTGGCCTGCCTTGGGTTTGATTAGATTTTATTCTCTCTGGCTTCTCCACAGCACCTAGTGGCATAATGCCTCCACATATCCATTTACTGACTGACTCCTGGCTGTTGAGGACCAGGAAACTGAATCAGCAATGCATAGCCCGCTATTAATTCGAAGCCCAAGGCATTTAATGCCCAGCTTCATCTTTCTGTAGCCTCCCATAGTCCCCACACAGGCTCTGTTTGATTCTGAATTATAATCTGAAGCAGTATATCAATTCACCATAGTGAACTTCAAAGGAGTTCAGCTGGCCTCCAGAGACGCTGTTCTCAGATGTCTACCAAGCTAGCAACCTGGTTGAAGTTAGTAGTAAACCACACAGCTTGCCAGCTAACATCAAGTCGAAGACAAAAGCACACAAAACACTTTCAAAGGGCCTGGCTCAATGGGAATTGTTTACCCTGAGAAAACTTGCAAGACACTGAAGGGCAAAGACCCAGAACCAAACAAATTTCTGCTCAGCCATCCTGGGTTTGTTTCTGACAAACATTTGAACAAGCATAGTTGTAAATCTTCCATTTTAAGGTGTGGTTTGGAATGCTAACTCCTACCAACAATGAAATTGTTCACAAGCACAAAGGGCAATTAGCAAAGAGCCTAGAGACATGGTTCTTGTCCCAGTTCTGGCCCAGATGAACCATGTCCCTTTCCCTCACTGGATCTCAGTTTCCTTAACTGAAAATGAAGAAATTGAACTAGATAATCTCCAAGAACCCTTCCAGTTATAAAATCCCCAAACATCTTTAATTGCTTTCTGTTCTCTTTGTTACAAGACATCCAATTATTCATTGGAGCCCATTAACTATCTATTATCTTAGGGTCTAATATACGACTGTTAGAGTTGTGCACTGAACAAATCCAGAGGGCACCATTCATATTATAGTCTATGTAAACTATACCCTTATGCTGAGCGTTGCACAACCTGAATATCCATACATAACAGCCCTGATTATGCTCTTCGATTTTGGAAATATTTAAGGTTTCACCTTTTATCTTTTTAATATCCATTATTTCTTGGATTCCTACTAGCGGAGATGAAACTATATTAATGTGTGATACTGACTGACCAAAGTATTCGTTTATTAACTCTTTTTTTCTTCTTTTTTTTTATTTCAGCATATCATGGGGGTACAAATGTTAAGGTTACATATATTGCCCATGCCCCCTCTTCCCCCTCAAGTCAGAGTTTTCTTTTATTAACTCTTAACCATGCACATGAAATGAAGATAACATTAGTATTAATTGATCTTTATATTTTTGTGTGTGACAACCCAGGAATGATCTTTATAAATATGGTAATCACCTACCATGTGCAAGACACTTGACATATATTACTATATTTGTTCCTTATGAAATCCTACTAAGCATAAATTATTATTCTTATCTTTGGATGAGAAAGTTGAGGCTCAGAGAGGCTAAGTAAACTGCCCAAGTATCTGTAACTACAGCTAGAAAGTGGCTGAGATGAAAACCCAAACCCACCTCTGACTCCAAAGCTCATCCTCTTTCCACCCCAGGGTCCACTGGAACACCTTCTATATGCTCTATGATCTCTCTACAAGCCTCACACTCTTGTGACATCAGTAAACAAGTTCAAATAATTAGGTTATTCAATTAACTGGAAAAAACAGTAATGTGGTATAAACTCACTGAAAAGAAAGTCGGAACTCTCCAATTTTTGTTCTGATGCTGTAACTAACTAGATATGTGTTTACTTCTCTGTGGGTCTCAGTGTTCTCAGCTGTCAAATAGGTCTGATGTCTTGGAACCATTTAGGATATTTAAATGCCAGTAATTCCTATAGCAATGAGCATTTAATTATTTGTATTGAGGCCGGGCGCTGTGGCTCACGCCTGTAATCCTAGCTCTTGGGAGGCCGAGGCGGGCGGATTGCTCAAGGTCAGGAGTTCAAAACCAGCCTGAGCGAGACCCCGTCTCTACTATAAATAGAAACAAATTAATTGGCCAACTGATATATATATATAAAAAAAATTAGCCGGGCATGGTGGCGCATGCCTGTAGTCCCAGCTACTCGGGAGGCTGAGGCAGAAGGATCACTCGAGCCCAGGAGTTTGAGGTTGCTGTGAGCTAGGCTGACGCCACGGCACTCACTCTAGCCCGGGCAACAAAGCGAGACTCTGTCTCAAAAAAAAAATATAAAAAAATAAAAAATAAAAAATAATAATTATTTGTATTGTCTGACTTTTTCCTTTACTAGTCTCTTTTTTTGCTCCAACTGCAGAACAGAACAGACTGATAAGAGAGTTCTTATGCCACCAATTCAAGAGAGTTCCCTGTGGTCCTTGCTTCTTTGTGGCTCTGGTTCTGCTAAGTTAGGAAAAGGGGTGCGTGATTGGTGATGCCTAGATCGGGCCCACACCATAGCTGCAAGGGAGGCTGGGAATACAAGTGTCTGCTCTATAGCAGCTATGCATAAAGTGGGGGATTCCCCAAACAGGTATGGGGTTTAGTTGGGCAAGAAAAAGAACTACAAATGGCTGTACACCTATAACCTGTGGATAGTGGGGAAACCCCTTACCCTCTATTAACTTCAGCTGGCTCAGCTGAAAATAAAGGCAATAACACATACTTCACCTGGCGAGAGCCCAAGCAGACCTAGGCGATCCAGCCTCCCTGTCTCCAGGGTTGTGGCAGGATGGCACACATTCATGAAGCAGACACTTGTCTCCCAGGGGAGGAATGAGATGGCTGTCAGGAGCATGACTGGACGTGATAGCATTTTGATCATTGAGGCAAGGACCTAAGCTAAAATGCCCGTTAGCGAGAATGATACACAAGCCATTCCTTTCCAACAGCTATCACTGAGCAAAGAGGAAGAAAGAGTCAGACTTCAAGAAAGAGAAAGATCCTCTAACACGTGACACTCTGTGTACACAGAGCCAGGAGAGGGAAGAAAGTCAAAACCTAGCATGCCCATAATATGCTGAAAAAAATAAACAAAAATAAAATTAAAAAGAATGAAAAAAAAAAGAAAAAAAAAAAACCTAGCACGGTCCTAAAACAGAGGTCACCTTGCCCTGAACCAGGGTTGGGTAACAGCTTTGTCTTCTCACCAAAGGCTCCAAGTCACCTGATTGTCCCACATGCCTACAGGCTGCTCGTTAATCAAGTCACTTGATTAGTAGTAGGGGAATAACACCCGTGAAATTAAATAATTAAATCTCCATGTCTTTGCTTTTCATGCCTAAGGTCTCTCCATGTGAAAAACACCTAATGTGATTTTATTTCTCCATAACCCTGTGCCTCCTCTTACTTTTCCAGATATGAAAATAAATAATAATTGATTATGGAATATGGTTCTAAAAAGAATATTAATAAACTTGCTTACTGGTATGTTTGATCTCTACAATACTTTGAGCTTAAAAATAATGATTAAAAAATGACTGCATACAATGAAATGGTTATATATATTTTTAAAACACCCTGCACAATTCTAAAACTTTATTATATATTTATATGACTTGTATATATCTATCCATACAAACTCTATAAATTTTACTCAAAAGAATTGAATTGTACACTTTCAGTGGTTATATTTCATGGATTGTAAATTATACCTCAATAAGACAGTTTTCGAATCACCATACACAAGATTCAAAAGCAAACCTACAAGCCAGTAGAATATATTTGCCATGAACATAACTGGAATATAGTTATCCTTACCATATAAAGACATCTTCAAAATCCTGAAAAAAACATTGACAGCCCAATGGATAATGGGCAAAAGAAGAAATAGAAATGATCAATAAACATGAGAAAAATCTTCATCTCCACTAGCAGTCCAATAAACATGGTTTTAAGACACAAAATTTTAACATATGAAAAATGCTTATTTCTTTTTTAAGGTAATCTCCAGACCTGGTGAGGGTGGCTGACACTGGCTGAGAATGCTCCTAAGTCTCCTTAGATATCACTTCCCTTCCTAAACAAGACTGAATCAGGTCCTCCTCCCTTGGGTTCCCAGTGTCACCCTAAATTTACACCTATTATATCTTTTTGCTACTGGCTATTTACATAATCATATCACTCAGTTAAATTTCAAACCCCTGAGAACTGTGGCTTATTCTTCCATACATCCCAATACATCCCAGTGCCTAACATGGTACCAAGCACAGAGTAGAAACTTTACATGTTTATCGAGTGTTTATTGAATGAGCAACAAGAGCAAAATTGGTACAACCTTTCCAAAGGGCATTTTGATCTTGTATATCAAGTTCTTAACATTGTTCATATTCTTTGACCCAGCCATTCAACACTTAGGAATTTGTCCTTAAAATGTGGTATATCTGAGATGAACAAAAAGTTACATGTGCAATGATGTTTATCTCAAGATTAGTTTTAATCACGAAAAATCAGAAACAATGCGAATGTCTGACATTCATCAATAGATTAAAATTGTTTTTCTATTTTTAGAGCCTGTTTTTAAAATCATGGTTAAAATACACATAAAATATACAGTTTACCATTTTAACCATTCTAAAGTGACTTTTAGTACATTCACAATGTTGTGCAACCATCGCCACTTATCTAGTTCCAGAACTTTTTCATCACCCTGGAAGGAAAATTCATATCTATTGAGTAGTTACTGCCTTTATTCCCCTCTCCCTAGACCCTGGCAACCACTAATCTGCTTTCTGTCTCTGTGGACTGTCCTCTTCTGGATGTTTCATATAAATGAAATCATACAATATGTGGCTATTGTGTCTGGCTTTTTTCACTTAGCATAATGTTTTCAAGCTTCGTTCATGTCATAGCATGTAACAGTGCTTCATTTCTTTTTATGGCTGAATAATATTCCATTGTATGACTATACCATATTTTATTTATCCATTCATCTGTTGATAGGCATTTGGCCTATCTCCATCTTTTGGCAATTGTAGATAGTGCTGTTACAAACATTCGTGTACAAGTTTTTGTCCAGACACCTGTTTTCAATCCTTTTGTGCACATAACCAGGAGTAGAATTGCTATGTCATATGGTAATTCTGTGTTTAATTTATTGAGAAACTGCCAAACAGTTTTCCACCAGCATTTTGCATTCCCACCAGCAATCCAGAAGGGTTCTAAAGATTCAAATGTTTTACACATTTTTGCAGTGCCAGACTATCTTGTCATGAATAAAACAAAATCCCTGCTTTTTTAAGAAACTTACATTCAGCAGAGGAAGTCAGGTGATAAACAACAAGTACTCTAAATAAATATTAATCTTCTTTCAATTTTTTCAACCATTTAAAAAATGTAAAAATCATTCTTAGTACAAAGGCTATACAAAAACAGGCTGCAAGCCAGATTTGGCCTGAGGGCTAGAGTTTTCTGACCCTTGTTATCCACTTAACAAGACATATCTGGCTGCTGCTAATGTTCCAGGTACAAAAATCAACACTGAGCCTCTGGTACCATTCCAGGTACAAAATCAACACTGTACCTTCCAGGTACAAAAATCAGCACTGAGCCTCTGGTACCATTCCTCACAACCGGTCACAAGCGACCCTCATCAGCAGAAACAGATAGAGTCATTGTTCTAGAATGGGGGTGGGGAGGAATAGAACCCAGGTGATCTATGTTGCCCTCCTCACATCCTTTGCCAGGTGTGGAGTGACTAGACAAGTGCTGCCACCCTGGACAGAGAAGGGTGTAGGGGGTGCAAAACTTGCAAAACTTTTCTCTTAGGGTCTCCAGGTAGGTCTGGAGACATAAGACAGATTAACAGGAGAAAAGCATACAGATGTTTACAAGATTGAGCCCCCAGAGGAAAATAAAGGCCCAAAGAATGGATAGGCCCAAGTGCTTATACATTAGGTTGGTTGAACAAAGAATAGCAACTGTAGGAAAGTAACTAAAATACATAGGGAGACTAAAGGAGGATGAGAGTTATTTTTTTTTTTTTTTTTTTTTTTGAGACAGAGTCTCGCTTTGTTGCCCAGGCTAGAGTGAGTGCCGTGGCGTCAGCCTAGCTCACAGCAACCTCAAAGTCCTGGGCTCGAGTGATCCTTCTGCCTCAGCCTCCCGGGTAGCTGGGACTACAGGCATGCACCACCATGCCCAGCTAATTTTTATATATATATATATATATATCAGTTGGCCAATTAATTTCTTTCTATTTATAGTAGAGACGGGGTCTCGCTCTTGCTCAGGCTGGTTTTGAACTCCTGACCTTGAGCAATCCGCCCGCCTCGGCCTCCCAAGAGCTAGGATTACAGGCGTGAGCCACAGCGCCCGGCCGAGAGTTATTTTAATAAGGTCTGTTTAGACAGATTTCTCTCTGCCTCAACTCCCCATCTCTGGTGACAGGAATGTTTCTTTCCTCCTGCTGTAGGGGGGGGCATCTTTCACATGGGAGTTTATCTCCTGCTTTCAGGAAGAAAGGAGGAGGTCAGAGTGTCCTTCTCCACCTGCTATTTTTCAAGTACCTTTAGCTCAAAATAATCCTTATGCAAAAGGGGCATATTTGGAGGTAGCATATTCTGGCTCCCTTCAAGGGCATGGTGACCAGGGGCTCAGACCACCACCAGGTAAGCCACCAATAGTCACAGAAGTGGCAGCCAATGGCGAGGACAATGGAGGTGGGAGAGGATGAGTACCAGTTGTGGCCCAAGACCAACTGCAGCTGCAGGGGCTGCAGTTCATCCCACTGACCTCTCTCTTCTAAGAGAGAAACATGAGACCCTGAAGCAGCTACTACCAATCGTATAAGGAGAAGGGGATCTGGGTGGAGCAAGGCGTGGACCATGGAAATGTGTCGCTTAGATCTCCCTTCAACAGTGACGCTACAGCAAGGTGTGTTGAGCTGCCAGCCCCTGCTGCAATGCCTACAGAATTCATTGCAGCATTTGAACTGAGGCCATGCTCTTTCCAGGCAGCCCCACCCAAAGACTGGATGTGGAGAGAGTACTGGGGCCCAGTGACTTCTGTCCAACAACGACTCCTCCATGGGCCATCTTGTGTCTGGCCGCCCTATTGAGCTGGTAAAAATTTCTCAGAGCTGTACCAAAGCATGACGTTCTTCCTATGCAGTCTTCCTTCCTTCCTTTCTCCTTCCTTCTCCTTTCACAGGGTCACATCTGGTCTGCAGATCCTCCCTGCTTTCTCCTCTTTCCTTTCCCCTTTATATTTCACAAGAATTACCCTCAATAAATTCTCCCACTCCCCGCTCCATCTTGGCATCTGCTTCCCAGAGGACTCCCCATATGACCTAGTAATTGCACTTCTAGATGTTTAAGCATATGTCCTCAGAGAGACTGGTGCACAGATGTTCATAGAAGCTTCCTTCATAAGGACTCAAAACTGGAAACAACCCATATGTCTAACAACAGGTAAATGGATAAATAAATTGTAGGGTAGCCATATGTATTAGTCAGGGTTCTCCAGAGAAACAGAACCAATAGGATGTGTATAATCTATATTTATATCTTTACAGAGAAAGAGATTTGTTACAAAGAATTGGCTGACATGATTATGGAGGCTGAGAAGTTCCAAGATCTGCAGTCACTAAGCTGGAAACCCAGGAAAGCTGATGGTGTAGTTTCAGTCTGAGGGCAGAAGACTGATGTCCTAGCTCAAGCAGTCAGGCAGGCAAAGTCCCCCTTTTCCCAGACTTTTTATTCTATTCAGATCTTCAATTGACTGGCTCACCCAGACAAAGGAGAGCAGTCTGCTTTACTAGGTCCACCAACTCACATGTTAATCTCATCCAAAAATAGCCTCACAGACACACCCAGAAAAATGTCTAACCAAATGCCTGGGTACCCCATGCCACAATCAAGTTGATACATACAATTAACCATCACACTATACAATGGGATACTTACTACTTGGCAATGAAAAGGAATGAATGACAGATACATGTAAAAACATGGATGAATCCTACAAACATGCTGAGCAAAAGAAGCCATACACAAAGGAGTAAACATAGTGCATAATTCCATATATATGAAATGCTAGAAAATATAAATATAAGATATAGTAAAATAAAGCAGATTGATGGTTGCCAGGGGCCACAGGTTAGAAGGGAAATCAAGTGGGATGGGGTACAAGGGAAACTTTCAGGGTGATAGAAATGTTCTGTATTTTTTATTGTGATGGCTCTTATCAGACACATAAATCTGTTAAAACTGATGGAAAGCTACACTTTAAATGTGCCTGTGTTATCACATGTAAACTATAGCTCAATAAATTTAATTTAATAATAGTATCTAACTTCAGCTAAGCTCATCTTCACAAGATGGTTAAGTGGCTTTACAAATTTCCTTCAGAGAAGCTATAGTTTGAAGTTAATATTAATATGCCAGCACAGTAATTGGCTGACAGTTCTGCTAGAACAAACTCTCCCACACACTTGCCGTCTGGGCCGGGGTGCATCCCTCCCCTTCCTGGGACTCAGTTTCCTTGCCTATTAAGTGAGGATGTTAAACCACATCAGTGGTCTTTTGAATTACTGGAGATCCCAAGCAGGTGGGGGCTGAGAGCCCTCCAAGGCATGGTTATATATATTGGGTTTCTGGTAAGAATTTGTTTGAACAAGTTCTGTCGTTTTTAAAAATGACTGAAATCTATTAACAGGATGACCTCTAAAGCTACAACATTCTAGCACAGTTACGCATTGCTTAAAGATAGGATACCTTCTAAGAAATGCATCAGTAAGCAATTTCATCATTGTGCAAACATCATACAATGCTGTCACACAAGCCTAGGCGGTGTGGCCTGCTGCACACCTCTGCTGTGTGGTGTAGCCTATTGCTCCCAGCTACAAACCCATACGGTATGGAATACTGCAGGCAATTGGAGCCCAATGGTAAGTGTCTGTGTATCTAAACATAGAAAAATTATACTAAACATATAGTATAAAAGATTTAAAAAATGGTATATTTGTGTAGGGAACTTTCCATGAATGGAGAATGTGGGACTGGAAGTTGCTCTGGGTGAATCGGTGAGTGAATGGTGAATGAATGTAAAGGCCTAGGACATTCCTGTACACTACTATAGATTTATAAACACTGTACACTTGGGCTACACTAAATTTATTTAAAATTTTTTTCTTTCTTCAATAATAATCGTAGCTTACTGTAACTTTACTTTATAAACTTTAAACATTTTTTAAACTTTCTGACTCTTTTTTAATAACACTTAGCTTAAAACACAAACACATTGCACGGCTGTACAAAAATATTTTCTTTCTTTATATCCTTATTCTACAAGCTTTTTTCTATTTTTAACATTTTTTTGGTTTTGTTAACTTTTTAAACTTTTTAGTTAAAAGCTAAGCCACAAACACACACATTAGCCTTTGTCTACACAGAATCAGTATTACCAACTTCACTGTCTTCTGCCTCCACATTTTGTCCCACTGGAAGGTCGCAGGGGCAATAATATCATGCATGGGGCTGTCATCTCCTATAAGTACAGCGCTTTGTTCTGGAATACCTCCTAAAGAACCTGCCTGAGGATGTTTTACAGTTAACTTTTTTTTTAGTTGGTTGTTGACCAAAACATGGTTATGACCCACGTGATTGTCCTTCTTCAGTTCTTTCCCATGACCTTTTGTTACATTATACCAGTTGTTACATGTTAGCCTGGACAAGCAGCCAGCAACCAGTCAGCCTCGGCAATTGTGTAAAGTTTTTAGGGCAAAGGTTCTTAACCTTTTTCAGCCTCTACACACACTCTGTAAACCATGGATGGCTCCCTGATCCACTTTTCTAGGGAGATGTGTGGCATTTAAGAGTCAGGCTCAGAAGTCAGACTATCTGGCTCAATTTCACTTCCAAGATCTGGCGTTATTAAAGGTGGGAGCTATTACTGCATGTTTTTTGTATTCATGGAAATGATCCAGAAGAGGAGGGGACATGACCGTGTAGGAAAAAGAGGGGTAACTAAAGGAATGCAGTGCCCCAGGGCAGGAGTTGGCCTCAGATAGAAGGAGGGGCAGCCACCCACTGCAGGAAAAGGAGAGGCAGAGGAAACAGGGTTCCCTGCTCCCCTGGAGTAATTGACAGGAAGATGAGCAAGTCTCTTCTTTCGTTTCTATTTTCTTGATAAAATTAGCTGAGAGTAAGGAGGAGCAGAGGGTATTGGAGGTTTGAGGGCAGAAAGAAACCAAAAACAATCCCTGGGAAAAGAGAGGAGTAACTCAACTTAAGAAAATGCCAGAATTGCCAGGCAGCGCTGAATGCTCAGTTGCTGTTTGTGGCCATAAATGTAAAGTGAGAGGCCAGTGTGCGCAGTGCAGGTTTGTTCCCAGCTCATGCGTGGTTGCACGGGTACAGGGGGGAAGATGACTGTGTGCCAGGGATGGAGGCTTTGCCAGGGTAGCATTTCCACTCCACAGCCCAGTGGAGTGGAAGCCATGGAATTGAGGGTACATGTAAGGAAATGGTGATGGACCTCAGAGTCTGACCCGGATGAGGAGCAAGTGAGCAATGGAGTTTGACTTTCTAATAATTCCCGGTCATGTTGCAGGTGAAGTGAGAAACTAATGACACTTAGGTTTTGGTGTTTACTTGTGTGTTTCGCTTCAAGCAGTCCCTGACTATAGACCTAGTGACATTCATAAAACAAGTAGATGCCTTTAGGCAAGCTGACAACAGTCTTTGTACTTCACCTGTTGTTACTGTCTGAGATTGGATAGCAATTGATGGGCCTTTTGGCTGTTATAAAATTAATCTGATTAAAATTCAGACAAATGAATTATTAACAATGTAAAACTAACCTAGAATTCAATATTACAAACGCTGTGTAGTTTTCTATTTAGGAATGTCTTTAAAAACACCAGAACTGTCTTATTTATCTTTTATCCCCTAAATCTGATATATTTCCAGAAAGCTTTATAATGTCCTGAAGTCTCATTTCTTCATCTGTATAATGGAGAGATTTATAGTACTTACCTTATAGCAATCAAGATTAAATGAGGCTGGGTGTGGTGGCTCAGGCCTGTAATCCTGGCACTCTAGGAGTCTGAGGTGGGTGGATCGTTTGACCTCAGGAGTTCGAGACCAGCCTGAGTAAGAGCGAGACCCCATCTCTACTAAAAAAATAGAAGGAAATTAGCTGGACAACTAAAAATTAGCCAGGCATGGTGGCACATGCCTGTAGGACCAGCTACTTGGGAGGCTGAGGCAGTAGGATTGCTTGAGCCCAGGAGTTTGAGGTTGCTGTGAGCTAGGCTGACGCCATGGCACTCTAGCCTGGGCAACAGAGTGAGACTCGGTCTCAAAACACACACACACACACACACACCAAAAAAAAAACAAAAAACTGAAAATCATGAACAGGATGACTTCTAAAACTATAAAGTCCTACTACTGCTTCAGTTGTTTGCCTTGTTCTTTTGTGAGAAAAGTGCCTGGCATATAGTAGTGTTCAGTAAGTGTTAGCTACATAATCAAGGTTATTATTATTTCAGGTCTTTGTTGCTGGTAATTGTACCCAACTTATAACTGATACAGCAACTACCAAAAATTATGTTTATTACAACTCTTTAATGGTCAGGAAAGATAGCCTTAATAAAATGTTTGGTGGGAAAAAACACATTACGAAACTGTATATATATGTATGATTTCAGTCTTAACGATTACATAAATGTGTAGAAACACATCAAAGTTTTAATAGTAATTAGTTCTGAGTGGTAGGATCACAGGTGATTTTTATTTTAAGTGTTTCATTTCCAAAGTTTTAACAGTAAACGAATAACATTTACAACTAGGAAAAATGTTCTAGAATAGATTATCTAAGGAATATGGTGAACAACTGTGTGCATAAGCCATGAATTCTCCCACAGAACATAAGCAGCAGGAGCCAGGGTTCGAAGTAGAGCCTTGTCAATGGAAAAGAAGTCAAACTCTGTAAAATAATTTAAAGAGGTTTATTCTGAGCCAAGTTTGAGGACCATGGCCCAGAGTAATGCCCAAGAAGTTTTGAGTAAGTGGACTCACTGTGGTTGGGTTACAGTTTGGTTTTACACATTTTAGGGAGACAGAAATTACATGTAAATTATAAATCACAACATGTAAGTGTATATTGGTTTGGTCCAAAAAGGCGGAAGATTGCAAAGTGGGGGCTTATAGGTTATAGGTGGGTTTAAACAATTGTGATTTGTCATTGGTTAAAGAAATGAAACTTTGTCTAAAAGCTTGGACGCTTTTAAGGAAGTCTGTTAATCAGAGACAAGTCACTGGACATATACCCAGACTCAAATGATCTGTTAAGTAAATTGAGGACCTGCAGGTTTGTTTCATGTTGTAGAGCAGCCGTTCCCAATCTTTTTGGCACCAGGGACTGGTTTCATGGAAGACAATTTTTCCACGGACAAGGGGGAATGTGGCGGGGGCAGGGGGAGATGGCCAGCGATGGGGAACAGCTGTAAATACAGAGAAGCTTCAGTCACTCACCCATCACTTCCCTCCCACTGCCTCACCTGGCTCCTAACAGGCTGCAGACTGGTACTGGTCTGCCGCTTGGAGGTCGGGGGTCAGCAGTTGCATAACATTAGGCCTGTTAGTGAGTTACAAAAGATATCTACAAGAAAGGAAGGGGAGCATGATGAGGCATGTCTGATCTCCCTTCTCATAGCCAGCAACTCAGCTTTAGGGTATTTCTGGGGTCCCCTTGGCCAAGAGGACCTCCATTCAGTCAGCTGGGGGGGGGGCTTAAGATTTTATTTTAGTTCACAGCCTGTACATAGGTAAATTGACAAATGTATATACATACAGGTGCCCAAAAGTTTTCAACTTACAGCTAAGAAATGTCTAAATGAGAACAGAGTCCTCCTCAGTCTGAGGAACTTAGCTTGGCAGGGGTCCTCAAACTTTTTAAACAGAGGGCCAGTTCACTGTCCCTCAGACCATTGGAGGGCCAGACTATAGTTTTAAAAAAACTACGTACAAATTCCTATGCACACTGCACACATCTTATTTTGAAGTAAAAAAACAAATGGGTATGGCCGGGCACGGTGGCTCACGCCTGTAATCCTAGCACTCTGTGAGGCCAAGGCAGGTGGATTGATCAAGGTCAGGTGTTGGAAACCACCCTGAGCAAGAGCGAGACCCCGTCTCTACTATAAATAGAAAGAAATTAATTGGCTAACTAAAAATATATAGAAAAAATTAACCAGGCATGGTGGTGCATGCCTGTAGTCCCAGCTACTCGGGAGGCTGAGGCAGGAGGATTGCTTGAGCCCAGGAGTTTGAGGTTGCTGTGAGCTAGGCTGACGCCATGGCACTCACTCTAGCCTGAGCAACAAAGTGAGACTCTGTCTCAAAAAAACAAAACAAAACAAAAAACGGGTAAAAACACCTGCACGTGGCCCCGTCCCATAGTTTGAGGATACCTGCTCTAGAGTGAGAAGACCTATAAGAAACACCAGGCATGTCTTATTAAACAAATTAAGTATATATGCTTCTAATTGATTGCCCATGGAGACAGAGACACAGCCCCGGGCACTGTCCGTGGCAATTGTCTGAATTAAACAATCGTACCAATAAGACTAATGTTGCATTGACTTAAAGCTTTGGTTCCCCATGTGGAGCCAGGCTCATAATTCCACCAACTTAACACAGAATTTGTCCCTGTGCATTTCCTTCCAGCAAACAGCATGGCTTATTGAGTGTGGTATCTGTGCCACTGCCCACAAATCAAGGAAGAACTCTTTCAGGATCAAGGAAGTTCAATTATATATTTTACATTTGGGTCTTACTTGGACAGTTCTGAGAACCACCCAAGGAAAGTGGTTTTATGACATAAACCCCAATAAAACATAATTTCTTCAAGAAGAGGTGCAGTACCAACAGACCATTTTCAGAAATTAACATTTGGGTCTTCATACATCTTCAGTTAGGTCACCAAAAAAAAAAAGAAAAGAAAAGAAAGAAAAGAAAAGAAGCAAAAAGAAAAATATGTGAGTCTTCAAAAAAAATTGCTAGTCCTGGTATTGTACTCAGAATTAAATATAGGGCTCTTACCAGACTAGTCAGCACTTTTGTGAAGGAATGTTATACTTCCAGATCCTTAGTGTGTCTTCCCATGTCCTTCTTCCCCCAAACCCCCAGCATATTTATAATTTGGTAAATTGCTCAGCTCAAGCTCTAGCTGACAGAAAGGAGTTCACTTTCTCTTCACTTTTCCCAACATCATCTTTTTCAAGCTTCTGGGATCCAAAAGCACAAAAAAAGTCAAAGGGACATTTAATGTTCGAGGCAGAAAGAAATTCCTGTGAGTAAATATTTACTTGCTCCTGTTACTTCTCAAGGCATTATGAGTAATAATAATTGCTGGCATTCGGGGCCAACCTGATGGGCAGACTGCCTGTGCAGTGGAATCTGCCGCATCCTCAGAAGGACCAATCCTGTACTTGGCTTAGTGCTATACTGTTGTCATGTTGAAATTCGTAATAAATTCTGAACAAGGGGTCTTGCATTTCCATTTTGCACTGGGCCCCACAAATTATGGAGCCAGTCCTATGAACATTCATAGGGCTCTGTTCTAAAACTTCACCCTATTAAACTTGAATGGCTGGAGTACCACTAGATTGCGTGAATTTCCTCTGTTACTTAGGGTAATGTGCAAGAGTCTGTTTTCTTGCTACTAAAAAGTACTTCCCTGAGAAAAGGGAAACACTTGCTCTGCAAGGCCTTCTGTTTTAAAAATTAAAAACAAACACCCTATCTTGTTACTGTTTCTTTCACATCACAAATCTGCAATTACTTTAGTTGTTTGTTATTTTCTGCACTGCCCCCTCTAGAAACATAAGCTCCCTGTTTTTTATTACTGAATTTCAAGCATGTAGTATAATGTCTGACACATAATAGGTAATCAATAAAGGTTTTAAGAAACTAAGTATCCAAAGCTTCTTGAGAAGCTTTCTACATGTAAGTGTAGAAACAATAGCTCTGCTACAAAGTGCTACAGAGTATCACCACCTGTATTAAATCACTCGATTGCCTTGGATGCTGAATGATGCAAAAATAATGCTTTTATGGCCTTTTATAAAATAAAAGCTCATTTAATTAAACAATACATGAGTCCCAGCTATCTGCTTGGCACTTTGTGACATGCCAGAGGCATTCTATTATAACAGGAAGTCCCTCATTTCCAGAAGTCGACACTGACTGAGCAGGGAATGGTTCTCAAGGGGGGTCCAATATCAAAACTATACTAAACAGTATTTCCCTTTTTCATGCTCATTCTCTCACAAATGTGGAGTTTTCCAAATGGTACATGATATGATGTGTAATGAATAGGAGTGGAATCTGTGCTTGTGTGTTATGGTGTCTTAAAATTTTCTCCATTTTAAGGTCTAATTCAGTAAATTTAAATAGGTATAATCCACATTTAAAAAAAAAAAAAAAAGCTCTTTGGGGTCTTCCAGAATCTGTACGAATATAAAGGGTTTTGAGACCAACTTTGAGAACCACAGCGAAACAGAACCGATGCATCCCTTTAGCAACAAAGAATACACAATAAATGACAACGGAGATTACAGTGTGAGGTTTGGTCCCAACCAGAACGTTGGGAACCCACTGTTGTGTGTAAAAGGAGATGTCCAGGACAGGGTGAGGGGCCAAGGTGCGCAGGGAGTCTCCGCAAGGGTACACACCTCCTTCGCACTCCATACAAGAAGCTGTACATTTTTCTCTTGCTGATCAGGGATCTTATCAAAACCAGGGCATGGCTTGGACAAGACAGGAAATTTTAGGGCGGCCTCTCTGAATTATGTTAAAAGTCTGTCCATCATTTAGTAATAACTGTAAAGTCTGACCTAGGAGCTAAAGTATCAGCTTCCTCACTTTGGGGTGGGAGCTAGGGAGGTGGGGGGCGTGCAAGGCAGAAATGGGCGGGAAAATTACGAATTAAAGAAAGAAGGGCAGGCTGTAGGGGGAGGGGAAGAGGCAGCGCAGGGAGCCAATGAATGAGACCGAGGCTGCAGCGCGTGCGCCAGCCCTCCACATGCGCAGGCGCACGCCTGGCGATCTCGCGGGAAAACAACCGTTGCCTGTCTCGGCGTTGTTTGGAGGTGGGGGGAGCGGTGGAGGCGGGAGTGAACTCTCGCGAGAAGAGGCGGCAGCCGTAGCGGAGCAGTGTGGTTGTGTGTGTCTGCGGATCCGCCGCTCTAACTGCGGACGGTTTGCTAAGCCCGTTAGTGCCCTCGGCCGAGACTCACGCCGCCGTCATGTCCCGCTACCTGCGGCCCCCCAACACGTCTCTGTTTGTCAGGAACGTGGCGGACGACACCAGGTAGGTACAGGCAGGTGCCGCGGGCCTGCGCCGGGAGGCCGCGGGCGCACGGAGAGGACCCTGGCGGCGGCGGCGCCCAGCCGGGGGAGGGGAAGGGGTGAAGATGGCGGGTCCCGCGCCCGGACCAGGCCGCGCCGCCGGCCTCCGCCGCCGCCCGGCAGTGAGGGCGGCGCCCCTGCGCTGGCTGCGGAGCGCGGGCCGCGTGGCGGGGATTTCGTTGCCCCTCCCCCGCCGCACTTCGGGGCGCCCTCCTCCCGCTTCCTCTCGGCGCGGCCAGCCCCCGCCGCTGGCTGCCGCGACCCGACATCCGCTCCCCATTGATTGGAAGTTCGCGTTCTTCGGGGTGCACGCCCCCTCGGCCCGCACTTTTTTTTTTTTTTTTCTGTTAAAGATTGCGGTGCAATAACGGGATCGAGGGAGAGACATGTGGCGAACCATTTGCTATCTTTTTTTCTTATTTTTGGTTGTGGTTATGTTTGTGGTTTTTAGTCTGTTGGAGACGTTTGGGGGAAAGAAATGTTGAAATTAATGGAGTTAAATTTTTTGAGTTAAATATTGCGAGTAGTTTTCCCCGTTACATGGAAATTCTGGTCACCCTTTGATAGGTTTAGGAAGCCTTTATCTTTAGGACGTTGACATCTAAATTAGATTAATCCGTACCTACCTTAAATAGGCTGTGTTCTCACCAGTTCCCTTAATTGTTTCGAGTTGCCTTCATATTTCACAAGTAATGTACAAACAAAAAAGAAGATGTTGGTTTTTGTTTTTTGCTAGCTTTGTGATTTTCTTTTGTCTTAACTTTAAAGAGTTAGGTATGTTTGTGACTTGTTTTTCAGACCTTATCTACCTACTATTAAGTGTCTGATCCTGTCACTAAAATTTTGTAGTAAAAATAAGTGCTTGGTATTTTTCAGAGTAGGGGAGTTGATTTGATACTGTTAAAGGAAAACATTAGCAATGCTTATATACAATCTAATGGTGGTGTACCTTTTATGAAAAGTGCAGACTGAATACAAACAAATGGTTATCATTTGTTTATACTATATATCCGTTTTCTTGTTGATATAAAATAATACATCTAATTATAAATTGGCATTTTTATCCTTCAAATTCTTGCATCCTAGCTTTCCTTTATCAAAAAGATGTATTGCCTGTACATCTTTGTATGTTATTAGTTGGCTTTTGATGTTGAGATTTAGAAAGCTTGTTTGTTTCAGGTCACCCAGGGATACAGCTGTGATCTGTGGGTCGTGGTATTAACCACAGTCCCTTTCATTGATTGAAATATTACAGAAATATAACTATTGCTTACAAAGAAGCTCTTTTAAGGGCGTGAACATAAAAATTTGAGGTCTTTTTATGATGTTTTAGGTCTGAAGATTTACGGCGTGAATTTGGTCGTTATGGTCCTATAGTTGATGTGTATGTTCCACTTGATTTCTACACTCGCCGTCCAAGAGGATTTGCTTATGTTCAATATCCTTTCTTCAGATGGCTGATTAGTGAGGGGTGTTGAAGTTTGAAATTCAAGTTTATGTAAGTGGTAACATCTAAAAAGTAGTTTTTTTTTGTCCTCTAATAAATGTCTTATGTCTTCAAATTTTTGAAAATTGATTCTGACTCACACATTGCTCTTACTATTTCTTAAAGTTAATCCAAAAATAGTAATATTTAAATTCCCATTCATGCTGCTAAAACTCAAATCAATGATTATATGTGATTTAAATTTGAATACACTCTGGTTGCTACCACTTTTAATGTAAGTCAATTAAAAGTTAATATGTTCTTGTGCTTAGCAATTAAAGTTTGGTATTCTTGTTTGTTAATTTGAATCACTTGATCAAAAACAAATTGTATAACAATGAGGTAAACTTCTTTAATATTGTCCCCTAATTTGCTGTCCTCTGTTGTTACCTCAGAGAATGTAAAGCTGTACAGTTATGGCGACCCCAAAGAGAAAGCATGAAAGAACCTTTAGAGTAGAGTTCAACACTTAAGGCAAGTAGACAAGCCAAAGACCTCTTAAGGATCAGGCTTGAAGAGAAGGGAGAGTTTGGGAAAAGAAAAAATAAAGAAAAGCTGGAAGAAGGACAAGCCTAATGGGAGACAAAGCCTCGCTTTATCTACAAAAGGGGGAAAAGGTTGTTTTTCAAAGTTAAAGATAAAGCCATCTGTCATATTTGGCCAAGCATCTCATGACAAGTCCTTCTGACAAGCACTTAAAGAGTTAAAGGTCAAGATGAAGTTGAATGATGGCCAAGATTAAAGGAGTCATACCTGATGTATCCTACAGAATAACTATTTTCTTTTTTTTTTTTTTTTTTTAATGTTTTGTAAGCAGTTAATTTTCACAATTATTCTGGTTTGGTCTAGTGACAAAACCTGTAACTTGATTTGTGTGGGCCTTTGATGTTGTGATTGTGGTCTTGTATAAATGCACTCTCTCTTAGCTTATCAAGTTAAAGTGTAATAGGCTGTAAAAAATTGTTAAGAATCAATTCAGCATATTTTGGTTTTGAACCAGGTGGTCAGATACCACAGAGTAGCAGACAGTGCTCTTTGGGGTAGCATGAGGTTCTGGGGTCAAGCCACAAAGCCCTGCTTAAAGGAGAGACAGGTGCATGCACTGGGGACTGCTTAGAAACAGCTCTGGTGATCTTGTAGGGTCAGATCTACTAGAAATACTGTTTATTTGTAGATTTCAAAGTGGCTCCTGGGGAGACACACAAACCCTTAACTTCTGGAACTTAGCTCTTTGTGAAGCCTATTGGCCCTACACTGCTTTAGTACACATGATCAGTTGGCCCTGAATGGGTTGCACAAGGCCTTCTCCCTGGGTACCTAATCAGGATCTATGGGAAGTTGGTCCCTGACCTAGAGTTTCAGGTGACCTTACTTCCTCCCTTTAGTGAGATCATCTCCCTGCAACAACAAAAGTTTGGGCTGTGGACCTCAAGCTAGAAGAACTTCTCACTGCTAAAATTCAGTGAATCTCTCGAAACTTAAGTTAGCAGAGTCCTAGTGAGACTTATGTGGAAAGGCCGAAAGCTACCCCTGCCGGGCCAGTGATCAAGGACAGTTGTGGGAATTGGTTGCAAAGCTCTGTTACAGAGAGGATAATAATTATATCTGGTTTGGTAAATAAAGATGGACGTGCATTCTGGCATATAATGTTGACCTGATTTTACCTGGTTTGGGATGGCCTGGGAACCAAAGTCAGCAGTAATTAGACTTAAGAATGTGTTATACTTGAGCCAGAAAAAGTGGGTCATACAAAGGAAGGTACAGGAGAGTGATAATTTTTATATATACGTATTTAGTACATCTTTATAATCTTTAAAATAAGTAAAAGGAAATAGCAGGCTTATAAGTTTCATTTTTGGAAAGACCATGAAATACACATTTCTCTATGACTGGCATCAGAGTGATACTTGGCTGCCACTACTGCTGCTTTCTCTTCTATCTCACTCCATTCGCAATTAGCCTTCTGTTCCTATTCCTGGCTTACCAGGTAAAGTAGAACCTTGCCATCCAGCCCAGGATTCTATTTTTAAGGATAGCTCCAGAGAGTATGCTCTGCTCTCACTAATAATTTTTATAACTCTCTATGTAAATCCTTTTTAAAATTGTTATGTTCTTTGTCTCAGGTTAATAAATAAAGTATTATACCCATTAAGCGAGCTTACTCCTTTTTAGTTTAGAGCCAGCCTGGATACCGTGAGGGATGTTCAGTTATAGTATTCAAGATTCTAAACTCCCCATCAGCCTTTGCCTTTTCATGTTGAAAGCCCAATCATTCGTGACTTGTGAAAACCTCTCCTTCCATTTAACCTACACATAATGGCCTCAAGAAGAGAGAGCTGGAAACCTGCTGCAGTTTTTTAATTCCTTTCAGAACAAAAAGTGGGAAGTCTAGTGAGGCAGACCATTTAGTCTCTGGAATAAAAGAATACTAGTATCAGTGAGTGTGTCACTTTTGGGATGTTTTTTAATCAGCTCTCCAAATCTGCACTGTTGTATTCTGTTTCAAATTTAAGCAATAGAAATGTGCAATATAAAATAGCCATTTAAGGATAGAATGAAAATATGTGCCTGAACCTAACCTAGCTCCCTTTTCAAACCTTTTGTATCAAATGCTACCTTGAATGTATACTTGGCTTCTGTCAGAATGGTAGTTTTAGGAAAGGAGCTAGGTTTGGACAGAGTAACTATATAAAGCCAGGGGTTCTTAGGGTTACTGCTGACATGAGTGGGGAGGACAAGACAGTGTAGCTTCTCAGATCAAAAATGAGTACCAGCAGTTCCTGCTTACAGCTAGTAAATACTATCTTGAAATTCTCAAGTCAGAAACTAGTCCTAAACCAATTTCTTTGCTGGAAGCTGTATATTTAGTATCGTGGTTAGGGCTTTCTAGTCTAGAAGTCCTTAATAGCGATTTGTTATTTCGCAATAGCATGCTTTTACAGTCTGTGCATGGATGTAATATGCTTGTGGTATGTTGATTGTCTTCAGTATTGCCTGACTCTGTCTTGATACCCACAAGTGGCTAGCGTGCCAGTCTTCCCTGTGCAGTGCATGGAAGACAACTACATGAATTAATAGTGTTAGATATATCTGGAAAAAACGCAAAGTATGGAGTTAATGCTTCATCTCTTGTAAGGTAAGGCATATTCTGCTTGCTTACACAAGAACTATTGGCATTTTCTTTTTTTCATTTGAAACATGAAAAACAGTATTTTGGTTTTATTTTAAGAAATTTTTGTTTTAGCATACAACACAGAACTGACATATGTTGTTTTTTTTCTTTTTCTTTTTTTTTTCTTTTTGGTCTTGTTTTGTAAAGTTCTTAAAACTCAGGAAAACTTTTTGCTAGGAAAACTTGGTGATTCAGCTATAACATGTTATTTCAATAATAACTTTACAATATATATTCACATGTGTTTTCAAAACCGTGCTTTAGGAAATCTTACAAGTGCTTTATACTGTGAAATGTTAATGGCTGAATCGACCAACTAGTGAGTGGGATCTGATTGATTTTCTAAAACAATATTGGGAGATTATTATTTGTTCCAGACTTACCAACTGAACTTTCATTCATTATCAAAGTTTGCAAAACTTCCCAAGCCCCTTAACATTTAGCACATTTGAGGATGTTCGTGATGCTGAAGATGCTTTGCATAATTTGGACAGAAAATGGATTTGTGGACGTCAAATTGAAATACAGTTTGCACAGGGGGATCGGAAGAGTAAGTACCCTTATGCCTAACATATAATATATTATTTTTAGCCAGTGTTCTTGAGATTTTAAGTATTTAAGCAATTTGTGTATCTATTCAAAACACTGTTTTTAAGAAGATAGAATATCTTGAATATTTTATACTTTTCAGATGGATTACAAAGTTTAAGTGTAGTTGTAGCTAGGTTGTGGAGATCAGAATGCCTGCAATATGTTTGAACTTTTCAGAAAATTGATCATGCAAGGCTTAAACCAGATGCTAGCTGCATATTGATAAAGTAGGAGTATGATAAAATAGAATCAAATAAACCTGGGTTTGAATTTTGGCTCAGCCTTTATGTTGTCTTGGTCAAGATACTAAAAGAGATTAAAATAGCTGCTGAAGAGGAGGAGCACTCAAGTAGACACAAGGTATTGGTAATTCTCCAGTTCTTGAGTTGGGTAATAGGTTCCTGGCTATTCATGGTATTACTTATATATACTTATACCCATACAGAAAGTATCTGCTTCATAGAATTGAATGAGATAATACAAGAACTGAGGATTGCCCAGGGGTGTGGGTGTGTATGAGGCAATTAGTGTTAGCTCTCTTCCACTTTTCTTTGTCATGATCTCAGAACTGTAATTATATATTACTGAATTTTAATACTACACATTGTTCATAGCCACCAATAAGTATTTTGTTGTTGTTAATTGTGTTCCTAAGGAATGGAAGCCATGGCAGGGATAATTACAAATCAGTTATCATTCAAAAGCCATTTGTATTTTAATTTGGAATTTTAAAAATTGTTTTATGGTGTGGATTCCTAAAGTCAAAGAGTTGGCATGTCTTGGGGGGTGGGGGAGTGGAGGTGCATTCTCTCTGTTGCCCAGGCTAGTGTGCAGTGGATCAGTCATAGCTCACTGCAGCCTTAAACTCCTGGGTTGAAACAGTCTTCTGATAGACTTCTTAAAAATAAATACATACCTTTTCCAAGATTAATATTCACAAATTAACTTGACCTAGCCCAAGAAAGAAATGAAGACTAAATCACGTCCTGGGTCTGTGTCTAGCACCAAATATAGAGACATCTCTAAGACGGATTCCAAAACACATGCATTTCCCTTGGTTTAAGAGAAAGGATGCAGGAATCTTTTTATTTCTTGCAGACTTCAATGCTAAGTTTTTAATATTTCTAAATATTTCTGTTCTATGTATTTCCTAGCACCAAATCAGATGAAAGCCAAGGAAGGAAGGAATGTGTACAGTTCTTCCCGTTATGATGATTATGATAGATACAGACGGTCTAGAAGCCGAAGTTATGAAAGAAGGAGATCAAGAAGTCGGTCTTTTGATTACAACTATAGAAGATCTTATAGTCCTAGAAAGTAAGTGTGATGTGTAACACAGTGATTTGTTTTAAAAAGATTGTTAATTTTTTTACCTTTTTGTGTATACTTTTAATTATATCCATTGAATGCTTCATTGAGACTAAAAATATTTTAGTGTTTCATTTTAAAAGTTTTATGGTTTCACATGTAATTTGAAATTTTGGCTCTTTATAAATAGACATGTGTCACTGTTTGCTTTTTCTGATATGCTTTTTAGCAGTAGACCGACTGGAAGACCACGGCGTAGCAGAAGCCATTCCGACAATGATAGGTAAATAACTTTGCTTTGAAAAAACTCATACATTTTTCAATTTCAGAGTGAACTTTTGCTCTAAAAATATTAATAACAAATTTGATTAATATAGAATCTAATTTTTACTCTAATTATATCTCTCCTCTGTTTTGAAAGATTCAAACACCGAAATCGATCTTTTTCAAGATCTAAATCCAATTCAAGATCACGGTCCAAGTCCCAGCCCAAGAAAGAAATGAAGGCTAAATCACGTTCTAGGTCTGCATCTCACACCAAAACTAGAGGCACCTCTAAAACAGATTCCAAAACACATTATAAGTCTGGCTCAAGATATGAAAAGGAATCAAGGAAAAAAGAACCACCTAGATCCAAATCTCAGTCAAGATCACAGTCTAGGTCTAGGTCAAAATCTAGATCAAGGTCTTGGACTAGTCCTAAGTCCAGTGGCCACTGATAGTATAAACTATGATAATTTTTAGGCATGTATCATTCATTTACTCATAGTTTGGTTTACTTAAATTATCAGGAATACAATGTTGCAATGATGCTTAAAAACACTTGTTAGTTTTCCCTGTACCAGGCAATGGTTATAATTAAAATATGCTGTTGAGAAGCCACTCTTAAGAGTCCAGTTTGTTTAATGTTATGGGCAGCTACCAATTTGTGGTGTCTCTGTATATTTTTGTAAAGATTCTCATTTTTTATGCTTGAAGTATTTGGTGAAAAGATGTTGGTTGACCATAATTTGCAACATTGTCTTATTAAAAATAAACTTTCATATTCATATTTGGTAGAACTGTTAACCTAGAATGTAGCTTGATAATAAGATAGAATAATACAAAAGTGAAGTTGTAGCCACAGTACAACACTGACTGCTCAGACACATTTAGGTTCAGGGTGGACCTTTATGTCTTGGCAAGATGTCTAGGCCCCTGATAATAGTTTATTTATGATGCAGTGTGGAATAGTTCTTTTGTTAACCTCACTGTCTTGGGGAATGATGCCAACTGGGTTATGTAGTATTTTGAGGGAGGTGGAGTTTTTGACTGAAACATGGAGCCTTCACTGCTTTTTTCTGGTTTCTATGAAGATTTGGAACACAGAAAACATCAGAAAAACTCACCTTAAAATTCGAGCAGGCCAATGATGGCAAAAATAATTTTAAGAGGAAAAGGGTGTTCTTATGTAGTTACGCTAAAATTTAAGGAATATTGTTGACCATAATATTGCTTAGTTTTTTTACTGCTGTTAGAGGCAAGTAAATTGTTTCATAGTAGGTTTTGTGTGTGTGTATGTATGTGCATAGTGTAAAAGAACTGAATTTTGATGCTTAAAGCACTTGGCTTGTGCATTTGTATCAAAATTTGCCTGCCTCTTCATGAGGGAGATTTGCTCTTCACATTTCAGTTTATTTAATATAAGGCAAGTTGAAAGACAACACTCTCATTCTAGGTGATTCTGTGGTGCCATGAAATTTAAAGTAGTTTTCAAAAAGGATTAGTCAGTTTTAAGCAAGAGTCACATCTCTTGAGATTTTGATTATCAATGTATAGTACCCAACTAAAATGAAGAAGTAATATCCTTATCCATTTATAATTTCTAGTATTTCTCTGAAAGATCGTTTTGGGGACAAAGTGACTTGACATGTCCAGTCTCATTTCAGAATTAAAAGCTGGCATCTTTAAAAATCTCAGATTGCTTGCTTGCAGATATAAGTAAGAAATTACAGGGAAACGATTCCTTTTAGAGGATTACTTTTTCAATTTTGGTTTTAGTAATCTAGGCTTTGCCTGTAAAGAACAAAAAGATGGTTTTTAAATACTGTTTGTGGAATGTGTTTAAAGGATTGATTCTAGAACCTTTGTATATTTGATAGCATTTCTAGCTTTCATTTCTTTACTGTTTGCAGTTAATGTTCATGTTCTGCTATGCAATCATTTATATGCACGTTTCTTTAATTTTTTTAGATTTTCCTGGATGTATAGTTTAAACAACAAAAAGTCTATTTAAAACTGTAGCAGTAGTTTGCAGTTCTAGCAAAGAGGAAAGTTGTGGGGTTAAACTTTGTATTTTCTTTCTTATAGAAGCTTCTAAAAAGGTATTTTTATATGTTCTTTTTAACAAATATTGTGTACAACCTTTAAAACATCAATGTTTGGATCAAAACAAGACCCAGCTTATTTTCTGCTTGCTGTAAATTAAGCAAACATGCTATAATAAAAACAAAATGAAGGAAATAATGATTAACTGGAATTATTATAGTATTGAATATGATTCTAAAATAACAGTGGAAACAGTCCTTTGTAGATTCAGGAATATTTTTAATCAGTGTCGCACTAGGCACAACTAACTTTTACTTAGGAAATGATAGCACTTGCCAGATAGCTACATCTTTTATGTAGTACTTAAGAATTCATTATGTAATGTCAAAGTTGTTTTATGATTTGCTCATTAAGCCTCTTGGGTTAAATAACTATTAAGAGGTTATTTGGTAGTATTAAGATATATATATTAAAGTGAAATTTGGGTTAGCTAAATATAAGTTTATACTTTATTGGGTGGATCAGTAATTCCCACTTCCTAAACAAGATGCATCAGGTCTTCTGTTTATGGCATGATTTTAAATTCTTGTTCATTGAATGTTGGTGAGTAGTAATTAATGTGTAACAACCACTTGGGGGAAGTAGGTGAGGTGTTTTGTGATTTGAATTTGCTACTTCATGACAATTATAGTATTTATGATTTGCCAGACACTTCAAAAAGCGTTCTGGTAACTCATTTACTCTTCATAAAACCCTATGAGAAAGATAATTTTATTTCCCTCATATTGCTGGTAAAGAAACTGAGGCGCAAAGAAAAGACTGTTAAAGGCAGAGGCAAGATTTGAGCCAGGCCTGGTCCTTAGATTTGTTTGTTTGCAAACTATAATTTGAGAGAAGTAGATTGAGGAGATAGCCCACTGAAATTGTTCTTAGTCTCTGTGTAGAACTAGAAGGTCTGATGTTTTCATTTTATTTTCTACTCGTGTCACCTTATTTTTAATCTCAGACTATTTTCTTGAGAACCTTATATGTTGTTTCTAAAGTCATATACCTAACAGCTTCAAAAGGTTTATAATTGAACCCATGATGGTTAAGATCCTACAGAAAATTGGTGACGATCTTTACATAGTGTTTTAAGTTAATTTTGGGTTACGTAGTTGAGTCCCACACTTACTGAGTACCTACTGTATGTCTGGCACTGGGCTCAATATTAAATAGATTGGTCATATCAACACTCAAGTGAGGGCTGAGACTTCATCTCTCCTTTTACTTAAGATCTCTGCATTTTTTTTTTTTTTTTGAAGCCAAGTAAGCAAGAAGAAAAATGAGAGATAATGCTTCAGTGAGAGAGGAAAGGTGCTACATAGAGTATGCGCTATTAAGTTACAACCCAGGGAAAAGACCTGGGAACTATTGTATTATTCTCTTGAAAATTTGGCCCAGTAAGCTGCTACATCCAGTTCAACTAACAAAATCCTGTATACCACAGAGAAGAATAAAGAAAACCAAACTGACAAACATCCTTCTTTTATTTAAGACCAAACTGCAGCTGGAATACCCAGTACAGTTCTGCTTACTACACTTCAAGAAAGATCTGAAAGCGGAAAAAGAACCAAAGAAGGGCAGTTCAAGCGACCAAAGGGTGGGTGGAAGGTGCTGCAGTATGAATACTGTACGAATATTTTGACTCTGGTCTGAAAAGATAAAAGAATGTTATCGAAAACTACATGGAATAATTGAAGTCCCTTCAAGTTTGAAAGTAAGCATTTTAGGACAAATAAAAGGAAATTCAACTTTGTACTTGTGGAAACTAATCCCTAAATATGAATAGGTTTATATTGATTCATGGGTAACAGGTCCAAAATAAATTATTGGAAACTAGGATGTCTGGATATCAAGGAAGACAGCCATAGTCTCTTACAGTGCCTCTATTGGTCTGTCTCAAACTGAATTGGGTGGGGAAAGGTGTGGTCCAATATAAACTTCCTTGGTTATCTCTTAAAAGTCAGTTCCATTTTCACCATTATTGGCAAATCTTGCCTTTATATTGGTGCCAGTGTTTTTGCTTAATCGTTTGCTTTGTTGGCATCTGAGTTTACTTGTACGCCACATGCAGTTTACATCTTCTTTTACTCTTTCCCAGGTAAATTCCAATTATACTTGACATCCAGCTAAGAGGGCCCATCTCTTCTCAGTTCTTTCCTAGTCAGTATGTTTAGCAAATATTTATTGAGCCCTTACTGTGGGCAAAACATTGTACTGGATAATTGGGGAGAAAAATAGATAATTCCCTTATTCAATAAATGTCTACTGAGCACAATCTAGTGAATCATTACAGTATGGCCTCATTGTTTTGTTTGAGGTGTATTCGTAACAATATTTTACACCATTCGTATCTGTAATTATAAAACCCAATATACTATCAAAAATAATTTTGTGGTTATCTGCCATTTAAAAGTATCCAGTATTTTCTGTTTGCATCCATTAATACGAATAATGAAAAGATGATGTTTTAATCTGTAATAAACTGGTTTATTGTGCAGTGACTGTAATATACTAGAATTATATTAAATTGTTAGCTCTGCCTCATCAATCACATATTAGGAAATAGTCCCCAAAATAAGTATTTAACTTTGCATTAGATATCAAGGAGACTCTGGGTGCTATAATTAGATTATTTTGAGGCAGACAGAGAGCTGTTGTCCCAGCTGATTTAGTATGTTCTGTAATTGAGAAAATGTTCACCAAATTATACTTTTTAGTGATTTACATGTACATTTTATAGGGGACATGTTCTGTGTATAGTGAATAAATAACTTTTATAGTATCACAAAATGTTTTGGATTCCTTAGTTCCTTACTAGGATATGAATGAAGTCTGTTTACTTATATATTGACTCCATCACATATTTGATTTTTGTCATATTTTTTCCATGTATTTAAAACTGTTCATATAAAATTATTCATCTAAAAGTATGGAAATGGAGTTTAAGCCTTTATAATAATTTTGAAAATATAGCATAAATTAACATAACTTAAGGGAGGTGTAAAATGGAGGTATTTTAATTCCTATTTTATTTAAAAAAATGTTTTTCTTTGGAGACAGGGTCTCACTCTTGCCCGGGCTAGATTGCAAGGAAGTCATCATAGCTCACTGCAGCTTCCAGCTCCTGGGCTCAGGCGATCCTCCTGCCTCAGCCTCCCAAGTAGCTGGGACTACAGGCACACACCACAACACCCAGCTATTTTTTTTTCCCTCCTCTTGGTAGAGACAGGATCTCTTTATTGCCCAGACTGGTCTTAAACTCCTTGGCTCAGTTGATCATCCTACATTGGCCTCCCAAAGTGCTAGGATTACAGGTGTGCGCCACTGTCCCTAGCCCTGTTAAAAAATTTTTTTTGAAACTTGCTGAAGATCACACAAGTGACAGATCCTAGGTTAGGGTCCATAATTTTTCACCTGGTTCATCTTTATTGCTGTTTTTTTGTTTTGTTTTTTTAATCAAATGAGAAAATGTTTTTATAGCTTTATTTTCATGGAGATAATAAAATTGATACAGAATCTAGAGTTTACTTAGAGCAAAGATGACTATAGATTTAATTGCAAAAGGTATTTTTGTTTCATGCCTTTACATAATCATTAACATTGAGGTGGTGGTTCTTATAGTTTGAGGTTCTTTGTATTTTTAAAAATAATATGTAGAGTTCATAAATGTTTTGCCCTCTACCTCCTTCCTCCATTTCCTTTTGAATTAAGGTTAGACGTTCAAGGAGGAAGAAATAAGTTGCATGTTCAATTGAGATTTTGTTCAAAAAATATTGGTGAATACATATAAGGACAATAACAATACTTGATAGTTCTCTAAAGTCTTAATAATATAAATCAGAAAAGGCCCATGTAGTTTTGGCAGCTGTTAAATTAGAATGAACTGCTTTAGGGTGTTTTCTGTGTTTGTTTCCATTTATATTCATTGCTGTTAATATTGACCATTTAATGCCTAAAAACACTCCTGGGAAATGGGTACTATTCTTCCCATTTTACAGATGAGAATATGTCTTTTGTGTAATACCTACCATATGATAGGCTTCCAGATTACATTGTTCATTTCTCACGTTACACGATAATGGTTAACTTTTCTGGGTGAGAAAGAGTAAATGCAACCCAAGGTCTCACAGCTGTTGTGGCTCAGAGACTTTCCAGCCTGGTTTTCTAAATTTTAAATCTCTGGTAGAGATTTTTCCATAGTATTACATTTTAACCATGTTCGTGTTTACAAAGCCTGAGATTGGCATTCTACTAAGAGGAGCATCAAAGGTTTTAGAAATCCCAGGAGTGAAGTGTTCTCATTTTAGATGGTGATGACTTGATAAATAAGGTGAAGTAACCTGTTTGTCTTCAATTACTGACATTTACAAGGCAGTCTGCTAGTCACTGTGGAAAAGTTCCTTTTCAGTTTTTTCCCTTGCCCTTTCCTCTCACAGTATTGGTTACTTTTCTTATGTTTGTATTTGTAACAGCTGTTCACCCTTGTATTAAATGATGAGGATTTTTCTTTTTTGGAATAAAAAGCAAGGCATGTAAATTCATTTCATTGAGAATTGACAGTAGTTTGTAAAGAAGTAAAAGGCCTTTGTATCTAGCTCTTTGCAGATCACATTTTTTTGAATGCTGGAGTGTGAAATAAACTCGTCTAGGAGCAAACATATCTTGGGTTTTTTTAGGTTTTGCTCTCTTAGATTTGTGACTACCTGGGCCTATGAGAATGCAACTAAAACACTACGAAGTGTGTGAAACTTATCCAAAACTCTTCAATTTTTTCCCACCTTGTGCTTGTTTAGGGGAAGACAACTTATCAGAATTAAGTTTGAGGATAGGTTATGATCTGGATTCCATTATCCTATACACTGCCATCAAAAAGATAAGACAAATTGAAGTTGCAGCATTTATTGAAGGCTCACAGTATGGCTGATTTGAGCAGCCCTACATGATAGGTTCTCTGTACCAGCTACTTAAACTCCTGTTACCATACTTTTCTGTAGGCTAACCACAACCCTACTGGTATCTTTCTATTATGAGATGTTCATATCCTGAACCCTTTATTCAGGTTACCCTTAAGCTATTATCATTTTTATAAGTAATCAAGAGCCTTGGCCAGGTGTGGTAGCTCACACCTGCAATCCTAGCCCTCTGGGAGGCTGAGGCAGAATTGCTTGAGCTCAGGAGTTTGGAGACCAGCCTGTGTAAGAACAAGACCTCATCTCCACTAAAATTAGAAAATTAGGAGGTTGCCTGTAGTCCCAGCTACTCAGGAGGCTGAGGCAGGAGTATGTCTTGAGCCCAGGAGTTTGAGGTTGCTGTGAGAGATGATCATGCTACCTGGGGTTGAGAGTGAGACTGTCTCAAAAAAAAAAAGCCTTTTCCATTCCCACCCTCCATTCTGTGATCACTTTTACCCATCGAGTCAATCCCAAACCAAAAATTTCAGTGTACAGATCAAAAACTAACAATGCCTAAATTGGGAACTGTTCAATCCAGTGAAATTCCAGTGCAAATTAAAGAATTTGGCAATCCTTGGTATTGTTGTTCATAGAAATATCACTGGAAACCTAACAGGAAAAAAATGAAGACCTAAATGTTGGTTGTACCCTACCTTCAAATCAATCGTGTCCTACAGTTTGCATGAAAAAAAAATACAGCCTTGCAATGGGATTACTAATGTAGAATTTAAGGAATTATTCTTGAACTAGTTTAAGCTGCCCTTATTTGGAACCTATTAGAAAGTGTGCGGTGGTTGTGATGCTTTTCTTCCAAAGGTCCCCTTGTGTAGAGTATACTTTCATTTATCAAATATTTAAAACACAGGGTTCTTGAGGACTTTTTCTGTGATTTTCCTAGTACCTAAGTCATTTTAGAATGTAGAAAAAATAATAATTAAAACCCTGCTTTACTCGACTTTCAAAAGCTTTGTGAAATTTTGCGAGTGTGGTCTTTTTTTTAAACTGTTGGTACTACTGGGAGGGGAGCCCCAGGTAGTTGCCTAATTGTATAGCTGTCAAACTAATCCAAATACCTTCTTTACCAGCAAATTATTTGCCTCTTTTCAAACCAACAGTCTTAATCACATTTTAAATTATGAGTATTGTAAGAATATTAGGCAATTATAACAATCTTTTAAATAAAAACAAGCCACTGGGGAGAAAAAACAATTTTTATTTTTAAATTTCATGATTCAAATTTGTGTTATGTACATTAAGTACTTAATATAAACTTTAAGATACCAATATTTGACTTGGGCGATATTCCTATGAATTTAGTTGGAGAACTACAAAAGCTACTCTGCTTATAAACATCAAAAAAAGTGCCAAATTAGAAAATAGGACATTAATAATCCAAGCTTTTTAACTGATACTCATACTTTTTAAACTTGCGATTAGGTTAAGCTGTTACATTTAGCATTTACCCTTACAGTTGGTAAAACATGTTATCAAAGTATTATGCAAGAAATTACATCTTCTGCATAAAGTAGTCCCCTGGGTTGCACTTATTCTTGACAAAAAACCAATGGTACCACCTTACACTAAGCAGTCTTTGTATCACAGGTTGTAAGAATTGGTGAAACAAAATGAATCTTTAAGGGACCCTTTAATAGTTCATCTTTGGGCTTAAAGAAGGGGGGGAAATAGTCCCATACTGCATTTTACCTCTTAAAAATAAGAAGTGTTTTAGCAGCTTAAGTCTGTTTACTTGTAATATAAAACTTATACTAGGCTTTACTTTGAAATATAGTTTACAACCAATACAATTATACACACTGGCACTTTAGCACAAGGGCAAACTTTAAAAACAAATTATTTTTGGACCTTTAAAATTAGGCCATAGTATAAAAAACAGTCCATGGTCTTATATTCAGCAAATTTATACTAAAATAATTCTATTTTTGTAGGATAAAGGCCAAGAAAACTTCACATATGCTATAAGTTTATTACATGTATTTACATGGCTCTTTCTTCCATAGGTACTTAAAACTTTCACATTATACAACTCCCCACTTAAGCAAGCTTTGCAGGGATGATGAGGCCAGATCACTGTCAGAATAGCTTATGCAGTGCTATAATACAAAAATGTATTTTGAAAGCTATTCAGTGACCATTAAATACTGTTTCTATAAAAAATGGTTTTGGTGCATTTGTTAGCAGACACCTATCCATGCATTAAAAAATAGGGCCATCAGGGTATTTTGTGCCTCGTTCTAGTAAACCCCAAGTACCCTTTCCACATCCACCACTGCACAATTTACTAAAATGCAACTACTAAGAAAAATTCACATTTTCTTTTGGCAGTGCATCAAGTTGTTGGCGTATTACTGGTGTGGCTGTTTCTAGTATACTGAACTTTGAAATGTTCAACTAGTTTTCCATCTCTGCACTTCTTAGCTAGATGCTTATAATCTGATTCACTAACTCAAGTAAATCTACTGAGATCCATGAATGATAAATCTTAATTATTATGTTTCCCCCCAACAAACAATAGAAAAAGTTTATTCCTTTACCATTTCCCCAAATCTAAACTTGAATAGTTTCACTTACAAGATACTCGATTGAGAATACTTATTACCAAATACAATTATTAATTTAGTTACCTTAAGCTGCACTGATACTACTATTACATCACAGTGCACACAACACATAAAGCAAATGAGATGAAATCTAATTATATTTTTTACATTAATTAGTTCTACACAAAAGGATTCCCTAGTGAATCTGTTTCAGACCAATTGACTATCCATAAACCACCTAAGTTTTAAAAATGCTACTTTGTTATTTTATATCTGTACTTTAAGTAAGGTTTTAAGTTGAAATGTCATTATTTCCTTGTCTGAAGGATTAAAGGAAACAGGAACCCAGTGGCTTGGTGGTTTAGGAAGAACACTTGGTGATGGCGGCTCACTAAATTTGGCTCCAGCATAGTTTTGATTAGCTTGAGATTTAAAAAGCAAGCTGGGACTTGATAAGCTAGAGTTCCAGTTTTGATTATTTGGAAAATTTTTGTTCTTCCCCCCATTTTGCATGGCCTGCCATGCAGCTGCTGATGAGTTATAACCATGTCCTCTTTCTTTTTTCTTATGAACAATCTTCATTTGGGAATTCTGATCCTTGGTCTTCTGTCTATTAAGCGGTTGTTGGTTCTTACTAACATTTCTAGACTGAGGGGCTGGAATGTTATACCTCTCTGCGCCACCCATCTTCAGCTTCTTTGTCACCTGTAAGTGAATGGAAACAAATACTGAATTAAAAAATTCCAATAAGAAAAGTTATAAATCATCTTCAAGAAGCTTCTATAACCCCAATTTGTAACTCCGTAAGTCTTGGAAAAACCTCAAAAATAGGCTATTCAGCTGCTTTAACTCAAAAATTAAAGCAAGCTGTTCATACCTCATTGTATGCAGTTGATTTCCTTCCCTAAGAAAAATGAGCTTACCCCACATACCTGAAAATAATCCTCTATTTAAAAATAAAATCTGTTTTAGGATGGGTCCATCAAAAAATGTTTCCCCCATTGTAATGTGAATTTTTAAATACCTTTCAGTCTGCTTTTCAGATTGTAGGATTTCCACTACCTGTCCTCTTCCTTGTTGCCAAGCCCAGGATAATAGGTGTTGCTTTCTGAAGGATCCTTTCCTTTGTGTCAATACAGAAGTTTTCATGGGCCGATCTGCTGAGTTCAGCCTAGGAGCTGAGGCCAACATCTGAGTCTCCTCAGCACACAGGTTTGAGAGAAGCCCTAGCTAGAAAAATAAGGATTATTTCGTTACTTCAATTCAAAAACACAGAGAAAGCGATCGTTTAGATTTACTAAACTGAAATAGCTGACTGTAAAGAATGGCTGCTTCCTGAACTAACAGGTAGAAAATAAAGTCTCTGAAGATAGCTTTCTTTGACTTCAGGACCCCCATCACTTAAAACTTTTTTTCATCCTTGAGCCCCAGGAACTCTGGGCAAGTTTTGGAAGGATGTCTGCAAGTCCTACAAAAAACTTTTCCTAGGAAAGACCTTTCAGATTTTCTCACGTAATTTGTGACCAAAATGTTAAGTCAAACTAGAGAAGCGTTAATGTCATACAAAGAAACTGGCTGAAAATTGATTTTTCTAAAGAGACCATGTTTTTCAAAATACCACCAGAATTTTCCAATCTTTCGACAACACGTACCCGTTTTCAGTCTCCTCTCCCAATAAGACATCATCATGCAGTGCTTCCTTTGGTTATGTACACCCTCGACTCCTTCCCGTTTTAAAATAAGTTTTCACAATCCTTAACAACCTACGCCATTGACCCATCTTAAATACATTGGAAATGCCTCCCTACGATGAACAAGATTAACGTTCGAGGTTTCGCTTTCGTTTGATGTTCCAAGAAACCAAGTTACCAAATAGTTAAACCACCTTCCTTTCCAAAGGGTAAGAAAGAGGGCCTTCCAGTTTTAGTAACCCTAAGTAAATTACGAGTTCCGGACCTTGAGTCATTCACAACTCGAACCCGAAAAACTCGCCTCCTCCGACGCGGGTTTGGCTTCCGAGTGGCTCCTTCGGCCTCGCGCCCAGCCCGGAGTCCCGGTGCTCCCGGCCGCCCGCCCGCGTTTCCGCATCTCCCTGCTCGCCGCCTTCCCCCAACAATGGGAGCGCGGCCGCCAACATGGCCGCACCCGCGGCGCCGCCACCACTCACCGACTTCGAGCTCGGAACTGCGACGGCGACCCCCTCTCGACAGCGAAGCCTCCCTCCCTTTCCAGGGAGAGACGAGGCACGGATCGAACAAAGCCCACGAGCACCGATGCGCTAGTTGCTCACCACCTAGCGTCTCCTGCCCAATCTCCTCCTTCTGCCTCTACTGACAAAATGGAGGCAGTGGCGAGCGCAGAAGCAGGCTCCGCGGCCAATCAAAACACGACGGCGCGGAACCTGGCCAATGAGAAGCGGGCCACCGCCTGTTGCTGGGGCCGGCCGGGGGCGAAGGCGGGGAGTTGGTTGTTGCCCAGGGTTTGAAATCCCCCCTTGGGAGGAGCATGTCGGGAATAACTGCCCGGTCCGGAGCGGCCGCCCCTGCCCTGCCCTGGGCCGCGGCTCGGGCCCACCCCGACGGCTTCCCGGCGTTAGGGTGACCCGAGCCCCTGGCCCACCCAGGCTGCCTCCGCCAGCTCTTGACGCTGGCCGAGGCGCGGCGCTGTACGCTCGGCACCCGGGCCCGCCGGGCCGTGGTCTGCCGCCCGCTCCGTTCGCCGGCCTTGGAACTCCCCGGGCGTGAGCGGAGGGCGCTGGGTGCGCCGAGGCGCGTGACCTGTTTTTATAGATGGAAGAAACTAAAACAAGTTGCTTTCCCTGCCCAACCCTCTGCACACCTGTCTCGTGCTGTTCCTCAGTTACTGCGCGTCCCCAAAGCTGCGGACCCACCGGCTCCCTCCGGTCCTCCCACCCTCCAGCCTCGCACTCAGTCCAAAGTGGCCTCCCTGCAAAGGCGATTCTGACACACCCGGGTCGAGTTAATCACTTCCCCCTTTGTGCCCCCAGTGGTCTTTAAATTAGAGCCCTTTATCACACCGTATTATAGTCACTTGTGTCTGTGTCTACCTCCACCTGTCCCTCCGCCACACTTCCGCGAGGGGCAAAGCCAGGTTTCATTCTTCTGAGCACCGCACCTCGCTAAGTGTACAATAAGTTTGTTGGAGATGAGGACTGCTGCTTTTATTCCCCTTTCTGCCCCATTTGTAAGTGGAAAAAAGGGGGAGAAAGAGTATATTCAGTTGATTTTGCCAGCAAGGTGCAGGAAAGGGTCTTGTTGACATGTCTAAGCTAAAAAAAGAATTAAAAAAAAATTAAATAAGGTGCAGGAAAGGGGAAAAGGACAACATCTTTGGAGTCAATGTATAAGCAACCCAAAGTGAATGTTTTAAAAGAGAAGAGACTAATTGCTGTGAACATGAATAATTCTAGGGTAAATGGACCCAAATCAATCTCTTTACTTTACATTCACAATATATGCACGCATATACATAAACTGACATCACAGGATTTATGTATACTCACTTTTTACAAATCTCACATAATTTGTTTTCTAAACTTTAAAATTTTTGCCATCACCTCCCAATCCAACCCAAAACCTCGTGTTCTTCTAGTCATGGATCTTAAGAAAAGTTACTGCATCTTAAAAGATGTACTTTGTTAATCTAATTTGGTAAAATGGAGAGATATTTTTGAGATGAGGACTTTCTGATGCCAATCATAGTAAAGTAAGATGTGAGTCATAAGCCATCAGCTATCTTAGGGAAATGTAACATTTTCCAAACATTCAAGAAACTTGCTTAGACATCTGGCCAGATAATCACCAGGCTGTATTTAATGGGTTCTTAAAGATGTTACTCTTTCAAAAATCACTTTAGTGGCTCCAAATTATAATATAGAATAAAATCTAAACTCAAACATTTCGCAAATTATTCAAAGCTATTGCCATCTAGAATTAGTATTTTTTTTTTAGTCAAGTGAAGCTGTGGGAGTGGAGAAGGAACAAAGGAATCTGTGACTGAATGTGATCAATTAGTTGTAAACACCACTGCACGCAGACCAACCTAGAATCAGTCTCTCACTCTTCAGCCACCCTCTGAATCTTATCTGCATGGACACACCCGTAATGTATTGGAAACTTACAAACATACACTGTAAGGTATACACTTACACTGCCCCCTACCTACCCTGTGCTAAGTTGTTTTGCTTACATAATTTCATTCAATCCTCACAACAATTTTATGGGGTAGGTGCCATTTTGATCTTCACTGTACAGGTGAAGAATCTGAAACTCAGTTTAAAGCTGAAAGCCACACACTAAGACTACAGAGTCCAGGCTCTCTATGCCCTCCAGCAACTGTGTCTGAGTCATTTCTGTGTCCTCCCCAGCACTTAAAAGGTACTTTGCCCAGGGCAGACACTGTTTCCTGGGCTGCCAGGGCTGCTTGGGCAGCATGAAGCCTCCCATCCTACCATCTGGCTGAACCAGTTTCTCTGCCAGAGGTCAGAGTCAGACTACCTTCAGGAGAGCACTGTTAAAGGTTTAACCATGTCCCAGGCTCCCCGTACCCTCTCAATATAGCTCCAACCTCATCGTTCATTAATATTTACCAAGTGCCCACAACGGTTCAGAGCTGGAGAACGAAAGTTAAAATGATACCCTCTTTGGGACATCTGATCCAGCCTCTCTGCCTGTCCCCATGTGGTCTTTAAATCAGTTCCACCAACACAATCCAATTAGTGGTTCTCAATTCAAATAAGGAGAATGTTGATACAAACAAACAGCTCTCAGGATATGGATCACCCATCCTGGGAGCCAAATGCATAATAAATACATGAGTGTTCAATATAAAACATTTAGCAAAGATTTATCTTGTACCTATTTTGTACCAGGCACTCTGCCAAGCCCTGGGGATACAACAGTGAACAAGGCTCCATCCAGGCTCTAAAGGAAACCAAAAGCCGTTCCCTTTACTGTTTATCCGAGAAGGAAACTGGTGTCTGGGGAGATTTATTTCTAATGTTCTTTCCCTGGGAGTCAAGGACAGGCAATGCCAAAATCGACCTGTCAATCTCACTAAAGAGGTGCAGGTTACAGACATTGTGCCCAGACCCTGCAAAAAAGAGTAGAAAAGGAGGGGTGAATTATGTAGCAGAGGGAGCCAAAATC